>NW_020950239.1:10318797-10358889 GCF_900497805.2 Vombatus ursinus | reverse complement strand
GAAGGGAAGGGAAGGGAAGGGAAGGGAAGGGAAGGGAAGGGAAGGGAAGGGAAGGGAAGGGAAGGGAAGGGAAGGGAAGGGAAGGGAAGGGAAGGGAAGGGAAGGGAAGGGAAGGGAAGAGAAATAAGGGAGATAAAGAAGGAGGGGAGAGAGGGAGAAAGAGGGAAGAAGGAGAGGAAGGAAGAAAGGGAGGAGACAGACTTAAGAAGGAGACAGGCAGAGAGACATAGAAAAACAGAAGCAAAAACAGAGAGACAGACAGAGACAGAAAAGGAGAAACTGCAGCTCAATAGATTAACTTCTCTGACTTATACAAACAATCCCTCAGAGACACAGTATAAGAAAGAAAGAAAGAAAGAAAGAAAGAAAGAAAGAAAGAAAGAAAGAAAGAAAGAAAGAAAGAAAGAAAGAAAGGAGGGAAGGAAGGAAAAAAGAAAGAAAGGAAAGGAGGAAGGGAGGGAGGAAGGAAGGGAGGAAGGAAGATGAATTTACCTTAAGTTATTAATAGGGTTTGTTGGAAGCATTTGAACCATTGGCAGAAAATAAAAATCCCTATACAAGAAGACATCTACTGCACATGGAATCAGGATTATCTAAATTGAAATCCAGCTTTAGACACTTGCTAGCTGTGTGACCTTCAGCAGTCATTTAACCTCTCTTTGTCTCAGTTTCTGCAACTGTAAAATGGGGATAATAATAGCAGTAAACTCCCAGGGTTATTGTGAAGCTCAAATGAGATAACATTTGTAAAGCACTTTGGAAACCTTGAAGGCTCATGTAAATACTTGTTGTTGCTGTTATTATATGCTTTCCACCATCCCAGATCCCAGCTTTGTTCTGGCTCTGGAAAATTAAATTATTCATGTTATTCAAGATGACCTGTGTTCTTATGGGCTAGGCTAGAGCCTTTCACAACTTTACTGATTTAAGCTAAGTAAGTAGCAATCAAGAGTAAGCTAAGCACCAGGGCTAGTAGAATTCCTTCGGAGTTAGGGACTACACATCAATCACGCTAGTTGTCTCTGTCTACATGCCCCCTGCCCTCTGCCCCCACCCCCTGCTTCCTGCCTCCTTCCACTGGGGTGAAGACATTCATTCTAAGCAGCATGCAACCCATGATGGGTAAGGCTGAGCAGTTAGATGAGTAAGGATAACAAAGTCATTGTGAAAATTCTTTGAGATCCTTGATCATAAGTTTAGGAAAAATCTATAAAATATTTAAGTAAATACACATACTGAAAGTGGAAGGTTTATTCTAGCTGATTGTACTCCAGTGAGATGCTGTAGTCCTTAATAAATAATAGTAAATGTAGGTGTGACTAATAGATAATCAGGTGATTGACACACACCCATACCAATCCCTATTAGACAAGCTATCCATAACAAAGACAGAGAAATGTTATCCCGTTGTGAAATAAAAATTGTAAAAGTACTAGTATTTGACACTCCCTAGCTCATGGTGGGGGTAAATGGGTCACAACACTTGCTCACAGGAAGAGTGACAAATGTTAATGCCAAAATTCAAACCATACATGATGGGCCATCATTTTGAGCACACAATCATTGCCTGATTTAATTCACATGACTTATGAATAGCTCTTCTGCACAAACACAGCTGCTCTCTCCTGGTGGCCTCAAAAATTTCCTTACCCTTCCCTCTATTTTTCTCCTCTTTTTATTTCTATAGATCCGATGCTGAGAAATGTTTGTAAGACTTATTCATCTGAGGTCTGCAAGGTTGCCACACTTTGCACTGGACAAAATGAAAGGCCACTTCTTGGTACTGTCACATAGAGATTCATTACATTGTTCTCTTTTAAAGTTCACTTTACAATCCTGAGCTTCAAGTCATTATCATCAGTGCCATATTCGATTAGGATTGACTTGTGTCTTACTCCAGCCCCAAGCCCTTCCAAACTCTTCTCGGAGTAGTGCTTCCCAAGGGCTTCTAGATTATGCCAATTGTATCTCAGTTAAGTCCCAGAGTTATTCCCATCTACGTTCTAAAATTTGCCAGTGCCATTTTAGCAAGATGCCTCTCTCTAGTGATAGAAACCACTAAGGCATCAAATGAGAAATGTGGGTAATGATCCCAGTAATGGTCTGGGAAAGTTGTTACCTTATAGGACCTTGACTATTTTGATTCCTTTAGTATAAAGGTGATTAGACAATCACCAATATGGAATCTCCTCTCTCAGTGAAAAGTTTTATGTTCCTGTTCTATGAATCTTTTTCTCACACAGCTTTCACCCTAGTTCAGGTACCCATCAATTATTTTCTGAACTGTTGAATTAACCTCCCAACTGGATTCTGTCTCCTTTCTCTTCTCTCTGCAATGCACCCTCCACAGAGCTGCTCTGCACAAAGCATTCGATAGGGAAACAACAATGTTTTTCAATGGGGAAAATGTGATATCAAAGCCTGACAAATACACACATACATGCATATATACATACATACATCCATACATATGGCAAGAATTTAGGTTATGTGGGCAGATTCTTGCATTTACTTTTCTTATGAAACAAATTCATTTGCATGTTAAGCCAGAGAAGACCTTAGGAATTTCTAGCCCTAAGTTAGATAGTTGCCTGAAATAAAAGATTGTAAACTCAGTTGCAGACATAGTAGTAAAAAGAAATGATTTAATCACAGCCCTGTCTTTTTTTTTTAGTTAGGTGTGGTAGCTTTTAGTTCTTAGCTGTGATTAAAGAGCTGTCAATCTGCCCTTATCAAAGAGAGGCTTTCTAATTACCACACCCTAGAAGTTCTGATGGTCTTGAAGGTGGTAGCCAATAATAATGATCAACAGTGACTATTAGACCAATAGAGGGACGTGGCCAATAGAGAGCAGAGAAGTCTAGAAGAGCAAGAGAGATGGGAAGTATCAGAAACATGATATTCACTGGGGTAATAATAGAGCTACAATATAACAAAACCCAATTATAAGCCCTGCAAAGAGCCCTAAGGAGACCAACCCTAGAGAAATCAATGCAAAGACATCACCAGAAAGCTTAAGCAACTTAAGCCTTAGAAGTAATGAGTCAATGTATGTGTCTTCACTACATGCTTTCTCTACATGTGTGCCGCTATATGTTATCCATATGCATGTCTGCTTTACACACTGATGATATGTTTATTTTTGAGAGAGTAAACCCAGGCCTAAAGGGGAAATTTTCTACTGCAACTTTTCCTAATATTGTTGTTGTTCATCATTCATTTTTGAAGAGGACCAATGACATCATGGGTGAGGTATTGACTTGTGCATGAATTGGATTTAAATGAGGCAGAGTTGCACAAAGTTGTCAGCCTCACTCTCTCTTCCAGAGTCACCAAAGTCCCAGTGGCAAGACAGAAGTCAAGACAACTGGTGATGGCTTGGGGATGCAGTGGATGACCTTGGTGTCTTGGATGCCTGACTGAGCTCTAAGCTCTCCACAGCATCTCTTCAGCCACCCTTATGGCTGTTGAAAAAAATTGTTCTCATCCACCCATTCCACTGAGGGGAAGGCTTCACATGCTTGGGTAGACATCCCCCTAGTGATGGGTTTGAGTCTCATCAGTTACCTTCAACCTGGTTTAGCCCATCTGCTAGACTCTTTACCAGGGTGTGGCACATGTTACAGCTTCTTGGAGCCATAGGTGAGAGTTAGGTGACAGGTGGACACCAAAGGTAGATGAGCAGCCTTGAAAAGGGCTTGGCAAGCCCTCACACCAGAGGTGCTAGTCCTCCCTGAACACACCATATACCCCTTTCCCTAATATGCCATGGCTTTAGTTTACTGCTTAAAACTATATCCTCTGGTTGACCAATAAAAGTCAATGGTAGGGAAAAAATGTTTTTCTTACATGTAATTGGAAAATATTTAATGAAATAACTGCCTCAGACACTTACTAGCTATGTGACCCTGGGCAAGTCACTTAACCCTGATTACCTCCACTCCTATGCCCATGAAATATCTAAAGATATATTTCAAAAAAATTTTTTTTTAATTTAAGAAGTCATTGATAGGTGTTCATAAGCTATGGGGTTTAGTATATGCACCATTAAAAATATATGTATGTATATTTGTATGTGTGTGTATATATCAGCAGATACTCTAAAACTACCATTTTAAGTGGTTGTACCCACAAAACACCTGAAACCTGGAGTGGTTTTTCCTGAGGTCCCTAAATGTCAGAGGAGTGTGCTTTAAGTGCTACAGAACAAATGTAAACTTGTTAGATTGGTATTTAAAATTCTCCACAATCTGGTTCCAACCAACCTTTCCAGCTTTATTTCACATTATTCCCTTTAATATAATCCAGGTTCCAGATAGACTACCCTACTGGTATTCATGCTTCCTGAACATGACATCCCATATCCCACTTGAGAAATTTGCACCGGTTGTTCCTCATGCCTAGAATGAGCTTACTCCTTAACACTCCCTCTCAAAATCCTTATTTCCTTTGATCAATTCAGGTGAAATTTCTTGCACAAAACCTTTCCTTCCACCCCCTTCACCCATTAGTCATTTCAGTCTCCTCAACATACTTTGTATTGGCTTATATGTATAGATGTTAAATCCATCAGTAAGGACAAGGATTACATTATTGCTGTTTCGTATCCTCAGACTTAGCAAATTGTCTTTCGCATTGTAAGTCAATACATTTTTGTTGAGTTTAGCTGAATCATTTTTAGACTTAACATAATAATTGTTAGCATTTATGTAGTACTTTAAGGTTTGCAAAGAACTTTACAAATATCTTGTTTTATCCTCACAATAACCCTGGGTATTATTATTATCCCCATTTTATGATTAGGAAAACTGAGGCAATAGAGATTAAGTATCTTTCCTAGGGTCACATGCCTAGTAAGTGTCTGAGGCAGTTATTTCATTAAATATTTTCCAATAACATGTAAGAAGCAGGTCTTCCTGATTAAAAGTCTGCTCTGCCATCTAGCCGCCTCACTAAGCATTAATTCTTTCCAGGTGCATGGGACCTCAATTAGATATAAATAAAATGTAGGATTCTGAGAAGAGAAAGAAATTAGTAGAGATTTCACAGTTCTTTGGTCCCAGATAGTTACATGAACGTTAATAAAATCCTGAGACAATATCTTTTCACAAGATGATTGGAAGGCTCGGGAAGGGAAACAAGAGAAAGTGAGAGAGTGAAGGTCCAAAAGCATTAAAAGAAGTTGATTATAGATACTTGGTTGTTTTATTGTTCAGTTGTGTCTGACCCTCCATGACCCATATGGGATCTTCTTGACAAAGATACTGGAGTAGTGAGCCATTTCTCTTTCCAGTGAATTAAGGCAAATAGAGGTTAAATGACTTGCCCAGGATCACACAACTGGTGAGTGTCTGAGACCAGAATTGAACTCAGACCTCCCTGACTCCAGGCCCAGTACTCTTGCCACTGAGCCACTTAACTGCTTGGAACTATATATACTGCTAAAGGAATCAATAGGACAGCTAGGTGGCATAATGGATAGAGTGCTGAGCCTGGAGTCAGAAAGACTCATCTTCATGAGTTCAAATCTGGCCTCAGATACTTACTAACTGTGTGACCCTGGGCAAGTCACTTAACCCTGTTTGCCTCAGTTTCCTCATCTGGAGAATGAAATGGCAAACCATTTTGATCTCTTTGCCAAGAAACCCCACCCCTATGAGTCAGACATGACTGAACAACAAAAACAAAAAAAAAATAATGTTTAAGGAAAATCTAATATAAGAGACAGTAGGAAAATTTCTAGCCTCCAATGTTCAATATACACAAATTCTAAAGTTTAGGCAACAAAAAACTGGAAATAAAGATTCTAGCATAAGTAAGGAAATTTTACCTTCTAAGTGAAACTTTGTGGAATCAAATCTATGGCAATAATATGGCTCTAGTTTGGTATACACTGTTCAAAATAACCACGAGAGAGAAAAGGGAAGAAGGAAAGTTCAGAAAAGTATTACATTTTAAGATCTATGAAAAGCCCTTCATCACAGTGCAAAGACATTTGGTACATAAAAGAAGCACTACACAAAAATGGAAAAGTATCAGTAATTTTTTTCACAATAGTTTCAAAATTCCACCAAGCAGAATGTCCTCAACTATAGATTAAAGCATAGATTCTTTTTGTGTGTGTCATGGACCTCTTTGGCAGTTTGGCAAAATCTATGGAGCCCTTCTGAGAATATTTTAAATGTATATGATAAAACATATAAGGATTACAACTGAGACCAAATATATATATATATATATAATCCAAGGCACATAACAATTCTAATAATAAACAGCAAATTATGTAGGTGACCACAATAAAGTCCTTTGAATATCAAGAAAAAGAAATTCAAGTAAAACAAGACTAATTTTTACTCATCATAAAATATAGTAGATGAATATATATATATATATATTCTAAATAGCCAAAAAGTTTAAGATGAGACCCAAAATGATATACTCCAAAATCTGAGCATATTCATCAACAAAAAAGATAGATGTGAAGTCAATGATATTGAAATAGTTATCAAAATATTTTTACAAACATGGATCCCAGTTTAAAAACACTTGGTTTAATGTAAAACTTTGCTTTAGTTAGGTGTTTTTAAAAAATATGTATGCAAAGAGGACCTGCTATTACAAAATGAAAAACTAATGTTAAGAAACACTCTGAAGGACAGGAACTAATGAATTTTTTAAATATGCCTTACCTCCTCAAAATCTTTACTTTCTCTATATAAATAAGTTTTTTTCTCCGTAAATCAAGTAAAATTTGGTAATGATGGTAATGAGACCAATAAAGACTCCTTTTCATTAGAGAAAGATAATTTGAAAAAACCAAGAATGCTGGAATTTATGTCCAGAAGAACTATTTAAGAATGTGAACAGTGAAGAGTATCTGGATTTTAAGTCTTTTCCTAGGAAGGGGCAAGTTTGTGTACAAGCTAGAAAAAGTACAAAAAAAAATTGGTTAAAATGTGTTCCCTAGAAGAAAAGGAAAAAAGAAGCAGTCAAATATAAAAATGACAATGCCATAGCTAATTCAAGAGGGTACAAGAGAAATATGTATAAAATAAGTGTGTGTAGAATAATTTTACACATATACCTATTTGTGTTTAATGGTAGCCATCTCTAGGGCAGGGTGGGAAGTGGGTAGGAAAAAGAAAAAAAGAAAAAAAGAAATTTACATGATAATTTTGTTGTATATTTGAAAGGAATAGCAAGTTATATTTAGTAGATTTGCAGTTTTAAATACAATCTTTTTTATTGTACTGCTATGGAAATGCTTGCTTTATTCTATAAATATGTATTAATGTAAAAAAAGAAAAAAAAAGGTTCCAGTATTATTCATGCTGCTACTCTGTGGTCAAAGCAATATGGAAGAGTTCCAGTTCTTCTAAGGAAAAATTTACATGCAAAAAGGGGAAAGTTGTACTCTTAGGACATGGCCCCCACTGGATTGTAGATAAAAAAGTCAGAGAGGGAAACTTAAAAGTACTTGCCTGATGTCATTACATGAAAACTTTCCTTTCTGTGCTGTTTCTGTTGCATTATCTTGTGAATTCAGGTTTAATTACTATAGATTTGATGCATTTTTGAGGTTGTTAATAGTAGGAGTATTTGTAGAAAATAGCTACTCTTTTGTTAGTGACCAAGATCATGCGACCCTGGCAATTGCATCTACAAAGGATATATTTTATTGATGGTTTTGTCTTTATGGTGCAATTATTTCAACATTTCACCACTCTCTTGTGATAAGTTTAAAGCAATAAGCAAAAATACATATATACAGAGATGACACCTGACAAGTCATGCAATAGTTTGTCCTAGTGTCTAACAATGGATACAACCTTCTGTCTTAGTAATCCACCATCTCTCTACTCAAGAAAAAAAAGAATGATTCTCTAATGGTGAAATTTCAAATATAGTACATATTAACTGGCAATGTATGGGGGGTGGCAGAAGTGATTTCTCATTGTGTACATCATCACTTACTCTTACTTGATTGTTAAGACTATATGATTTTAAGAGCAAAAATTCAATGGGATAAAGGATCTTCCCTAAGGCCAGTGTCTCCCAATGGGCTTTTGATCCAATCAAAGGGAATGTGGGTGGGGGGAAGAGGTGTTAGGTGTGGAGGGAGGGGTGGGAGATGGCTTGGGAAAATGTGAGGAGTGATTCAACAGCAGACCAGGAGTATAAAAGGCCACATGGCCTTAAGGAGTCAAGCTGAAGTAGAGTCCCTTGGGACCTCCAGCTCTCTTTGCTATTACACTGGACCACTGCAGCAGCCTGAGGGCTCACCTGCTGGGATACCAGACCCTCTAAGAAAGCTTAGCAGGGGCCATCTCTACTCATCCTGATCTATGTCTTGGCACTGGACCCAGATGGCTCTGAAGGAGAAAGTGAGGCTGCCCTCCCTCACTTTAATCCAATTGACTTGCAAGTCATGACATCACATTCCTGATGTCATGATCCTCTTCAAGAATGAAGGACAAACAACAAGACAGCTGAGCTGTGCCCTAGCCAGGTGCCTGCTGAAGGCAATGGAGCACTTGTTGATAGAGATTCCCTGCCTCCCACTGTGCAAAGAAGAGGCTGAGGCTTGGACCTAATTCATGAGGAGAGAGTTGCGAGATATTCTCCCTAGATTGTTTCTTGGCCCATATTTTTCTGCTACAAAAAGTAAACTCCTCGAACTGCAGAAACTTGGAACAGCCCATGTCATATAGACAAGGCAAAGTCTTGAAGCAAAATTTATCAAACTTAACTTTCTGCTATTCTTGAGATATTTAGTCTTGGAGACTGCAGACAATCCAGTTGAAAACATAGTACACTTTTCCCCTATAAGCAATACAAAAGTACTTATCCATGGAAATGCCGGGATTTCCAGAAGCACTTCCTTGGTTATTGCATATGTTATAGAGACACTTAGAATGAAATTCAAAGATGGATTTATCCCCATGGAAGGAAAAAGGTCCTGTGTTTGTCCTAATGCTGGATTTGTCCACCAACTTCAGGAATGCGAAGCCATTTATCTTGCAAAATTAACTGTACAACTAGCTGTGTGACCCTAGACAAGTCACTTAACTCCATTGCCTAGCCAAAAAAAAAAAATTAACTGTACAGCTGTCACCATTGAAACGGGAAAGAGCAGTAACTTTTCAAGCTGATATTTGTGGCAACTTGAAGCGAAGACATGAAGAAGAAGAAGAATTTGAAACTCAATAAGTAGCAGTTGCATAGATTGGATGATGGTGCTCAGACCAGTGTTCCAGGTATTGGAATTCCTCTGCATCAAGGGGAAAAGATACATTAGTATTACAAAATGGTAAAGACTGAATGAATAGTTTCTCTTCCATCAAAAAAAAAAGAGTATGCAAGACAACATTCAGCGCAAATAGATTCGAGGCTGTTCCAAACTCACTAAAAGATTCAAAAATAATATTTCAGACCTACAAGAAATTATATTTGGAGAAAAGAAGTAGATGTCTAGACAACAGTCCTACAAAGTAATTATCTTTTTGTTAGATAAAGTTTTGGAAGCAATATGTGGTACTGAAAATGTCCAAATTCCAAAGGTTTGAATTAATTTTTATTCTTTTCTCCTTTTAAAAATTCAATTTCATAGCTGACAATGGATTCATTAATGCAATAATGAAGGCTTTCCAGACATAAAATTTGTTTCTGGCTTAATTACATTTAATGCATACATAAGTATATATCACATTTATACATATATGTAATTAACTAAGGTCATTTGGAAACACCTTGTTTGTAAGGGTAGAAAGTTTAATATTTCTTTGTTTAGAAAAACATCAAATATAGTGATGCAAAGAAACATGGGAAAACCATAAAGGGAAACCATAAAGTATTTTAGCTGCTACATTGTTGAACCAGACACAATTACAAAGTAATTGTTCTAATCGTTTAATTTCCCCTATCTTTGTATTTCAAATATTGACTAGAATTATTAAAAATTCATTCTTAAATTTGAGGGGAAACTGTTCCTCAATAACTACTTGTTCACTTTAATTGGAATTATAATGCATTCTTAAGTTTATAAGCTATATTAACAAATCTTAACCCACTGGGAATCTTGAAATATATTCTTGAGTACTTTGTCAAAAGTGCCATTTTGTAGTGTTACATTTTATATTAAATTGTAAACTTTTCCCCAAAGTGCTGGTTTTTTAAAAATTTCTTACATTGAAAACAATTTGGATAATGTTTAAACATTGCTTTTCAGACTTGAAATAAACACTTGTTTTCTTAAAAAAAAAAATTTAAGCAATAATGCCGTAAAGCCGTAATACAAATTTAACTAATTTTATTATATACATATGTTAAAGTATTTCAATGCTACCTGGTAACAATGTGAGGAAATCAAGGAATCAGAAAAAGAATGAATGGTTGAGAGCAAGTATGGGAAGATAGATGGAGGAAGAAACAAATAAATTTTGTCAGTGTACTACAGATCACCTGGACAGAAAGTGGAAATGGATGAATACAGGAAACAAGTCTGGCACAGAAGTTGTGGGAGCTTTTATGATCAGGACATCTGCTGGAGCTCTTTTAACCTCCAAAAGTAGACTAGATAATAACTGTTTGACTCAACTTAATGATAATTCTACCCTTCAAGAGGTGGAGAAACCAACAAGTAGAAATTTTGTTCTGAATATGTTTCCTACTAGCCAGGAAAAACTTGTTGCTGGACTGGAAATTATAGAAACCTTGGGGGGGTTGGAGGGCAGTAGCTATGATCTCATAGAGTTTGTGAGAAGTTCATGCACCCAAGATTTTAGGAAAGCAACCTTCAGAGGAATGATAGATAGGATCCCATGGACTTAAATTCTGCAGGGGAAATCAGCGTAAGAGGGGCAGGAAACTCAAGAATGAAATTCTAAAGATGCATAGAGAAATAATTCTAATAAGAAGGAAACATGGAAGGTTGTGAATGCAGGGGAATCTTACCAACTAACAGATTTTTGAAAGAGATCTTCAAAAGATGGAAGCAAGGGGAGATAACAAGATGAACATAAGAATGTAACATTGTACATAAAATAATTCCAGGACTTTTAAAACTCAGAATAAGCTGAGGATAGCAAGGAAAGCTAAGGGTCTTCTCCATGACTGAAATGCACTCCCTCCTGACCTCAACCTAATCACTTCTTTTTTCCAAACTCTTCCTTCAAAATTCAGCTCAAATACCACCTATAGGAAACCTTTCCTCACTCCCCCCTCACCTGCTAGTGCCTTCTCTCCAAATTACGTTGCAGTTAACAACTTCATATTAATTCTCTTCATATTTATTCTGTATATACTTATATGTGTTGTCTTTCCTTGTCAAAATGAAAGTCATTTGAGACTAGAGATTGTTTCATCCTTTGTATTTATATCCCCATTCCCTGACACAGTGCCTGACATAAAGTAGTTGCTTGACAAATGCTTTCTCATTGATTTACAACAACAAAAAGGGCTTTTATTTAAAGGTATAGTTGGGTAAAGAAGAAGAACAAAGAAGATCCACCATTACTTAAAATGGATTGGATGAGGTTACTTGACAACAGGAGTAGAACTATTCAATTCTTATGTTGATTCTGTTTTCTCTGCCAAGAAGAATGACCTTAGTATTAGAAATTAAAAAACAACAACAAAAAAAAGTCTGACAGGGAGCTGATGCCCATGGTAAAGAAGGGGATAGTAGAATATTGAGCTGCCCTGGTCCAGATAAACTCCATCATTAGGCACTAAAGACCTGACATGTGATTTCTGACTGGCAAAGATATCTGAAAGATGGTGGAGAATGGGAGTGATATCATAGGACAGGAGAAGGGCAAATGTCCTAATTTTTTTAAAAAAAAAAAGGCAAGAGAATAGATTCTGCAAGTTCTAGTTCCATGAGCTTGACTTTGATTCCTGGGGAAATTCTAGAATGTATTATTAATGAGATTATTAATCTCATCTATGAAGGAAGTGATAGTGACCAAGAGCCCAGGGCTTTGTTAAGAACAGGTCATAGTCTTCAAGTCTCTTTTCCTTTTTTATAGGGTTACTCAGTTATAATATCAAAGGAGTATAGTACTCTTGGATCCCACCTCTGTCATCCAGTGTGTTAACTATCCCTTTCCAAGTTTGTTCTAAAGAAGGAAAGAACACATACACACACACAGAGTTGGGTGTAGATTCATTTCCCAGGGAAACAAGAGGGAATGGGAAGATCATGAAGGGGACAGAAAAGAGGTAGGGCACATTAGTAAAGATAGTAGACATAAGCTACTCTAGTCATTGGAGATAGAACATGAAGATGGATTTGAAAGAAAAAGGGAAATAGTAACAATAGTAACAGCTATGATTCAGCTCTGGGCAAGAGAAAAGGAAAAGGAGCATCTCCTCTCTCACCACTTTCTTCTTGGTAAAGACTAAGCAAGAAGTAAGCAGAGGCGAAAGAATAAAAGAAAAGAATGGAAGGAAATGTACAATTAATGATCATAACTGTGAGCATGAATGGGATGAACTCATCCAGAAAATGGAAGTGGATAGTCACGTAAGGTCAAGTTGACAAGTATTTATTAGGTGCCTACTAATAACCAAACACTATACTAAGTGCTGGGAATGCTAAAGAAAGGCAAAAAATAGTTCCTCCTCTAAAGAAGCTCAGTCTAATAGGGGAGATGATATTAAAACAACCATGTCATAATAAGCTATATACAAGATAAATAAAAGGTAATCAACAGAGGGAAGGCAATAGAATTAAGAGGAATCAGGAGAAGCTTCATATTAAAGGAGGGATTTTAGCTAAAACTTGAAGGGATCAAGGGATACCAGGAAGAATACAGGAGAGGGAAAATTCCGGGATATGAGAGACAGCAAGTGAAAATGTCTAAATTTGGGAGATGGGATGTTGTGTGTGAAGGACAGCAAGGAGGCCACACGGTCACTGTATCATAGATTACATAGAGAGGAGTAAGGTAAAGGCAGACTGGAAAGATAAAGAGCTCAAATTTAAAAGAAAGATAAAAGGCCAAATAAAAAAATGAGAAAAAACAACAACAAAGAATCTGGCCATAGAAAGTTATCATGGTGACAGGGAAGATCAAGAAACTCAGAAGAGTTTCACAAACTCAGAAGAGGGCAACAATGTCAAAAAACCTATGGGCAAAACCTCAAAGAAAAATGGGAAGTGGTCTCAAGCCCAGGAAGAACTCGTGGAAGAGCTCAAAACAGAGCTTAAAATCATATAAGAAATATAGAAGAAAAAGTGAGAAAAAATGAGAGTGATGCAAGAGAATTATGAAAAAAAAAGAGCTAACAGCTCGGGGAAAGAAAACAACTGCTTAAAAAGTATTAATGACCAAATGGAAAAGGAGATACAACAATCCACTGAAGAAAACAACTCCTCAAAAAGTACAATTGGCTTAATGGAAAAGGAAATACAAAAGCTAATTGAGGAAAATAGCTCCTTAAAAGTTAGAATTGGGCAAGTGGAAGCTAATGACTCTATGAGGCATTAAGAATCAATCAAATTCAAAAGGATGAAAAAATAGAAGAAAATGTAAAATACCTCATTGGAAAAACAACCGATCTGGAAAATAGATACAGGAGAGACAACGTCAGAATCACTGGACTGAAAGCCGTAATCTGCTTTATGGACCTGAAAGCCATAATCAAAAGGAGGACCTGGACAGCATCTTTCAAGAAATTATCAAAGAAAATTGCCCTGATATCCTAGAACCAGAGGGCAAAATAGGCATTGAAAGAATTCACTGATCACTTCAGGAAAGAGATCCTAAAATAAAAACTCCAAGGAACATTATAGCCAAATTATAGAATTATCAGATCAAGGAAAAAATACTGCAAGTGGCCAGAAAGAAACAATTCAGATATAAGAGAACCACAATTATGATTACACAGACTTAGCAGCTACAACATTAATAGATCAGATGAAATGGAATACGATATTCCAGAAGGCAAGGGAGCTAAGACTATAATCAAGCATCACCTACCCAGAAAAATTAAGCATACTTCAAGGGAAAAAATGGTCATTCAATAAAATAGCAAGATTTCAAGCTTTCATAAGTAGAAGACCAGAATTGAATTTAAAAAATTATCTACAATATCAAAATCCAAGAGAAGCTTAAAGAGGGGGAAAGGGAAAAGAAAACATAAGGGATTCAATGGAACTGAACTGTCAATATCCCTACACGGAAAGACGATTCTTAGAATTCTTAAATATCGTACCACTAATAGTACACCTAGAAGGAATATACATAGACAGAAGGTACAGGTAGAAGGTGAATTTGAGGGAATGACATAAAAAAATAATTAAGGGATGAGAAAAAGGAGTACACTCGGTGCAGAAGAGAGAGGGAGAATGGGGCAAATTATTTCACATAAGGAGGCACAAAAAAACCTCATACAGTGAAGGGAAAGATTAGGAGGTGGATGATGGGCATCACCTAAACCTTACTCTCAACAGTATTCAGTCAAAGAGGGAATAATGCACACAATCAGTTGAATATAGAAATTTATCTTACCTGACAGGAAAGTAGGAAGGAAGTAGATTAAGTAAAAGGTAGGGGGGGCTGACAGAAGGGAGGGCAGTGGACAGAAGCAAAATATTGGTGAGGGGTGAAAGGGTAAAAGGAAAGAGCACAAACAGGAAGAAAAATAGGATGGAGGGAAATCCACAGTAATGATAACTGTGAAAGTGAATGGGATGAACTCTCCCATAAAATGGAAGCAGATAGGAGAGTGGATCAAAAAACAGAATCATACAATATATTGTTTGCAAGAAACACACTTGAAGCAGAGAGACACACACAGAGTAAAGGTAAGGGATTGGAGCAAAATATATTATGCTTCAGCTGAAGTTAAAAAAAAGGAGTGGTAGCAATCCTGACCTTAGACAAGGGAAAAACAAAAATGGACCTAATTTAAAAATATAAGGAAGGAAACTACATCTTGCTAAAAGATACCATCAACAAGGGGCAGCTAAGTGGCACAGTGGATAGAGCACTGGCCCTGGAGTCAGGAGGACCTGAGTTCAAATCCGGCCTCAGACACATAACACTTACTAGCTGTGCGATCCTGGGCAAGTCACTTAACCCCATTGCCTAGCCAAAAAAAAAAAAAAAGATACCATAGGTAATGAAGTAGTATCAATACTAAACATATATGTACAAAGTGGTATAGCATCCAAATTATCAAAGAAGTTAAGTGAGTTACAGGTTTATGACCAAACATTACATTTTACATTAAAAAATGTAAAATAGATAATTTTGATTATGTTAAATTTAAGAGTTTTTGCACAAACAAAACCAATGCAATCAACATTAGAAGGAAAGCAGAAAGCTGTGAAACAATCTTTTACAGCAAGTGTCTCTGATAAAAGCTTCATTTCTCAAATATATAGAGAACTGAGTCAAATTTATAAGAATATAAGCCATTCCCCAGTTGATAAATGGTCAAAGGATATGAATAGGCAGTTTTCAGATGAAGAAATCAAAATTATCTTTAGGCTTATGAAGAAGTCCTCTAAATCACTTTTGAATAGAGAAATGCAAATCAAAACAACTCTGAGGTACCACCTCACACCTATCAGATTGGCTAATATGACAAAAAAAGAAATGATAAATGTTGGAGAGGATGTGGGAAAATTGGGACACTAGTGAGTGCACTGTTGGTGGAGTTGTGAACTGATCCAGCCATTCTGGAGAGCAATTTGGAAGTATGCCCAAAAGGCTATAAAACTGCACATACCTTTTTGATTCAGCGTTTGGAATCTGTATCCCAGAGAAATCATAAAAAAGGGGAAAGGACCTACATGCACAAAAATACTTATAGCAGCCCTTTTCATAGTGGCAAAATATTGGAAATTGAGGGGATACTCATCAATTGGGGAATAGTTGAACAAGCTGTGGTATACAAATGTGATTGTGCACATTCTATTGTGCAATAAAAAATGATGAAAAGGCAGGTTTCAGAAAAACCTGGAAAGGCTTGTATGGACTGATGTAAAGTGAAATGAGCAGAGCCAAGAAAACATTATACACGATATCAGCAACATTGTGTGATGGTCAACTACGAATAATTCAGCAACATAATGATCCAAGACAAGTTTGAAGGACTCATGAAAGAAAATGCTATCCACATCCAGATAAATAACTGATGGACTCTGAATGCAGAGCAAATCATGCTTTTTCCGCTTTCTTTATTCTTTTTCAAAGTTTTTTTTTTCCTTTTGATCTGTTTCTTCTTTCACAACTGTGACTAATATGGAAATATGTTTTACACAGTAGCACATGTATAACCTATATCAAATTGCCTACCATTTTAGGAAGAGGGGAGGGAAGGAGAAAAATTTGGAACTCAAAATCTTGTACAAATGAATGCTAAAAATTGTCTTGACATGTAATTGGGGGAAATAATCCTATTAAAAATGAAAGCCAAACAAAACACTTTATATTTTTTGATCCTGTAAGCGATAGGAAGCCGCTAGAGTTTATTGAAAGGTGTATGTGCATGTGTGTGTGTGTGTGTGTGTGCATGACATATTTAGTTGTGGGCTTTAGGAAAATCAATTTGACAAGAATGGACTGAAGTGAAAGAGATACTTGAGACCAGTTAGAAGCCTATTATAACAGACTAGGCTGAGATGATGAAGGCCTGCACCAAGATGGTATCAGTGTCAGGAGAGAAGAGGGAGAGTATAGTAGAGATGTTACAAAGGTAGAAAAGGTGGGACTTGAAAATTAATTTTATATTAGGGATGAAAGAGGATGGAGAGTTGGGAATGATGCCTGGGTTATGAACCTGGGTGACTTGGAGGATAGTGATTCCCTTGGCAGTAATAAGAAAGTTAGGGAAAGGGGAGGGTTTGGGGGATATATTGTGTTCAGTTTAGAACTTGTTGGGTTTAAGACACCCATAAGACATCCTTTTTGAGATGTCCAATAGGCAGTTGGAGATATGATAGATGAGTTTAGGAAAGAGGATAGGTCTAGATAAGTATCTCTGTGAATCATCAGTATAGAGATTATAATAGAATCCACAGGAGCTAATGTGGTCAAGTGAAATAGTATAGAGGGAGAAGAGAAGAGGGCCCAAGACAGAACCTTGCATGACACTTATGGTTTGTGGGTTCAACCTGGATGAAGATCTGACAAAAGAGATTGGGAAGGAGCAAACAGGTATAAGAAGAACCAGTAGGAAGTGGTACCATGGAAATCTCAAGAGAAAAGAGTATCAAGGAGAAGAGGATAACTGACAGTGTCAATGACTGCAAATAGATCAAGAAGAATAAAGACATGAGTGTCCTGGTAGATGTTTAACTACCAGCTCTCCAGGGAAGAAAGTGTAAGCACAACATACTTTTAAGTTTAATCTGCATTGTTGACATTTACTCCATCACCTTCTTAAGTCCAGACAATCAACAAAACAATAAATCATGCTCTGATTTGCAGTGTTTGCCAATTCCCAGGGTGTAAATACTCACACTGAAAATTTAACAATTGGCTCTTGAAAGTTGATAAAAGCTGGCTCCAGTACACCCTTGTTTGAAGATTAAGAAAAGAGTATAACCCACATAAATCATCAACATTTCTATATATTACTAACAAAGGCCAATAGCAAGAGATGGAAAGAGAAATTCCATTTAAAGTTACTGTGGACATTATAAAATATTGAAGAGTCTACCTGCCAAAACAAACCCAGGAACTATATGAACACAATTACAAACCATTTTTCACACAAATAAAGTCAGATCTAAATAATTGGAAAAACATCAGTTGCTCATGGGTAGGCTGAGTTAACAATTCTACCTAAGTTAATTTACATGTTCAGTGCCATACCAATCAAACTACCAACAAATTACTTTATAGAGCTACATAAAATAACAACAAGATTCATTTGGAAGAACAAAAAGTCCAGAACATCAAGAGAACTAATGAAAAGAAATGCTAGGGAAAGTGGCCCAGCCATTCCAGATCTTAGATTGTATTGTAAAGCAGCAATCAGCAAAACTGCTTGGTACTGGCTAAGAAATAGAGTGGTGGATCAGTGGAATAGGTTAGGTACATACGACACAGTAGTCAATGACTATAGTAATCTACTGTTTGATAAACCCAAAGACCCCAGCTTCTGGGATAAGAACTCACTATTTGACAAAAATTGCTGGGAAAACTGGAAAATAGTATGGCAGAAGCTAGGCATAGACCAAAATCTCACACCATATACCAAAATAAAGTCAAAATGGGTACACAATTTAGACATAAAGGCTGATACTACAAGTAAACTGAGAGAGCAAGAAATAGTTTACCTGTCAGATTTATGGAGAACAGAAGAATTTGTGGCCAAACAAGAGTTGGAAAACATTATGAAATGCAAAATGGATCATTTTTATTATGTTAAATTGAGAAGTTTTTGCACAAACAAAGCCAATGCAACCAAGATTAGGAGGGAAGCAGAAAACTGGGAAAGCATTTTACAACTAGTGTCTCTGATAAGGGCCTCATTTCTAAAATATATACAGACCTAAGTCAAATTTATAAGAATGCAAGTCATTCCCCAATTGATAAATGGTCAAAGGATATGAACAGGCAGTTTTTAGATGAAGAAATTAAAACTGTCTATAGTCATATGAAAAAATGCTCTAAATCATTATTGATTAGAGAAATGCAAATCAAAACAACTCTGAGGTACCACATCACACCTATCAGATTGCCTTATATGACAAAAGAGGAAAATGATAAATGTTGGAGAAGATGTGGGAAAATTGGAACATTAATGCATTGTTGATGGAGTTGTGAATTGATTCAACCATTTTGGAGAGCAATTTGGAACTATGCCCAAAGGGCTATAAAAATGTGCATACCCTTTGACCCAGCAATAGCACTTCTAGGGTTGTATCCTAAAGAGATCATAAAACTGGGAAAAAGACCCACATGTACAAAAATATTTATAGCAGTTCTTTCTGTGGTGGCAAAGAATTGGAAATTGAGGGGATGCCCATCCATTGGGGAATGGCTGCACAAGTCGCGGTATATGAATGTAATGGTGCTATTGTGCTATAAGAAATGACGAGCAAACCAACTTCAGAAAACCCTAGAAAGACTTCTATGGGCTGATGCTGAGTGAAGTGAGCAGAACCAGGAGAACACTGTAAACAGTAACAGCCATGTTGTGCGATGACTAACTTTGAAAGACAGCTCTTCTCAGCAATGCAGGGATCTAAGATATCTCCAAAAGTCTCATGATGGAAAATGCTATCCACATCCAGAGAAAGAACTATGGAGTTTGAATGCAGATCAAAGCATACTATTTGCTCTTTTTTTCTTCTGTTTTGTTTTGTTTCTTCTTTCTTGTGGTTCCTCTTATGGTTTCCAATTCTTCTTTACAACATGACTAATGTGAAAATATGTTTAATAGGAATGTACATGTAGAGCTTTTATCAGATTTCATGCCAACTTGGGGAGGGAGGTGGGGAGGGAGGACGAGAAAATTTAAAACTCAAAAACTTTTGGAAGTGATTGTTGAAAACCAAAAATAAATAAATTAATTTAATAAAAAAAGAAAAGACCATAAAATCTGGAAATTAAGATGGATCATTTGATACCTTTAGAGAGAGTAATTCCAGCTAAATAATGAGGTTAGAGTCAGATTGCTAAAGGTTAAGAAAAGAGTGAGAACAAAGGAAGTGAAGGGACTAAATGTAGATGGCCTTCTTAAGGAGTTTAACCACAAAAAAAGAGGAAAGATATGGGATGATAGCTAACAAGGTTGGATGGATCAAATGAGGGTTATTTGAAGATGGAGAAGACATGGACATGCTTGTAGAAGTAAGGAAGCAACCAGCACAGGGAGAGATGGTCACACTACTGAAAGAGTATCATAAAGGGGCAAATCTGCTGGAAAAGATGGAATGTTGTGTGAACACTTGTGCATGTAGAGGGGTTTGTATTGATAAGGAGAAGGGCTACCTCTATGTGAAATAGAAGTGAAGGAAGAGATAGTGGGAGAAAGCATCTGGGGGGGGGGGATGAGATGAGGAGCAGAGAACTCTTGGCAAATGGCCTCCCTTCACTTGTTTTGAGCCAATGAATTTCTGACCTAAAGAATAAGTAAGAAAGTTCATTTCCTAATTTTCCGTGAAAATCATTGCTAAAACCAACTCTGCCAACTGTTTTATTTGCCAATCCAAGGAGAACCCAATGATCACAGAACCCTTTTATTTAGACACAACTTCCTTTTGTCTTCTGACTTCATTCATAAGACAAGAATATTGTTTAGCATATCAATAGCAAAATTACGGTTTTTAAGCATTCTGTAAATGATCTGATTCTTACACAAGTAGTAAATACTGAACTTTTATTCTTCAGGAGCATTATCTTAAAACCCTCTCCATGCAGGCTAGACTTCTTGAAACTCTCAAGACTTGCTTGGCTCAAGGTGCTAAGGGTTTGATTCATTGACTTAGCTTCCTGGTGCCCAAAGTACAAAAGCCAGAACATGAGTAGTAGTCACCTGGGTCCTTCCTCAGGCTTCTAACTATGAACCATCACACACAGAGTCAGGGAAGCTATCCCAAACTGAATAGATTCTGCATCCTTACTGAGCATCTTTTCCATCCTCTGAAAATTCTTCTGCTTTGGTTAAGTAAACCTCCTTTTGTTAACTGTCAGATATTGCACACATGTCCCATTCCATTCCAGTATCAAAGCTAAATTATAAGAGTAGCCTGAGTCAGACTTATTCCACCCAACATCCTTTTTACTATAATATAATAATGAATTGACACTGGGAAGAGGGAGAGAATCTTCTGGCCTCTGAATTACCCTTGCTTGACTTACACAGAGGTACACATGCTGAGGAGAAGGGGGAGCCCTGCTTCCTCCAGCATCATGTCATGCCAATAAGAAAGTTGATTTGCTTTGCTTTGATTGCTTATGAGGCTTTTGAGCTGAAATTAGAATGGGTCACAAAGTTCATTTCCTAGTTTGAGAAATTAGGATTTTGGATATGGTCTCAAACTCATGTTATATTTTCATTCTGTTGCCAGATTTCTTTGGTAGGTGATCACAGAACCCAAGCACCAACCTCAGGGAGCGATTTTGCTTGCAGCAAAATCTGACACCCTGGTGGATAACAAAGGCAAACAATTTCAATGGAAAAACACTGTTGTTTTCAGCTTCTGGTATGATTCATTGGTGCCTCTGATATTTTTCTTAGACTTTTAAGAATTCATCAATCATCATTTTACACAGTAACAGCAATATTGTAATGATAATCAACTGTGAAAGATGTAGCTACTCTGATCGATAGAATGATCCAAGACAAGTCCAAAGGAATCATCATGGTAAAAATGCTTTCTACCTCCAGAGAGAGAACTAATGAACTCTGAGACTAAATTAAAGTATAATTTTTTCATATTTTTCTAACTTTTTTTTGCAACACAGTTAATATGGACATGGGAACAGCTAGGTGGCATAGTAAATAGAATGCCAGGCCTGGAGTCAGGAAAAGCTGAGTTCAAATCTAGCCTCAGACACTTACTAGCTGTAAGTCACCCTAAGCAAGTCACCTAACTGTGTTTGCCTCAGTTTTCTCATCTGTAAAATAAGTTGGCAAAGAAAATGGCAGAATCTTTGCTGGTGTCTTTGCTAAGTATCTTTGTTAAGAAAACCCCAAAAAGGGTCATGAAGAATCAGATATGACTGAAATGATTGAACAACAACAAAAAAATGGAAATATGTTTTGCATTATTTCACATGTATAATTGATAATATATTGCTTGGGGGCAGTTAGGTGACACAGTGGATAAAGCACTGGCCCTGGAGTCAGGAGGACCTGAGTTCAAATCCGGCCTCAGACACATAACACTCACTAGCTGTGTGACTCTGGGAAAGTCACTTAACCTCAATTGCCTCACCAAACAATAATAATAATAATAATAATATATTGCTTGCCTTCTCAATGGGTGGGGGAGAAACTGAAGGGAAAGAGAATTTGGAACTCAATTTTTTTAAATGTTAAAAATACATTTGAAAAGAAAAAGAAAAAAATTAATCACCATATATTATAGATCTTTAGTACCAGAAAGGATTTGGGATGTCCTAAAGAGATTCAAAGCCAAAATGTTGTGACAATATGTATGTATCTGTATGTGTGGAAGAACAGAGCTTCTTACTGATAATGTGAATTTACATTTGCAAATTGCTAGCTAGAATCAAAGACAAACCAATGAAATGGGGCTGCTAATTAGTTGTATGACTTTGGCTAAGTCATCCGATCTTTCTCATAGTGATACCTTACAGATGCAGTCTTATCTCATTTTAGAGACGCTAAGACCCAAAGAAGGGAAATTTTTTTCATCTGTAAAATGGAGTTAGCTTCTGCAGTGGCAACAAACCACTGTCTAAGGGAGTGTCCACCAACTGGGAAATGGCTGAACATATGATGGTACTGAAAGGCAAGGGAAAACTACAGTGCCTTAAGAAAGAAAATCTGGCGAAACCCATATGACTTGATGCAGAATGAAGTGAGTAGAAACAGGAGAACAATGTATAAGAGAAGCTACATTGTAAAGAGAAACTTTAAAGGACTTGAGAATCTGATCATTATAATGGCCAACCCTGATTCCAGAAGAATAATGAATGAACCACATTACCTACCTCCTGACCCAGAGGTGATGGACTCAAGATACAAGATGAGATACACATTTTTGGATATGGCCAACACTGGGCTTTGTTTTGCTTGGTCGTGCATGTTTGTTATAAGGATTTCCTTTTTCTTGTTTTTTGTTTGTTTGTTTGTTTGTTTGTTTTTTAACAAGTGGGGGAGGAAGAGAAAATAAATGTCTGTTCATTTGAAAAATAAAGTGAAAAGGTTAGACGAGGATCAGGGGTGGGGAACTTGCAGCCTCAAGGCCACGTGGGGCCTTCTAGGTCCTTGGGTATGGCCTGTTGACTGAGTCCACATTTTACAGAACAAATCCTTTTATTAAGGAAATTTGTTCCATGAAGTTTGGATTCTGTCCAAGGGCCACACTTGATGATGTAGAGGGCCACATGTTGCCATAGCAGGAGACAAAAGGGATATTCTTTCAGAAGCAATGTTTATAGATTAGCACCCTGTCCCTCCAATGACTTTCTTCTTTTGTCTATCCCGAAGGTAAATGTCTCACAGCTTGTATGACATTAGAGAAGACATACCACAACTAAAAGAACGTTTTTTAGCTCAGTGTGTTCAGCAACCTCCATGCAGGAATTCTTCAGATCAGTCTGAATGGCAGACAGTACCTAATCAAGCTGTCTCAATTACAGTATATTAGCTGGGAAGGTCATCCACATAAGCAAAATAGGATTCTGAAATCTTTCAGACCATTTTGCAATGACTCAACACACAGACATTATTTTTACTTGCCCCATGATCATTTCTGCATTATTCCATTAAATTTAAAAAGAAGAAAAGAAAGATTACAAAGCAGTCAGGGATGCTCAGTCTTATAACCCCCAAATGTTTAAAGTCAAATTTCCAGCTTCAAATTCTATTCCTTACTGCATCTTGAAAATCATTCCTGCTTTGCATGCTTACAGACAGAAGGAAGTTCAATATGAAACTTCTTACAGTAGGGGGAGTAGGCTGCCCAAAGATGTCTGTGACTTTACCCATTCTATCCGTACCTGGTAGGAGTTTGGTTCACATTTTCCTTTATCAAGGAAATATCACAAGATTTTTTCCCCTTTTGATTGAATTAATGTCATTAGGAACCAGAAGTCCTACCACATAAGTAGGAAAACTAAATGTCATAAAAAAGTTTTAAGTGATGGAAATGCCCTACTCCATAGCTACACATTGTACTGTTGAAATCCATCCCCTTCTCTCTTCTTCTTACTGGAAACCACAAAATAAAATCCTTATGTTTCCATACATTTTTGCTGAGTCATTTTAAAAGAAGGAAGGATATATCTGGCTTCTGATTATGCTAGCCTATATGTGCCTGGGATAGGTAGGTGGAGTAGTGAATAGAGTACCTGGAGTCATGAAGACTCATCTTTCAGAGTTCAAATTGCCGCAGACACTTACTTAACTAAGTGACCCTGAGCAAGTCACTTAACCCTCTTTGCCTCAATTTCCTCATCTGTGAAATGAGCTGGAGAAGGAAATGACAGAATCCTCCAGTATCTCTGCCAAGAAAACCCCAAATGGGGTCATAACAAGTTGAACAAGACTGAAAACAACTGAACAACAACATGTATGCCTGATATACACAGTTTCTCTAACTCAGGATTTAGGGGAATCTTGTGCTGTGGCTTCAGGAGAATGGCTTAACCTGGTTGGGACTAGCTCATCATCTCATACAACCTGAAAGGCAATAGATCACTTAATCACATGACTATAATTGTAAGTCACTTAACCTTTTTCAGCCATACTTGCCTCATTTGTGAAATGGGAATCATGATAGTTGCCCTACTTGCCCTATGCATTTGTTGTGAGGATTAAATGAAAAAAAATATATATGAGAGCCTTTGTAAACACAGGGCAGATAGGTGGTGAAGTGGATAGAACATTGGTCCTGCAGTCAGGAAGACTCATATTTCTGAATTCAAATCTGGCCTCAGACACTTACTAGCTATGTAACCCTGGACATGTCGTTTCACCCTGTTTGCCTCAGTTTCCCCATCTATAAAATGAACTGGAGAAGGAAATGGCAAACCACTCCAGTATCTTTGCCAAGAAAACCCCAGATGGAGTCACAAAGAGGGCATAACTGAAACGACTAACCAATCAATTTCGTAAACTGTATACAAATATAAGCGCTCTTTTTTCCTTTCTAAAATATTTTGGGAGGAAAAATCAGTGAAAAAGCCTCTCGATAGGTCTTTGAAAAAAGACTCATTGATGCTAAGTAATTGGATATGCCTAAAACTGGAGCAAAACAATCTCGATTGTGCCATCATTGGAGAATGTATCCATTTTTTCTGGGTTGCTTGTGTGTAGCTAGATTGCACAGTGAATAGAGCACGGGTCCTGGAGTCAGGAAAACCTGAATTCAAATTCAGCCTCAGACACTTATTATCTGCATGACTCTAGGCAAGTCACTTAGCCTGTCTGCCTCAGTTACCCCATTTATAAACTAAGGATAATAACAGCACCTACCTCCCAGGGTTGTTGTGAGGATCAAATGGGATAATGTTTGTAAAATGCTTTGCAAGCACACTATATAAAAAGCTAGCTATTATAAGCTACTCTCCTTTTGCCCCCAGGCCGTTAACCAAAGACAGTCTTTACCTCAGTAAGAGGCATAGATGAAAAAATCTCATTTTATCCTAGCTGTCATGAGTTTACACCTCCCACTTTTCATACCATTAGACATTATTTTTCATCCAAAGATCAAAAAAGAGCTTTACAAAGAAATACCATCCTGATTAGAATTACAGAATCTAAAAGTCTGAAGGAACTTCAAAGACCACCATCTGGTCAAATTTACATCTGACCAAGAATTACATTCTATGGCATCCCTGAATCCTGCAGCTTCCTCTTAAACAGCTCAAATGAGGGAGGAAGACAGCACCTCCCGAGGCATCCACCTCCCTCTTTCGGACAGGTTTAGTTGCTGGGAAGGGTGTTTCTTTGAATCAATCTTAAATGTCTCTGCAGCAATTTGTCCAATTATTCCCTATCTGATGGACTTTCCAGTTCTTTGCTACCATAAAAAGAGTTGCTATAAATATTTTTTAAGGATGGATCATTTTCCTCTTTCATTGATCTCCTTGGGGATGTAGAACTAGTAGTTGTATCACTAGCTCAAACAAAGGGAATCCACAGAATACTGCCTTTTGGAGAATGGTTCTAAATTGCTTTCCACAACGGCTAGAGCAATTGATGCTCCACCAACATGTGCCTGATTCCCCAAAGCCCCTCCATCATCATCATCATCATCATCATCATCATCATCACCACCACCATCATCGTCACCACCACCACTATCATCATTATTATTACAAAAAAACCAATAGCAATATAATTTACATAGCACTTTAAAGTTTCATCTCTTCAACTTCTAAATTTTGTTCTAATATTTCTTGACTCTTGGAGTCATTGGGTTCTGTTTGATCTAGTCTAATTTTCAGGGAGACTGTTACTTGGGTAAAGGTTTCCACTTCCGTTCTAAGCTAATTTTTTTCCATCCATTTTTCTCTGCAGAGATCTTATTTCAATTCTAGTTTTAAAAAATCTTTTTTCTTAATATCTTCTGGTCAGTCTTGTAGTCCTTACGGCCAAGCCATTGTTTTTGTTTTTGTTTGTTTGATTGGTTTCTTACCTTTGAGACTTTACTTTTACTTGTTGTGAAGTTATCTTCTTCTTCTGGGTCTTACATCTTTGGCTTATCTTAACTCATAGCACTTCATCATTATTTGGGGTATTTTATTCTGTTTACTCATATTTTCATCTCAGTCTGTGGAACTTGCAACTTAGTGTTAAGTCCAGGATCTTTCTCCTCGGGAATTCTTGGATGAGTTATGTAGGTCCTATTTGGTCTTATCCCTTCTAGTCTATATGCCACTGCCATCCTAGATAGGGTGGCTGGCACTGTGGTACACCATGATCTGCATCAATCTCTAGCTTTTACCTCTATCCCTGGTGGTTCATTCCTGGGGTTGGCTTTGCTCATCTATATCTTCTCAAACAATCCCCAACTGGCAGTCTTTTCCATTCCCTGTTGTATCCCTGACAGGCATTATCCATATATTCAAGATCAAGTTGGTCTCAGACCTCCTGCCTGGGCATAGGCTCCTGGGTGATGAGCTGCGCTTTGTCTTATCTTGTAGCCCCCTTTGCTCCAAGGAGCAAACACTCAGCACCTGTGGTAACCTGGGTGGGGGGGTGGAACTGGTTCTGTCCACTCTTTCTGTTCTGCCAGGTCACAACTGGGATTTGGCTTCAGGTTCAGAATGCTGGAGATTGTATTTACCTGTGATTCTCCTCAGAACATTCTTGTTCAGAGAACCTACTGACTTCAAGCCAGTTTCCTGGAGTTATAATGACTTCCCTGGCATGACCCTTTTCCCATCATACCCAGGCCATTTGCTGGAAGTTTTGCTGGTCTCCCTGCCCTTCCTAGCATCTTGCTTCAGGCCCATTTCCCAGGCTTGAACTGGCGTCCCCAGCACAGCTCTTGTCACAGCTTCCGACAGCTTTTGACCATTTTTTTTTTTGTGCAGTTTTGGACTAGATAGAAGAGCTCACTTCTGTTTTTCCTTGACATCTTTCTATCTGAGGTCTTTTTTTAGATTTTTGGGGGGTTTTACGGGGTGGGGAGGAGCTGTACTTCTTTACAATGTTTCATGGAATCACCTTAACTGGAAGTCTTTAATATTCTATTTTAAAAGGTTTATTTCTCTTTTGTATCATCCTTCAGTTTCTTGCTGTTTTTTCCATGATCTCTAGGGAGTCCTTAGAATTATCTTTCTCATTAAGGACTTTTGGTTCATTTTCCTTCACAGCACAATATTTGCTCCATTGAATGTTTGACGTGGTTTTTGTTGACTTTCTAAATATCCTTTGGTCTTCATGACTTCCTTATTGGTTTATCTGCTAGGGAGCCAGGTTTTTACCCAGGCTTTCTTTCACAGATTTTTTTTTAATTTTAATCTTTTAGCTTTCCCCTCCCACATTCCAGTAGCTTGTTTCTGGCTTCATTTCTCACTTTCCTTATTCTCCCCCCTTCTACTGACACATAGTACCCTGAAATTGGGTGTATACAACCTCCCTGAGGCTGGAGAGTATGGGAATCCAGCTAACTTCCTGTCCAAAGTAAACTCCCTGGGAGAACATTGACCTCAGATGAGTTTGGCTTCCTCTTTCCTGAAAGCACAGAATCTTCTAGAATATCACTTCTCTAACTAACTCATCCCTTCCCTTCCCTTCCTGCTACTCTTCCATTCTTTCTCTTGGCTGGGGGGAATAATTCGTTGTCCTCCCTCTCTTACGGGGTGTGTATGTTGGGTTAGGGGTTTCAAACTGACTCACTACCATGAGGGAACTGGCCAGGGGGCCCCCACACCCAGACCTGGAAACTCAAACTCTGAGAGATTGCTTGTACTATAGGGTGTTTAGCAAGCATGGTGTGGCATGGCATAGTGGGGGAAGTGGGGCTACAGATGTTAGTTAGTTCTAAATATTTTAGTTCTCTGTTGATATTTCATGAGACCTTATATATATATATATACCTTATAGTATGTCTTTGCCTTCTAGTCTTGTGGATTCAGCTTGAATTCCTTGAGATTTAAGGCATATTTTTTTCTTTTGAGGCTGATGAGCTGGAACACTGAGCAGACTAGTTGGAATGCTAACATCATCGCTCCCTACACTTATAGTGACTCTATGAAGAACTCCAAAGCATCCTAATTCTCTTCCTTCTTTTAAAGATTTTTTGGAGGTTAACTTCAAGAATAATTTCAAGATCAGTGAAGAGATAGGCTCTGTTTGCTTTTTGACTCATAAGAAAAACTGTGTTGATACCGGTCTGTATGCCTCCAGATTCTCCTTTCTCCGATCCATTCTTCACACAGCTGTCAAAAATGATTTTCCCAAGGCACAGGACTAATCTACCTCTCAAAAAATAAATTTCTTCATAACCTTATTCCCAAGGCTAAAACTTGGTCTTACCTTTGAGATGTTCGGCAATTTGACTCCAAACGACCTTTCTAGACTGAGTTTATTTCCTCATTCACCTTCAAGAACTCTGCATCTCAGCCAGATTGGTATACTCTGTGGTGGAAAACCTGAATGAAGGTTTTATCTTTTGAGAGGGAGATTAGTCCTGTGCCTTGGAAAAATCATTTTTGACAGCTCTGTCAAAGGAAGAATCTAGGTAACCTAGTGGAAAGGAAAGAATCCTGGCTCTGGCATTTGAGAACCTGGGTTCAAACTCCACTCTGATGTTCACCACTTGTGGGACAATTTAACAACAACAACAACAACAATAATAACAATAATATTCATATAGTGCCTACGATGTGCCAGGCACTGTGTTAAGCCCTTTACAAATCTTATCTCATTTGATCCTTATGACAACCCTGGGAGATAGATGCCATTATTACCCCTATTTTACAAATGAGGAAACTGAGGCAAACAGCAATTAAGTAACTTGACCAAAATAGTGTCACACAGCTAGCAAGTGTTTGAGACTAGATTTGAACTCAGGTCCTCCTGACTCCAGGTCTATTGCTCTATCTCTCAATTGCAAAACTCCCCCTTCTAACCTCTGCTTCCTGGCTTCCTTACCCACCTTCAAGACTCAGCTGAAGTCCCACTTTTTGTAAGGATGCTTTGCAGAAGGTCCTCCCTTCCCTTTGAGATTACCTTTACTTCCATTGTATGTATTTTACACGTATGAAATTGTTTGCATGCTATCTCATCCATTAGACTGTGAGCTTCTTGAGGGCAGGGACCATATTTTTTACTTTCTTTGTCTCCCCAGTGCCTGGCACCATTCCTTAAGACCGCTATACATTGACTGTCCCCCATGCCTGGGATGTGCTCATTAATCATTTCTGCCATTCAGAAGTCATATGCCTTCAGTGCTATGCTCAGATGCCACTTTCCCTGAGCATCCCACTTCTCTCTTCTTTCTATTTTCCCAGAATACTTAGTCTAATTTCTCCCTGGTCCCCTTCATTCCCTACTTTGAATTTGTATTTATCTGTGAACATACTACATCTTCTCAAAATTATAAGATTCTTAAGTGTAGAGAATTTTACCCTATTATTTCTTCAGCACATGGCACAATGTAGGTGCTTAGTAAATATTGAATCATTATTTTGAATTGACTAAAACTTTGGAAAGCTATGATCATTAACATATAGCAACATTGGAAATCAGTACAAATATTTTGGAAAGCAATTTGGAATTATACAAACAAAGAGACTAAAGCATCTTGAAGTGGTAGGGAACCTGGGGCCTCGAGGCCACGTATGGCCCTCTAGGTCCTTAAATGTGGCCTTTTGAATCCAGTCGAAGAGCCACACTTGAGGACCTAGAGGGCCACAAAGGGCTGCACTTGAGGGCCTAGAGGGCCATGGGTGGCCTTGAGGCTGCAAGTTCCCCACCCTTGGATACCTTTTGACCCAGTACTTCTACTACTAGGCATATACCCCAAGGAGGTCATTGATAAGAAAATCCTCATTACACACCAAAGTATTTGTAGCTCAACTTTTGTGGGAGCAAAGAATTGGAAACAAAGTAGACGTTTAATTGGGGAAAGGCTAAACAAACTATAGTGGGTGAAATGTAATGAATGTTATTGTGCTATAACAAATAATGACTATGATAAATACAGAGAAACATGGAAAGATTTATAGGATCTGATTCAGAGTGAAATAAGCAGAACCAAGAAAATGATATACACAATGACTACAGCAATGTAAATGGAAAGAACAACCACAAACAATCAAAGACGAATTTTACAAAATTACAGAAAGCAAGTGTGGCTCAAAAGAAAAGAGATGAGAAGACATGGAATATACCCAAATTATACACTCAGCTCCTTTGCAGAGGTGGGAGGTCAACTAATGTGGTATATATTTGCAGACCTTTTTGATGTATTGATGGGTTTTGCTGCTTTTTTTCTCTTTCTTTCCTTTAAAGATATTATTTGTTATATGGTATGCTTCTCTGAGAGAAGGTAGGAAGAAGAATAATGGAAAAAGTTTGGTGAAGTTAAAAAAAAAGGGCATCAATAAAAATGTATAAAATAACAGCAATTTATGTTATGATTGACCAGGAAATAAGAGCCTAGACTTATAATTACATTTTCTTAAAAAAAAATTTTTTGTAGGCAATTGGGGTTATGTGACTTGCCCAGGGTCACACAGCTAGTAAGTGTCAAGTGTTTGGTCTGAGGTCAGATTTGAACTCAGGTCTTCCTGACTCTAGGGCCGGTGCTCTCTCCACTGCACCACCTAGCTGCCCCTATAATTACATTTTTATGACTTATTCTTTTTTCGTTTTACTTTGGAAAAAATAATTTAATATCTGTGAGCTTCCTTGTTGTTCCTCACACAAGACACTCCATCTCCAGACTGCAGGCATTTTTACTGGCTGTTCCCAATGCCTGGGATTTTCTGACTTCTCATCTCTGCCTTCTGGCTTCCCTGGCTTCCTTCAAGTCTCAACCAACAGCCCATCTTCTACTAGAAGCCTTTCTTTATCCCCCTTAATGATAGTGCCTTCCTTCTGTGATTATTTTCAATTTGTCTTGTATACATCTTGCTTGCACATAGTGATTTGCATGTTGTCTGCCTCATTAAACTGTTAGTTCCTTAAGAAGAGGGTCTGTATTTTGTGTTTGTTTGTATCCCTAGCACTTAGTATAGTTCCTGGCACATAGTAGACATTCGATAAATGATTGCTGATTGACTAACTGCTTCCCAGGGATGAGTTCTACACCACCCTTGGAGGCCTCTAACAAAAGGCTTTGGGTAAATATGCAGTAATTATTGCTAATATTGTTAATACTGTTTTCTTCTTGGCTATAACACTTCCTAGCGTCTTCAACATTTAATTACTTCATCTATAGTACTTAGTTTAGCAACCTGGAAATTCATCCATCTGTCTTCTAGTTCTTCATGGCACCTTCAGACAAAGGTTTTGGAGAAACAATGTTAAATATGAAATAGTAATAATATGCTCACAAAAACCTATAGCACAAGTTTACCTACTCCAGAGCTCCCCTAGTAACAACACGGTGCCAAGGAGATTTTGTGTAACAAGTTTGGTTAGTAGAACGTAACGATACGGTGACAATCTTTTGGATTCTCTCAGACTTCCAGAGGCCTTTCTCTATCAAGTATTCCTTCTGACTAAGAGCCAGAAAGAATAGCAATAAGAAGGTATAGCTTCAATCTCTTTAATTGTTTTTATGATTTGTTCTTCGACCCACTCATTATTTAGGATTTCACTGTTAAGTCTCCATTTCGGTCTGTGTTTTTTACTTGTAGTCCTGAAACCAATGACTTTTAATTTCATTATGGTCTGTAAATTATATATTAGCTATTTCTGCCCCTTTATATTTGTTTGCAAAATCTCTGTGCCCTAGTACATGGTCAATATTTGTAAGAGTTCCAAGTGGTGTTGAGAAATATGTATGTTCTTTTGCAGTCCCATTTAGAAGATGCTAGAGGTTTTAAACTCCAATTTCTCTAGCAGTTTGTTCCGTTCCATATTTTTCCCATTTGTTCATCTTCCTGTTAGACAGAAGGATATTGAAGTCACCTGTCACTATTGTGTTACTGTCTATGTCTTCTTGTAGCTCAGTTAATGTTTCCTTTATGAATTTAGAAGCTAAACCATTTGGAGTATAGACATTTATTACTGATATTCAGTTCAATTCAATAAACATTCATTAAGAACCTACTATGTGCCAGACCCTGTGCTAAGAACTGTAGACACAAATAAGAAAAAGAGAGTTCCTGCTTTCAAGAAGTTTACAATCTAACTGGAGAAGAAAACACACCAAAGAAAGCTGAAAAGCAATGGGGGTGGGGGTGGTAGGGGCTACATTCAGCAGGGGCATGATGGTCTGTAGAATGGAAACCAAGAAGAGCGATAGATGGAAAATGGAGAGTTCATATTGGTTTGTTGTCTACAGTCCTTTTCAGCATAATGTGATTTTCTTGATAACTCCTTTTTACCTTTTGGGTATTTGTTTTTACTTTGTCAGATAGCATGATTATAACTCCTGTTACTTCTGGCATTCATTTGATGCATAGTAAATTTTTCCCATCCCTTGAGTTTTATTTTGTGTATATCTTTGTTTTCTTAAATGTGTTTCTTATAAACAACAAATTAAAGGGTTTTGTTTTCTTGTCCAATCTGTCACTTTTTTCATTTTATTGGTTTGTTTAATACATTCACATTTAAAGTTATGAGAGTTAGGTTTATATTTTTATCCATTGTCACTACTATTTTTTTCAAGTTCTGATTTTTATCTCTCTTCTGCTATAGACAAAGCACTATGTTCCTTCAGTTATTTTAGCTTGATAGTTTTTTTAAAAAGATTATTCATATTTCCACTCGCTCTCTTTTCCTCATCCCCAATCCCCATCTCCCATCTGTTACCCTTTTCCATATGGGATTTTGCTTATTAATTCCTTTTTCTTTCCTAATTTTATATGGTTATTTCTTTCCCCCATTTTCCCTCTCAGTTAAGTAGATTCCCCCTTCCTCTAATCTCCTTCAACTAATCCTACTCATTACTTTTTGAAATTTCATTCTTACATCCCTTTCCAGAAAGAGTTTCTCTCGCTCTCTTCATTAGCCATCCTCTTTTTCTGTCTACTCTACACCATCAATCTCTGTTTCATGATCCCTATAATTATCTACTTTCTCTCTTTTCTCCATATTCCTCATGGAAATCAAAACTTTTAGGATATCCATTCTAGGCTCTCCCCTCTAGTTAGTTTCTGCCACTGCCTTATTTAGCTTCCCTCATGGATGTCTCTTTTCCTTTATATCTAGCTTCCAAAACAATGTCAATTCCTTCAGGTGACAGAGAGGACACTGTCCCATGGCAGGATCCCACCACCGTCATCACATCTCTGATTATAAAATATTCCTGATTATAACTGAACTTGCCTGAGGTTGATGCTGACCTCTTTCTCTTAGGCTTAGTGGAGTACCACACAGCCCCATCCACACACAGGGTGTCGCATCCCAGTGTCCTGTCCTGCTTCTTCTGTTCCTCTGTTCTCTGGCAATGCAGAGATCTGCTACACTGGTACTACAGGGTAAGTTTCTGAAGTTTGGGTCTTCAAGAGTCTGGGAGGAGGGAAGTATGTGGGGTTGAATTCTATTTCAAGCCCAGGCATGTGTCCTGCCTACTTTCCTGCAGAGATCTTTTGCAGTACAGAATGCTGCTGCCACAGCACTAGCTGTCATTCCTGAACAAATTTCCATAAACTGGAACCTGGAAATCCATGGCATTAGAAAGATGGAAGAAGGACCAGGGTGTAGGGTTGGATTTTGTTCCAGGATCATGTGTTGGGTCCTTGAGTCAGCTAGTGCAGCCTCAATAACAGTAGCATGGCAGGCAAAAGCAGAGGCATTCTAAATGAGGTCAAGGTAGGTATCAGTTCATGATTTCTTTTTTTTTTTTTAGCTGTTTTGTTTTTTTCTTCTTTTCTTTTTCCATTTAATGGTATTTTTCCAAATTATATGTAAAAATAGATTTCAACATTCTCTTTTGTAAGATTTTGAGTTCCAAATTTGTCTCCCTCTCTCCCTCTCCTCCCAGCTCCCCAAGGCAGCAAGCAATCTGATATAGGTTATACATGTACAATTATATTAATCATGATTCCTTTCAACTTTATGTATTTCAGGTATCTCAGACCATTGAGAAAGCTGAAATTGTTTTCTCTTTGGAAGATAATTTCTGTTTTGGAGAGGTTTGAGAGGTCATGGGGATCAGAAAAAATGTCTAATCCTCCATCTTTTGGATCATGTGACCCAGAAGTTCACTTCAACCTCTTTAAAAATCCATTACTTTTAAGCAGCAGCATATTACAATCTTCAGAAAAAAACAAGGTTTTAATTCAGTTGACTGATCTTGACTGCTCATCTTAGTTGAACCCTTACAATCTTAAATACATCTGCTAATAACAATTGACCTCCCACTATTTTCCTCTCTTTTTTCTCTTCACCCTCCCTCTCCCTTCTTTTCTCCTCCATTTTCTTCTCATACCATTCAACCTTTCTCTTCTTTCTCACCAATTGCACATGGTTCTCCTCCTCTCATCCCAAATCAGGGTCACCCAGTGACCAAAGTCCCTTTGGCTGCTTGGGAGATTAGATAGAAGGGAATTCAAAACCTGCCTTGAACAAAGTAAATGGAGAAAGAGAGACAGACAGACAGACAGAGATGTGCAACTAATATCAATGTGTACCAAATTTTTTGGACTGGACATTGGTTTAGAGAAAGCTTAGAGATTAAATTTTCATTACCAATACAGATAAGATTTATTCTACAATTTATAGTCTTAGACAGCTGTTTGGGGCATTCAGAAATTAAGTGACATATCCAGGGTCAAACAGCCTATGTCTGACAAAGGCTGGACTAGAACTCAGTTCTTTTTGCCTGAGAATCCAACACTTTATCCACTATGTTAAAATACCTTTCACAGAATATAATACATCAAATCATAAAACGTTAGATCTGGAAACAACCCAGAGGATCACCGCAGTCCAATTTTCTCACTTTATAAATGAGGAAACTCAGGCCCATGAAACTTATATTACTTACCCGAGGTTACAGAGCTTCTGTTAAAAATAGCATCTCCTGATTTGAGGCCAGTGTTTTATTTTGTTGGGTTTTTGTTTTGTTTTTACTACACATAGAGAATAGAATCAACAAAAAGTAATACTAGACTAGATCTGAGGGCTGGAATTTAATAAAAAAAAGGTAGAATAAACATGAATGAATTAACAAACCAGAAAAACTAGAAGGGTTACATTTCTAAGAGCAATTTTAATTTAGGCAATATAAACATGGTGTAGATGGTATTAAATTTCTCTGGCAAGCGAGTACTGTGTGAATCATTGTTCATTGTCTATTAACTGAAGGAATTTAAGGGGTGAGGGATACAAAAAAGGAGAAATATATGGAAGGTTTTATTTATGTAGGTAAGTTAAGAAAAAACAAATTCTACTTCACTTGGCAATGCAAAGGCAGTTGAGACAACCATTGGCCAGGATGTACCCAGCTTGGCTATACTCAGCAGAGTGTGTCTTGAGGTGACAAGAAGGAAAGAAAGGATGGGTCCTAGAAATGTTAGGCTTGAGGTATACAGCGGATGGGAAATTATGAGATCCTTCTACCCCCGGAGTTACTAACCTCGGGTCTGTGACTTTTAAATACATACATACATACATACATACATATATATATGTATATATATATATACACACACACACACATACATACATATATACACACACATATATGTGTGTGTGTATATGTGTGTATATATATATATATATATACTTACATATATATATTGAAAACTGTATTTTGGAGTAGCTAGGTGGCACAGTGGATAGAGCACCAGCCCTAGAGTCAGGAGGACCGGAGTTCAAATCCGGCCTCAGACACTTGCCACTTACTAGCTATGTGACCCTGGGCAAGTCACTTAACCCCATTGCCTAGCAATTGAAATATTGTATTTCAATATACTTCATTTCCTTTTATGCATTTAAAAACAGTATCTTGAGAAGGGGTCCGTAGACTTCTTCAGTCTGCCAAAGGAATCCAGGAAACAAAAAGGATTAAGAATGCTAAGTTTCTTCCTTCTTCTTCCTCCCAAAATTCCATGCCATTTTACACAGAGAGACAGAGGGAAGTAAGTCTAGGATTTTCCCATTACAAAAAGTAGTACTACTTACGGCAGCCTTTGTAATAGGACACAAATGTTACCTCCATACTATTTCTCTCTGAGGAAGAATAGGGCAGTGAGCAAGATGACAGCCCTTCTTCCACTGTCTTGCTCCATGTAGACCTTCTTCATCTATTTCTCTCATCATGCCACACAGAGCTGTTTGTGATTGGCAAGGGGATAAGGTGTTGGAGTAGAAAGACATACATGGTTTCTGATCTATGAGGATTGAAGGTTGAAGGCGGAACAGAGAATATAATTTAGCTTGCAGAGAGCTGTCTTCAAATACTTAAAGGTGGAAAGAGATTAACATATGCCTGGCCCTAGAAAACAGAGGGAGGATTGAAGAGTGGAAATTACAAGGAGTCAGATATTGACTCAACATAGGGGGAAACTCCCAACAGATGCAGCTGTCCAAAGTTGTAATGAGATGCCTCTGGGGTCTCCCTGTCACTGGAGGACTATGTAAAGAGGCTGAGTAATCACTCTTTGAGTGTACTACAGTCCAGGTCCATGATATGGGCAAAAGTTGGAAGAAATAACTTCTGAGATCCCTTCTAAGCCTTGAGTCAGTGGCATGACATGATGCCTTTCTCTTTCTGGCTCCCATTCAAGGGTGCACAGGAGAGCCAGCTGGAACTGGCTCATGACAATTGATAGTTAAATTTTCCGTGTGAGCATTTACACCTCAGAAATTGGCAAACACTATGATTCAGGGCCTGATTTATTGTTTTGTTGATTGTTTAGACTCGAGAGCGATGGAGAAAGTGTTAATGATGCAGATTAATCTTAAAAGTGTGTCATGAAAGAGGCAGCTAGGGCTTACAGTGGATAGAGCACCAGCCCTGGAGTCAGCAGGCCTGAGTTCAAATCTGGCCTCAGACACTTAACTAGGTTTGTGACCCTGGGCAAGTCACTTAACTCTGTTTGCCTCAGTTTCCTCATCTGTACAAAGAGCTGGAGATGGAAATGGTAATTGCCTTAATAAAAAAAAAAGTGTGTGATGAGCACTTTTGTCCTTTCCAGAGAGCTGGTTGTTAAACATTTACCAGCTCGCCTTTGCACCCATCCAGTCCTTTGAGTCTTCTTGCCTAACTGCATCATGCTGAAGCATTGTAGAGATAAATGTAATGGATGATCTACAAATATCTGCAGAGTCAGGCAGCAGTGAATGAAGGAATCAGTAGGTTGAGACCAGTACTCGGCCTCTCCCCTTTGGCAAACCATAAGATTTCTTGGTCTTCATCCTTTCACTTTTACACCACACTTTATACCTGTGGCAAAAAGTGTTACCTAAATATTCCTGAAGAAAAAAAATACAGGCTAATCAATTCATCTGATGATTGCATGAATTTATTCTCTTCATAGAAAGCAGAAAGCTAAGGGACCAGCCACATATTCCCTTTCTTTCCTCTCTCCCGTGCAGAGATGAAATTTTTTTATTATGTATCTATTTATTTTTGGTAAGGCAATTGGGGTTAAGTGACTTGCCCACAGTCACACAGCTAGGAAGTATTATGTGTCTGAGGTCGGATTTGAACTCAGGTCCTCCTGACCCCAGGACTGGTGCTCTATCCACTGCACCACCTAGCTGCCCCCCAGAGATGAAATTTGAGTTCAAAATTAGAGAGAAAATTAAATTCAATTCTATGGCTTAATTTCTTATCTTACGGTTATAAAATGCAAAGCGACTATAGGTTGGGATTAATTTTTATTAATTTAGTAAATTTTAAATTCATTTTTAACAATTAAAAATTTAGTCTAGATTTTATTAGACTAAATTCCACATAAGGGGAAGATTTGCGTAGTTGCGGATCTGTCACTGGAAATGCCAATGCTGGAGACATCTCAAGATTCCAGGTTCTGTAGGGGAGAGAAGGGAACAAAAGGATGGGGTCCCCATGGGCAAATGCCCTGAAGCACTGCTTCTGGGGGACTTGCCAGAGGAGGGAGAAAAGAGAAGTCAAGCGAAGTCAACAAGTATTTATTAAGCTCCTACTATGTGCTAAGGTTCAGGAATGCCTCTACATCCTACTTGGGACAGCATACCTCATTATCAACACTAATGCAAGGTTTGCCCTGTGAAAGGTAGGTCCCAGGCCCAGGACTGTGACATAGAATGCACAGAACAGTCTACACTAATCAGGTGTCAGGAATCCACCCCAGCCCACACTGCCACCTCATGGCTGAAGATCCCAAATCTTACAAGCTTTAGGGAAGATTAAGGAGAAGAGAAAATCAGTGGGGAAAGGTAATCTCTAGAAGATAGGGATCATGGCAATGGGACGCTTGGGGTGGTAGGCCAGGATAGGGCAAGGGAGAAGGGTAGTCAGTGAAAGAATGGGAATCAAGTGACAGCAGGTTGGAGGACCACTATATGCAACCTATACTTCCCTTACCCCTCACTATGTCAGCACCCTAGGGCAAAGCCCTAGGCACCCCATGCTAGTTATGACTGTGCCTAGCAAAAAGGTGGGTTATTCAAAGGAGCCATTCACCTCAGCTCTGAATAAACATGGATTAGGTTCACTGCCTCAGAACCATTCACAGGGAAAAATTCCACATCATTTATGTTTTTTACAACCATAACTTGTGGAAGGTTATATCAACAAGAGAGAAGATATCTGGTCTTCTTGTTCCTGGATATAATATCTAGATTTTTTTTCTGTTCTTTTCTAGTCATCACTATCCAACAGCCGAGACAATGAAATAGACCGCTTCTTTACTTCAGTAGTTGGGGTGTATGGGGTGTTCAAAGAGGACTAACACCTCTGGAGTGAGGGCTTGCTGAGCACTTTTCAGGGCTGCTCATCTCCCTTTGGTGTCCACCTGGCACTCAACTCTCACCTGTGGCTCCAAGAAGCTGTAGCATGACAGTGGCCACACCCTGGTAAAAAAAAAAAACAGGGTGGCAGACATACTAAACTGGGTTGAGGGTAAACAATGGGCCTCAAACCCATTGTGAGTTAGGGAGATGTCCACCCCAAGCATGAGAATACTTTCCCCAGAAGAAGGGGCAGATGAGAACATTTTGTTGCAATGAAATTAGTCAAAGCAGGCACTGCAAAATGCTTAGAGGTTGGTCAGATATCAAAGACACCAAGGTCATCCACTGCATCCCTGGCCATCACTAGTTATCTTGACTTTTGCCCCACCACTGGGCTTCAGTGACTCTGGAAGAGAAAGTGAGGCTGATGACTTTGTGCAACTCTGTCTCACTTAAATCCAATTCACACACAAGTCAAGATATCACCCCATGATCATTGGTCCTCTTTGAAAATGAAGGACAAACAAAAAACTTCAGTAGTCACTGAGAGGTTGAGTCCAATTAGGTTAGTTTTAACGATTACTGTTATTGTTAGCCCCGAAGTGGTAAGAAATGGACAAATGAGTATCGGAGACATTTTTTCAGAATGAATTATAGGGCTTTCTTGGTAACAAGTTAATGCTTACCGACTTTAAAAATATCCACTGGGGAGGGAAAAAATTAAGAAACCCTAATTTCCTCTACTTTGTCTAACATACACAAGTATTGGCTTTTTCTGCTAATCTTTCGTTTTCTCAGATTTCAGAAGATTGTATAAGCATTATTATTCAGCTTCGGGCCCATTAAAAAAGATTTAGAATTCTTGATTCAACATATTTGTCCATCTATTATTTATTTCCATAAATATTATTTATT
>NW_020950239.1:10183734-10318787 GCF_900497805.2 Vombatus ursinus | reverse complement strand
TCTGGGAAAGTTGCCTGACACCAGGAAAGGCTAAGTTTCTCCACGAGGATCTCATAGCCAGCATGTCAGAAGATGGACTTCAACCCAGGTCTTACTGGTTCCAAGTCCAACTTTTTATTTGCTATACCACCAAGGTAAAACATTCCCAAAATGAAATTCACACTATATATTGGTGGGGTGTGTTATGTTTAAAAAAAAAACCCTCCTGAAAATTGAGGATGACTATGATTTATATTCTGGATATCTTAGTTCTTGAATTTTCTCCACCTCTACTAACAGTCACTAAGCTTCAAGTAAACCTGGGAGACCAGAAGAATGGTGGTGTCTTTGACAGAAATGGGGAAGTTTGGAAGAAGGGAGGATTTTGGAGGAAAGAAAATGAGTTTTGTTTCCGACATGTTGAGGTTGACATTCAATTTGAAATGTCCAATAGGCAGTTGATGACACAGGACAAACTCAGAGGAGAGACTGGAGCTGAATATAGAGATCAATGAGTCACTGGTATTGGGGATGGAGAATCAAACCCATCAGCGCAGGTTAGGTCAGAAGAGACAGAATATCGAGGCAATCGAGGAGAGAGCCTTAGGGAACACCCACAATTGTTGTTGTTTCGTCATTTCGGGAATGTCTGACTCTCTGTGACCCATTTGGGGTTTTCTTGGCAAAAATACTGGAGTGGTTTGCCATTTCCTTCTCCAGCTCATTTATAGATAAGGAAACTGAAGCAAACAGGGTTGAATGACTGGCTCAGGGTCACATAGCTAGTAAGTGTTGGAGGCCAGATTTTAACTTGGGAAGATAAGTCTTCTTGATTCTAGGTCCAGCACTCTCTCCATTGCACCACCTAGCTGCCCTGCACCCACAGTTATAAGGTATAGTATGGATGATGAATTGCAGAGAGACTGAGGAGTGGTTAAACAGGTAGGAAGAGAAGCACGAGAGCAAGTGGCTATGACTGAACCAATTCACCAAGTGGAAAGGAAAAGGTTGCGATAGTTGATGGGCAATATTCAGGGCTCCAAGCCATGCCTTTGGATCATCCCATTAACCATTTCTTGCTGAGGGGCTGGCTATGGTTCCTATAGCCAGGCAGTGTTGAAAGGAGATAGCCTAGAAGGAAGCCTAGAGAGCAGCCAGTGAACATCAGCCTTTAAAGATCCAAATTGTGCCAATTAACTGTGTGACCATGGCAAACCATCACTTAACATCTCTGGACTTCAATTTATCATGTGTATGATGGGGGTGTTGGACCAGATGACTCCCAAGGTCTCTGCCTGCTCTAAAATTCTGATTTTTCTGTCCTAATTTTTCTTTCTTTATGACACCAGATAACAATTCACTTCTTGCTAGATATTTTGGTTTTATATACACATATAACCACAATAAATTTAAAAATTATTTTTATAAAATTTGATTTGATTTTATATTTATTATAAATACAATATAAATACATATAATAATGCCATGATATATTATATAAGATGTAATTATAAAATATATCATTATATACTATATAGCATAATCATATAAGTGATACATGATGTATAATTATATACTATATAATGTATGTACTATATAATAATATATAACAAAACAATATAAATATATATTAAATGTGGCATAAATATTATATTATTAATTCTTTTAATGAATTAATACATTAGTAAAATACTATAAAATATATTTATATTTATTTTACAAAATGTGTTTTCAATCTAAGAGAAAGGCAGTATATTATAGTAGGTAGAGAACTGCCCTTGGGGTCAGAAAAGTCCAAATTTAGGGGCTGCCTGTGCCACGTATCAGCTCTGTTCCTCCACATACTCTCCAATCCAGTGGCACTGGCCTCCTTGCTGGGCCTTGGGCACAAAGCTCTTTCTCTCAACTGTGGGCATTTTCCCCGACTGTCCCCCATGCCCGGAATGCTCTCCCTCTTCACTGTCCCCTCTCTGGCTTCCCTGGATTCCTTCCAGTCTTATCTAAAATCTAACCTTCTAAAGGAAGGCTTCCTGCTCTTTCCATGTCAATGCCCTTTCTCTGTTAATTATCTCTAATACATCCTGTCAATAGCAGGCTTGTCCATAGTCATTTCCATGTTGTCTTTCCCATTAGACTGTGAGCTCCTTGAGAGAAGGGACAGTCTTTTACCTTTCTTTGAACTTCCAGTGCTTAGGACAGTACCTGGCATGTAGTAGGGGCTTAATAAATGCTTGTTGAGAACTCTGTGATTCCAGACAAGTCTCCTAACCAACCTTCTAAGGATACAAGGTACAGAGCAGGTGCTGTTCTGCATTGGGGGAGGGAGTTTTGTTACGGGGAGCTCTCCTATGTCAATGAAATTACTGGACCAATCTCTATCCCTATTATCTTATCTAGGAAAGAAAACACATAGGTTTGTTGGGATTAGTTCATTAGCTTAAGCATCTAAAGCTAATTAGCTTAATTAGTTGTAGTACCACTTTTGTCCTTTAGCCAAGAGTTGTACCTTGAGGAAAGGGGACCCAGATGAGGGACATTTTGATGGACAGTGGGTCCCGAACTTGGCCACATCCCTCTGAATGGAGGACTAGTTAGAGGCCTTGAATTACTCTCTGTATATTTGTAGTTTGCTTCCCTTTGTTTTTCCTGTACTCACTTACTGTTTATGCAGACAGTGAAATTCCTGCCCAGGCTCTCAGAATAAACAGTCCTTCTCTTCCACCTCCTCGTGTGTGGTTTGGCAGCCTTGCCCGACTGATTTCCAATTGGCATTTTCCTGCCCTGGCTGGTCCTTTTAGTTTCTATTTTGTCTTCCTGTCTGGTAGGTGGGAGTGGTGGGAAAATGAAACAGGGAAAGCAAAGAAAAATACGAGTGTAAAAATGGATTTGACTGTAGATAAAGGGGAGAAAGTTACTATTTAATTTAAAAGGATTAAACACTTGATCTGATACGATGGAGATAATAGAGACAAAAGAGAGAGATTACCCTCCTGGCCCCTCCTGGCAAGTTTATCTCCTGGTAAAAGTTCTACATTCAACAATAAATCAAGCAATGACCAAGTATTGATTAATTACTTACTGTGCCAGGTACTAGGGAGATGAGTACAAAGAAGGAAATAATTTGTTCTCACAAGGAGTTTACATTGTAATGGGGAAAACAAGTACATATGTAAATATACACAACATAAATATGAGGTGAATAAATATAGGGTGTCCCCAAAGACTTAGTACAATTGAAGGTTTTGGGGACATCCTGTACAAATATATGCAAAGTCATTCAATACAAGGTAGTTGGGAAGGACACAAACTTGGGGAGATTAGGAAAGGCTTCAGGCTAAAGATGATGTTTGAACTACATCTTTTTTTATTTTTAATTTATGGAATAAATCAAGAATTTCCATAACATAATATAATCAAAAAAATAATTGCACACAAAACTTCAAATCTATGACGTTCAACTTGCTATTTCCTTTAAATATGGAATGACGTTATCGTGTAAATTTTTTTCCCTTTTTTTTCTTCCCACCCCTGATGGAATTGTGAACTGATCCGACCATTTTGGAGAGCAATCCGGAATTATGAACTACATCTTAAAGGAAGAGAAGTATGCTTTAAGATGGAGGTAAGGAGAGAGTGCCCTCCAGGCGTGTGGGACAGCCAGCCAGTGTGATGGAAGGAAAATAGGTAATAGATAGTTCTGTGTGAGGAACAGAGAGAGGCCCACTTTTACTGGACCTCAGAGCTCAAGGAGGGAATTGATGTCCAATGAGGCTCAAAAGATAGGGTAGGACCAGGTGGAGAAGTTTTAAAACTAAACCGAGTTTATATCCTAACCTAGAGACAATAGAAAGCCACTAAATTTGAATAAATTGGAGAAGTCACATGGTCACTTCTAAGCTTAAGGACAAATTATTTTGGTGGTAGGGTTTAGCATGGATTGGAATAGGGAGAGATTTGAAGTAGGGAGACCAGTTAGGAGATTGTTGCAATAATCAAGGTGAAAGATGAGGGCCTCAATTAAGATGGTAGCTGTGTAAGTATGTGCTGAAGGAGGACAGTTATCAATTATTTCAAGAAGCTATCACTGCAACTAATTCACCAATAGAAAAAGGAAAAAAGTGAAGTTGTTGACTATATGAGAACAACATTCAGGTCTCCAAGATTTTTCCTCCCCCCTCCTCACCCCTGCCAATCTCATGTAGTTTTTTTTTCCCTGTACCTGTCTTATGAATGGATCACCAATTATTTTATAAGGTTATTTATTTGATGAATTTTTGATCACATCAACTATTGAAGACTAAATACTAAGTTGAAGGATTTGAATCCTAAAGAGTACTTATAATAACAAAAATAACAAATTGCTACACTACTGAGTACAATATGTGTGATTATGTCATATCCCATTACTAAAAGGTAAATTCCATGAGATGTGAGGGTTATATCTAAGTTTAGTATCTGCAGCAAGGTGGCACAGTAGAGTGCTGTTGCCTGGAGTCAGGAAGACTCATCTTCCTGAGTCCAAATCTGGCCTCAGACACTTACAAGCTGAGTGACCCTAGCCAAGTCACTTAACCCTGTTTGCCTCAGTTTCCTCATCTGTAAAATGAGCTGAAGAAGGAAATGGCAAACCACTTCAATATCAGCCAAGAAAACCCCAAAGGGGATCATGAAGAGTGACTGAACGACAAACAAAAGAGCTTAATATCTCACTCAGCTTTAGGACTCTACATAAAGTAGACACCGGTTAATCAACAAAGCACCTGGGCAGCTAGGTGGCAAAGTAAATAGAATGCTGGGTCTAGAGTCAGGAAGACCTGAATTCAAATCCAGCCCACACACTTACTGTGTGATCCTAAGTAAGTCATTTCACCTTGCTTGCCTCAGTTTCCTCACCTGTAAAATGAGCTGGAGAAGGAAATGGCAAACCTTTCCATATCTTTGCCAAGAAAATCCCAAAATGGGGCCATAAAGAGTCAGACACGATCAAAACAATTCGACAACAACAAATACAAATTATACATTGGTGTAATAAGTAACCTAGAGCAAGGTTGTTCAGGGTTTTAAATGCCAAGAAGAGAAGTTTGTGTTTGACCCTAGAGGCAGAAAAGATACAAGTTCATCAAGCAGGCGAACAGCGTGGTCAAACATGTATATCACTTTGGTAAATGTGTGAAGGTTGGATTGGAGAGAGAAGGGAGTAGAAGCAGAGAGGCTAATCGGAAAGCTACTTCAACAGACCAAGCAAAAGGGAATGAAAGTCATCATGTGATTGAAGAAAAGGGGATGGAGACAACAGCTGTTGTGGAGGCAGAATGGGTAAGAGGGAAGATGGGTGCCCATACAACCAGTCAGTATAGTAGGAATCAGATCTAAAACTACCAGTCTGATTTTATTAAGTAGGCAGGGGAATTTCCCTGGTACAGGGAATAAAGCCAAATCATCTATTAAATTGAATTCATTCAAGTTAGATAAAACAGGAAGAGAGGGAGCCACACGACAGCAGGAGGGATAGAGGAACCCAGATTCACAGGGTGGAATTCAGGAAGGGAAGAAAAACTCAGAATGTCAAGGATCTGGTCTGAAAAAATCACTCAAACTGAGTTTCCTCCTCCCTCTCTAGTATCTTTCCCAGCTACTCGGGCACATACATATGCACATTCCCAACACATGCATCAGTGACTCTGTATGTGAGCTAAGTCCAGGGAGAGACCAGGGAGATGAGCGAGCATTCCAATGGCTCGCTTCTTTTTGTTAACAAAGGAGTTAAGCCAAAGGGCTCAGATTCCTGTCATACTGGCTGGTTTTATAGGCACCTACCTTCCTTCTTAGTGTCCTCAATTCAATGCAATTACATTCTGAGTGAAGAGAATTGTGCTTGGTTGGGGAGGAGACACAGAGATGAATATGACAGAGTCCTCAACCTTCTGGGCTTACAGTATAATCAGATCTCCCCAGATATGTCTCATGGCCCTGGAGTCGGTCATTCAAGACTTCCTCATTTCAGCGCTGTTCCTGGTTCTCCAATGTTTGCTCTCCATCCCTTCTACCCTCTCCCTCTACCAGCTGTGACTGTTCCAGGGATGCCCCCTCCTCCTTGTGCTTTCTCCTGTGCTGACCTGCTCTCCCTGGCTCTCAGGGGTCTTTAGTTACATTCTGGCTCACCAGCCACCCCCTTTCTTCAGTAGTGGAGGAACGAGCTAGTCAATTTAACGGACAAATCCTCTCCAGAGGATTAAGGAAGAAAACACTGGGGATTACTCCCCTTTAGTGGCAGTCACTCCATCATCCTGCTTTAGGCAGGCAGTTGGTGTAGTGGTTAGAACCCTGGTCTTGGAGTCAGGAAAGTCTGAGTTCAAATCTTGCCTCAGACACTAGCTGTCTGCCTCAATTTCCTCTATTGTAAAATGAGGATAATAATGGCACCTACCTCACAGGGTAGTTGTGAAGATCAAATGAGATAATTATTTGTAAAATTCTTTCCCAACACTATATAAATGCTAGCTATGGTTATTAACTTCAGTCACTATGTATTCCTTGCCTCTCATTTCAGAGGAAATATTCCACCTCCTTTACATATCTAATCACTTTTTTGTTTACTATTTTATTTTTAAATAATATCTTATTTTTCCCAATTATACATAAATACAATTTTAACATTCTCTTTTAGAAAAGTTTGATGTTCCTAATTTTCTCCCTCCCCCCTCCCTGAGACAGTAAGCAATCTGATACAGATTATACAAGTGCAATCATGCAAAACCTATTTCCATATTAGTCATGTTATGAAAGAAGACTCAGATCAAATCTAATCACTCTTGATTCCATCCCTTCTCACTCCCTTTAGAATTTTATTCCATCAATTATCTCCTCTCTCTCTTACATCTTTAATTTCTCCCTCTCCATTAGATCGTTCCCAGGCTACACATGTGCTCAGGTCTCCCCACCCTCAAACAAACAAACAAAACCTTCCCTTGATCCTGCTGTGGCTTAGAGCTGCCATCCTATCTCTCCTCCTATCACTGAAAAACTTCTGAAAAGTTTCTCTACCATCAACTTCTCATCACTCATTCACTCAACCTCTGGGAATCTGGTTTCTGCATTCACTCAGTGAACAAGGATTATTTGTTAGGCCACTCACTCTACTCAGCACCAAAGATACAAAGGAAATCTAAAACATAGTCCCTGCCCTCAAAAAGCTTACCTTCCGGTAGGAGAGACAATACGTAAAGAGATTGGTATACCCAGAACTGATGGAAGTTATCCACTGCTTTAATGGAATTGTTCTCTTGAAGGTCCATAATGAACTCCTAAATGACAAATGATATTATTTTTCCAGTCTTCACAGTTCTCATGTTCTTTACCATATTTGAAAGTGACAAACCGCCTCATTCCATTGAAACTTTTTCCACTGTAGTTTTCTGTCATTGTACTTTTAGAACCCTTATCTCTTTGAATGTTCTTTCAATAACCTTCACTTCTTTTCTCCTTGTATGTGACCCTTTAGGGTTCTGTGTGCAATCCTTTCCTCTTCTTTCTTGTTATCTCATTGATTTCATGGCTTCAAGTATCAACTCTCTGCTGATGACTTCCGCATCTAAATTTTTAGCTCTGGATGTATATTTAAGCCTCTCCTTCCTTTTTAAATGCCTGCTAGATATATTGGCATGCTTCTTCCATCAGCAGCTCAAACTCAAAATGTCCTGAACCAAATTTAGCATCTTCCCTTGCAAACCAGTTTTCCCTCCTTTTCTGCTATTTCTGTTATTGGTACCACCATCTTCTCAGGCTCGAATTCTCCAAATCTCCTCATTCTTCTTTGATGTCTCTCTTTCCACAATCCCCTGAAATCCAGTCCACATTGCAAGTCCTCTCGAACCTACCTTCACGGGTCTCTTACATCCTTCCTTTTATTTCAATACCACTATCATTCTAGTTTAGCCCTTTGTCATGTCTTGAATACACGATTGTAAGAGACTCCTAACTACTCTTGCCAATACAATTCATCCTACATATTCAAGCCAGAGTTACATGCTCAAATCACAGCTTTGATTTCATTATTCCTCTGTCCAAATTACTTTTGTGATTTCCCGTTATTGACAATAAAGTCCAAATTACTTACGGTGGTTTCCATGGCTCTCTATAATGTGGCAGTAATCTACCATCACACATTTCTCTCCCACCGCTTCCCTTTATTAATGTGATGATATACCCAGATCACCCTGCTTCTAGGAGATGGCATTCTACACTTATATGTCATGTGGGTGGCAGTAGCCTCTTTCATTTGGTTGTGTAATCAGAATAAGTTGCATCTTTAAAACTGTTAGAGTGGGACAGTCTTGCTCTCTCTTTCCTTTGTCCAGAGAAGGTGAAGGTCATTTTCACCTACAGCGTAGGCCATTGAACTGACTGAGTGGAAGAGAAGGGCTACATAACCTCCTCTCAGCCTGAGACACTAGCTGTGTGATGCTGAACAAGTTATTTAATTGTTATCTGCCTCAGTTTCCTCAACTCAAAAATGGGGATGATAATAGTACCGACCTCCCAGGATTATTGTGAGGAACAAATGAGATAAATTTGTAAAGCACTTAGTACAGTGCCTGGCATATAGCAGGTATTGAATAAATACCTGCTTGTCCCCTTTACCCTTCCCCCCAAATAAACTTCATTTTGTTCATCTCCGCATCCTTCATAATGCCTTGTGTACAGAGTAGGCATTCAAAAAACGCTTACTGCATTTAATTAAATTTAATCAGTGGTTGAAATTGAGGACATTGGGGAATACCAAAGGAATTCGTCTCTGGTTTCTTTTGGGGGAGCATTGAGAAGATGAGGCTTAGAAATATCTCAATACTAAAGGGGAAGGTAATGGAACTTTTTTTCCCTGCCTGCAGCATTAACACTGTTCCTAATGAGCAGGTTCTCAACAGAATCATAACAGCATGCTGTGTGATTTTTCTCCTCTATTTGTTCTCCTCATTATAAGTGGTAGCAAAGAGATGGGAAGAATAGCAATTTCAAGATGAAAAAAACTCAGTCCATTGACTTTTATAGGAGAAGCCACACTTCAATTTGATTCTGAAATGTGCAATTAACTTCCTAGTCTCATCTGAAAACAATCACCTTTTCAGCAGAGTGATCACGGGGTCCCTTGTTGAGCTCGTTCAGCTGTGTGTCGAGTTCCAATTTATAACTCTTTTCTCATGGTGACTTTTTAAAATGACATATGCCAAAGTTATTTTGAATTGACATTTTCAAAAGATGTTGCTATTACATAGGTTAACTTAGAGACATGGAATGTTAAAATGCACTTCTTTATGTGAGCACAAATTGTGTGTGTGTGTGTCTGTGTGTGTGTTTAATCTCTGCCGAGTGATTGCCTTCCAAGTAAAAAATGTTCCCATCAACTTGTCCTACTGACCAGTCCTTTGCTGAGTAGCTTCTGTATTGAAATCAGCTCTACCTGTGCTCTTTTCTTGTTCAATTTAATAGTATTTTGTTTTTGCCAATTACATGTAAAGACAATTTGCAACATTCATTTTTGGAAAGATTTTGAGTTCCAAATTTTTCACCCTCTCTCCCTCCACTGCTTTCTCCCCAATATGGCAAACAATCTGATACAATATACCTATACTCTTAAAAAAATTGTGTTTTTTTTTCAATCAACAAAAATTCACCTCTCCCTCTCCCTAAACTCCCCTCCCCCACTGACAACAATGGAAAAACAAATCCCTTGTTACAAACACGTACAGCCAAGCAAAACAAATTTCTGCATTGGTCATGTTCAAAACAATATGAGCTGTCATTCTGCAATGAGTCTTCCTGTCTGTCAGGGAGTGGGTAGCGTATTTCACTCTTGGTCCTCTGAAATCATTACACCTACACTGTTCACATGTGAGCAAAATAGCTTTGGTTCTGAGCAAGGGCTGCCAAATGCCAGCCCACTGAAGACTTTATGAACCAAGAAAATGGTCTTTCAAGTCAACCATGCTTTGGGCTATCCATCAGGGAAATATAACATCAGCAGTTGGTTTTGAAGTGTCTGGTTGGCCCATTCTTTTGGAAGGTGTAATTTGGCTTTGCTTTTATTTCAGAGCATCAGAGGGTCAGGATGAAGTCCTAGATATAAGGTAACTCTCCTGACTTATCCTGAATGATCAGGAATTCTTTATCTCCTTTGCATATTTCTTCAATTCAATACAAGCTTAATAAGTGTCTACTGCATTCAAGACATGCTGGGTGCTGGGAACCGAATGATGTTTAGCTTAGCTAAGTTATGCTCTGCCTGCCCTCAAGGAGCTGTTAGCTTGGTAGGGGGATAAGACACACAAATACATCATTGTTTTTTTAAAAAATATGTTCTTACTCATGTCTTTTTGTTTTTTGGGTTTTTTTAACACCACCATAATTTCCTCCATTATCCTTCCCCCTCCCCACACCCAAGGGTATAAATAACAGATTTGTTTTATGTTCCATGTAACAAATAGTATCTTTTTTTTTTGATGAGGCAATTGGGGGTAAGTGACTTGCCCAGGGTCACATTGCTAGTAAGTGTCAAGTATCTGAGACCGAATTTGAACTCAGGCCCTGCTGACTCCAAGGCCAGTGCTCTATCCGCTGTGCCAACTAGCTGCCCCAATAGTATCTTTTCAAAGAAGAAAAAGAGAGAGAGAAGGAGGGGGGAAATCAGCATAACTGATCAATACATCAAAAAAGCCTGGAAATATGTGCAATGCACAACATTTTCTAAGGAATTGAGTGAGGATGTTTTCTCATGTATCTTCTCTTTGGTCATGCTTTTTCTTCATAATTTTACAAGATTTGCTTTTAATTTTTGTGTATGGTCATTCTTTCCATTTACATCTTTGTAGTTCCGTTTACATTGTTTTCTTGGGTCTGCTTAATTCATTCAGCATCAGGTAGATTATCTTTCCATGTTTCTCTGTATTCATCATGCTCATAATTTCTTATGAAAAACACACTTTGAAATTTAATCTGCATTAGTAAAATTTCCTTCATCATTATATTAAGTCTAGACAATCAACAAAACAATAAATCAAGTCCTGCTCTCTTGTGCACAAATGGTCACTGAAAATTTAATTGTTGGCTCTCCAGAGTTAGTATGAGCTGTCTTCAGTCAACTCCTTCCTAACTTCCTTTCAGAACAAATAAGAGCATATTTTTCTAAGACCAGGTAGAATGTGAACCAAGGTAGAATGCAAGCTCTTTGATGATGGCATCTGTTTCCTTAAAAAAAAATAATAACCCCAGTGTCATGCACATAGTAGGTGCTTAATAAGTCTTTATAATTGAATTAAAGAACAGCATCAAATTGTGCAGTGCTCAGATCAATTTTACCATCCTGATAAGAAAAAAAAACCACTTCCTTATATTTTTAATGTCCGCCATTCTCATAAACTTCTAACCAATGTAGAACTTTTTCTGTTAATATTTCCATTTTTAAAAATATGTTGCGATCAATCATTAAGTTTGCTTTAATTTGCAAAAAGAGCAGCAACAAATGTCTAAGAAAAACTAAAGCAAACACTGACTTCCATCACCTACTAAATATATCTGTCACAACAACCAGCATCCATTTCCCTGGGGCATTTTCTTCTTTGATGCGTACACCAGATAACGCTAAAAGTATTTTAGGTGGTTAAGTAAACAGGCTTGCCTTTCTCTTCACATTTTATGGATCTATTTACTTCTGTGAATTGTCAAGGATAGTGATTTAAGGTTTTACTATAGAGACTGAACGTTTTTCAACCCAACACACTGAAAACACTGGGAAAAGCCTACAGAATTTTGCCTAGGAAGTAAAATATGGTCGTTAACATATTGGGGTCAGCTATTCAAGGGCAAAATGATTGGTTGCCTTTTGTCTGATCAATTGAATTTCACAAATGTTCTCTCGGTGCCTATTGTATACAAGGCTCTTATGATCCCTAGGGCTACAAAAGAGATAAACAACATAGACTTCAATGTTAAAGAGATTACACTTTAATAGGAAGGGGTACACTGGAACCAGCTCAAATAAACTAGTGAGAGCTGATCATTAAAATTTTCAGAGGGAACATTTACACTTTGGAAATTACCAAAGGTTCTAAATTAGAATTTTAGTGTATTTGTTGATTGTCTAGACTTAAAGTGATGAGAAAATGTTAATAATGCAAATTAAGCTTAAAAGTATGTTTTAGATTTTTTTTTTTTTGGAGATCTGATTGTTAAACATTTTAAAAGTACACCTTAGGATATACACAAATAAGTGTACATCCAGTTGTCATACAGTCACGTCAGACTCTTTGTGACCCTGTGGACCATATAGTCCAAGAGGTTTTCTTGATAAATATACCAGTGGTTTGTCATTTTCTTCGCCAATGGCTTAAGGCAAACAGGGTTAAGGCAAACAGCTAATAAGTGTCTGAGGCTGGATTTTAACTCAGGTCTTCCTGACTCCAGCCAAGCCCAGCACTCTATCCACCGAGCAACCTACCCACCTCCTATACCCAGTACATATACACAAACAAGTATGCTAAAAGATAAAATAAGATAGAGGCAGAGGACAAATTCAGATCATGTGTTCTAGTAGGATTTGAGGAAAGAGAATACTTTTCATTAGGGAGGATCAGGAAAGACTTTCTGAAAGATTTGGCACTTGAACTAGACTTTGAAAGAAGAGAAGGGTTTCAGCAGGTGAAAATGAGAAGGGAGTGCATTCCAGAAATAGGCATCAGTCTTCACAAGGCAGGAGATAACTTGTCAAGTGCAGGAAACAGCTAGTAGTCTATTTTGGCTAGGACAGAGAGAATGTCAAAAAGGATTAGTGTGAAATGAGACTAGAAAATGTGTTGGGAGCTGGATAGTGAAGGACCTTAAACTCTGGGCTAAGTTAGTATTTCATTTATAGACAATTGGGAGCCAACGAAAATTTTTGACCTGGGGAATAGCATGGTCAGCTCTGTGAATTGAGATTACTTTAACAGTTATATGAAGGAGGTACTAGAAGAAAAAAAGAGAGAGAAGTGGAGTAAGCAGACCCCTAATCCCTAAACAAAGGGACCCAAATCCCTTTACCAGCCCTGCTGGGAGTTTGAATATCAACTAATTACCAATTTCCCCTTTCTTCCCATAGCTCCTCAATCAATAGCAGAGGTGTGCCATACTGACTGAGAAGAGCTGATTGGTAAATTTTCAGTATGAGCATTTACACTTCAAAAATCTGCAAAAATTACAAATCAGGGCTTGATTTATTGTTTTGTTGACTGTCTACTAAAAGCGATGGAGAAAATATTAATAATTCAGATTAAACTTGGTGTGTTATCTGCACTTTTTCTTCAAAAAACTTTTTCTGCACATTTTTCTTAAACATTTACCAGCACATCACTGTCACTATCATGAGGAAGCACCAGTCCCCAGGTTCGGGCTCCTCACTCCCTCCCCCCAATGCCCTCCAATGATCCACCCAGATAACCCTACAAAAACCCATCAGAGTTTGCTGGTTTGTAGTATTCAAATCTAACCTGATCTCTTTCCACTATTCTCCCTGACTGCCCTCCATATTGTAAGTATGTTCCCTCAAGAAAGTTGGCTTGCTTTATTGCTTGTTGGGTGCTCTACCTCCTTGTCATGGAATTTGATTTCTTTTTTGGCTAGGCAATGGGGTTAAGTGACTTGCCCAGAGTCAAACAGCTAATAAGTGTTATGTGTCTGAGGCCGGATTTGAACTCAGGTACTCCTGAATCCAAGGCCGGTGCTCTATCCGCTGCACCACCTAGCTGCCCCTGGAATTTGATGTTTTTGAATCTTCCTAAATCTATATCAAGATAGATCCTGTTATTTGTTATTTTATTATTTATTGTATTATTTGTTGTATTATTTGTTTGTCATTTCAGTCATATCTGACTCTTTGTGACTGCATTTTTGTGTTTTCTTGGCAAAGATATCAGAGTTGTTTGCCATTTCCTTCTCCAGCTCATTCTACAGATGAGGAAACTGAAGAAAACTTGATTCTTAAACGACATGCCCAAGGTCACCCAGCTTGTAAGTGTCTGAGGCCAGATTTGAACTCAGGAAGATGAGTCTTCCTGATTCTAAGCCCAGTGTTCTATCCACCAGCACCAGTATCACCTAGCTGCTCTAGATACTATCATAATAGTTGAGGAAAGATGTGATAAGGTCCTGAGATGATGTCAAAGTATATGAAGTATATGAAGAGATGTGAAGATACAATTAACAACACTTGGCATCTAGTTGGATGGCAAAAGGAAGAGTCCATATACAACTGAGATTCTGAGCCAAGGCAACTGGAAATATGGTGTGAACCTCACAGAAGGAGAAAAGTTGGCAACAGGGACAGGTTAAGAAGGAAGATTGCTCATTTTGCATCAGTGCTGTAGAGAGGCAACATGGGAAAACGGAGAAAGTGATAGAATCAGAGCAAAGAAAACTTGGATTTGAACTTTGCCCATGACATGTAGAAGCTGTGTGACCATGGACAAGTCACTTAACCTGAGAGTAATTATTTAAATGGAGCTTCTATATCACCAATTTCATTCCCAAATTTGGCATAGCTGAAGGATGAACTTTCTCTGTTCCTTAGAGAAAGCAGGATCTCCTAGCTGTCAGGTCAATTTATTACTGAGCTGTGTCAACTAGGTCACTCTTAGGTCTTCTGCTCTCATCTCTTTGGGCTTAGCTGCCAGCAAACTCTGGTATGGACTCTAATTCTTGGACCTCAGTGGCTCTCCTGACCATTTGAAGTGCTTAAGGTTGCAGCCAAATACAAAGGAAGAAAGGCACCATGTTTTGTTTTGTTTTTCACACCTCTCCCCTCACCAGGAGTTCTTGCCTCCATCAACCCCAGGAAAGAGAGGCTGACTTGGTTAGTTGACGTATTGTGATATAGACTCAAAGGAAATAATGGATGTCAACCACTTTTCAAACATTTAAGCACTCTGTAAAAGTAAACTATGGTAATTATGTTGGGTTGAAGGGCTGGGAAGATGCACAGTACTTGACAGCCAATGGGAGCCAGAGGTATTCAGGAGGTAGTCATAGAAGTGGGACTAGAACTCAGAGAAACACTCTAGCCGGACATTTAAATTTGAGCACCATTGAAACAAAGGTACCAATGGGAAGGCATGGGAACCGGTAAGAAAAACAAAAACAAGGAAAAGGGGAGAGAGGAATAAGGAGAAGAAGGAGGAGGAGAAAGAAGAGGAAGAGGTGGAGAAGAAGGAGGGAGCGAAGAAGGAGGAGGATTTGATCCTGGGAACATGTGTGCTTGGAAGTTTTGCTGCTAACTATGCCTGATGCCATTGAATTCAGGGGCTCAGTTCTCCACTTCAGAACACGAGAAGTTGTCCCGTAACTTTTTCCAGTCTGTTTACAGCATGGTGAAGAAAATCCTTTTGGCTCATTAAATTCAATTCACTAGACGTTGATTAAGTGCCTACTATGTACCAAGCACTGTGCTAAGCTGCTGAACCAAAACTGAGTGTACACAAAAGACATCAACTTGCCAAGTCAGTCTGTCTTTCCTGGAGCTGACGGAGGTGAGGGGAGAGGTAGTGCCAGTGACATCAGCCTCTCCTCCCCAGCCAGGCTCACATGTGGCTAGGAAAGAAAACATAGTGCCTTTCTTCTTTGGTGTTTGGCTGCAACCTTGAGCACTTCAAATGGTCAGGAGAGCCACTGGGGTCCAGGAACTAGAGTCCATACCAGAGTTTGCTGGCAGCTGAGCCCAGATTGATGAGAGCACAAGACCTAAGAGTGACCTAGCAGACCCAGCTCAGTAATAAATTGACCTGACAGCTAGGAGATGCTGTTTTCTTTAAGGAACAGAGAAAGTCCATCCATCAGCTATGCCAAATTTGGGAATGAAGCTGGTGAAGTGAGCACTTTATGGGAACTGCTTTAACTGGAGCCCACTCTTCCCAGAGACCAAAGTGATATAGGGGAGAATGTAGCCCAAGTTTGGGGGGATGTGTTTGCATAGCTGTTCTTGCTGTATCTTTGCAGTAAATGTCTCTTTGTAAAAGCGTTACTCAAATGATACTGGGGTGCTAAACATGGGGTCAATGAATGACATAAAAGAGATACTCATTGGAATAGGGCAGCTGGGTGGCATAGTGAAAAGAGCACTGGACTGGAAATCAGGAAAACACATCTTCCTGAGTTCAAATCTGGCCTCAGACACTCACTAGCTGTGTGACCCTGGACAGGCCACTTAACCCTGTTTGCCTCAGTTTCCTCATCTGTAAAATGAGCTGGAGAAGGAGATAGCAAACCACTCCAGTATCTTTGCCAAGAAAACCCCAAATGAATTGAACATGACTGAAATGACTAAAACAAATAAACAAAAACCTGGAACCAGTGATTGACATTGGGGAGAACCAACCAGAATGGAGGCTCAAGCCGGTAGAATTCGAGAGATGCCCTAACCTCTCAGGGTTAGCCCAGAACACAAAAGGGCAGATGTAGCTAACCTTGCTTTGGGAATCATGAGTCATTTGTGAGGATAAGGACCCGGAGAATCTATAATGGTTTACAGAAGGCAAATGTATTTTGGGATTTGGGAGGGATGTGAATATTATAAATACATGAAAATTATCCTTTTCTATTTTGGAGTTGACAAGATGAGCATGTTTTTTTATAGGCACGCTACGTTGTTTGGGAACCATATTGGCCCCGTGTTCTCTCCTGCTATATCTACATTAGACCATGCTTTTCCTCACTTTGAGCCTTTTATGTCCTTATCCTTTAAAACACCATTTTCTCAGACTGACACCCAGGCTGAGACAAGTGAGGAAAGGAAAAATAATTGCTAAGCTACACTGGAATATAGTTTATTTGTGAAGAAGGGTGGGGAAAAGAAACATGCTTTATTTGTTTTTGAATTTTTTCCCTCCCAAGACTGGAAGAGCTCAGTTGAACATAGGAATAATCACCTGGTGAGCTTTGTTTTATTTTGTTTTTCAATCCTCTGTGTGACTTGCAGAAATTCTTTTTATTTTCACTTTTGATAGTATTTTTTCCAAATACATGTAGACAATTTTCAATATTCCTTTTTTAAAAGATTTTGAGTTCCAAATTTCCTCCCTCCTTCCCTTCCCTACCCCCTCCCCAAGGCAGCAAGCAATCAGATATAGGTTGTACATGTGCAATCATGTTAAACATATTTTAACATTAGTCATATTGTGAAAGAGGAAATAGAAAAATAGAGAAAAACCATGAAAAAAAAACCAAAGAGTGAAAATAGCATGCTTCGATCTACATTCAGACTCCATCAATTCTTTCTTTGGATGTGGATAGCATTTTCCATCATGTGTCTTTTGCAATTGTCTTGAATCATTGAATTGCTTCAGAAATAATTAAAATTTTTGAAAAATAATTCAGTCCAACTCATTCTGGAAATATGTGTTTGTAACCGGATACTCCCAAGTATGAAAAAAAGCTTATTTATCCTACTGGGTTAAGCCAGCAATACAGCCAAGTAGCAAAGTCAACCTTTGTGACGCTCCACTCTGCTGGTCCATCTGGTTGAACGATCCTAATTTCTTTCATTAGAAAGAGTGAGGTGTCCCCTCATATTGAAATCCTGCCAGTGCCCAAAGGCAAGTGTGACTGTTCTAGATCAACCCAAATTTGCTAATTTCCCAGGCAGACTTTGTCACTATTGTGCAAACTTTGACCTCTGAGGACCTGTCTGAGAGCAGTATTTGATAGCTCTGCGTCATCCAATTCTTCAAGACAGACTTGGAAAAATTCCTTTTCTTCCTCATGCGTTCGAGCGTCCAACAAGTTTAGAATAGTCATACCAGTGAATGCCTCATGTTGTTATGCTATTTAAAAAGTCTTCATTAGCAAGATTTGATCACCATTCAATAAAGGAAATTAAGGAAGGGTCTTAGATTATGTGTCCCTGGAGGGTTGAAAGTTGTTGTTATGGGCCAAGGTACCTAATTAAAGTGATGTAATTTCCTCTACCAGGTCCCCTGTACCTACAGAACAAAACTTCACAATGTATATTAGCAAATAATTAGCAATGCATAATTATATCCATATACTTAGCACTTGTCATCACAGCAACTCATGATCATGACATGTATGTATGCGCAGCTGAAGAAACTGAAGAGTGTGCATTTCAGCGATTTATCTGTGTGTCAGCACTGATGTAATCAGTTCTTACTCATTCACAAGCTACTGTCCCACTGCCTGAATGATTCATGGCCTTTGGGTTGTGATGCCTTGTTTTGTTTTGTTTCATCTTCTGTCCATTTCCACTTGGCTAGCATAAGAAAGGACTGCCAAAAGGAAAATTAGCTAAAACTCAATTAGATGAAACTAAGCGAGGCTCCAACAATAAGCATATAATGAGACAGATTAGGGGAGACAAATATTTCTGTGTTGAAGTACCGACCAATTGGCAATCTTCTTCTACGGATGGACAAGTGAAAGGAAACCAGGCAAAACTCCAACCGAACGATTTGCTCTTTGTTAAGTGGCTCTGGACTACGTGGGAGGTTGAGAAAATGCTTTAAGATCCCCCTTGCTTTAATATATTCAGGCTTCTCCCTATTCTTCTTTAGTGGAAAGTTTCAAACAACACCTCAGTGTTTTTGATAACCCTACCCTCATCCTATGCGTGATCACTGGATAATACAACCTCTGATAATATTTTCTTTCATATTGTTCCAAATGAGGATGTTGGAAATTGAAAGCGTCTGGTTCAGCCTCAAAGAGATATTTACAAGTTAATGCAGGCAGCGGCACAAACCCAAACACCCACACACTCTCAGTATTTTGATAATGACAAGGTCCCACTGAGTCAGCCTCTTCCTTTGTTGAAATAGTCAGTGGGAAAACTGGCCCATTTAAATATTCAGTATTTCCATAGTTTTAAAGATTCAGAGCCTAAAAGGACTTGCAGGTTATCTAGCCCAACCCTTTCAGCTTTAGTAACAGGAAACTCAGTCCCATGGAGGTGAAGTAACTTCAAAGCAGCTAGATGGTACAGTGGGCTTGGAATCAGGAAGACTCACCTTCTTGAGTTCAAATCTGGCCTCAGACACTTACTAGCTGTGTAACCCTGGGCAATCACTTCACCCTGTTTGCCTCAGTTTCCTTATGTTTAAAATGAGCTGGAGAAGGAAATGGAAGACCACTTCAGTATCTTTGCCAAAAAACAAACAAATGGGATCATGAGGAGTGGGGACATGACTGAAAACGACTGAATAACAACAAAACTTCATAGCATCACAGATCTGGAACTGGAAGGGCTCTCAGAAGCCCATCCCCCTAATCTTAGAGATGAGGAAGCAAAGGCCCAGGGAGGTTTAGTGATTTGCCCAAGGTCGCAGAGGTAGTAAGCACAAAAGGCAAGACCTGAACCCAGATTCTCTGACTGCCGAGTTTGTGCTCCCAGGGTCCCATGTGTAGTATAGTGGCAGAGCCAGGATTCAAGTTCAGGTCCTCTGACTGGGGCATTTTCTCTACAGTAATATGTTTTTTTGCTGGCATTCTAACTCCCAGGTACCATCAGTTTCTTCATTTGTAAAATGGAGGGGGGGAAGGGGTTGGAGTAGATGGTCTTTGAGGGGTCTTCTAGCTTTAGATTCAAGATCCAAGATCATAATGAGAAAGAAGAGGAGGAGGAGGAGAAGAACATCATGATGATGATGATGATGATGATGATGATGATGATGATGATGATGACAAGATCTGAAGTAGTTATCCATGGCCATTTTCTGCCTAAGAAGACACCCCCCACCAAAAACTTTTTTTCCTTAAAAAAAAATGGTATTACATAGTGCTCTGTGCTGACTTTGGTTCAATCTTGGTTTCTCTCTTTCTAGAAATTGTATAGAAATAAAGGCAGATATGGAATAGGAGTTGTAAGCTAACTTCAGAGCCAAGAAGACCTGGGTTCAAGTCCTGCCTCAGACATGTTGGCTGTGTGACCCTGGGCAAGTCCCCTCCCCCCTCCACACACTCATGCGCTCACTCTCTTGCACATACACTCGTGATTTTACTGGTTCTACTCCTTTGGGTTTCTAGGGCTGCTAACTAATTTTTGAGTTTACTAACAGGGAGTGGTAAGAGTTCCTTCCACGCAGATGGGCTGATTGCCCCACGGGCTCCCTCCCCCACCCCAGCCATCATTCCATACCACATTCCACAGCCTTGAGCCAACTCTGCTCCTGGGATTGGCTACTTTCAAAGTCTCCAGGAACATGGTCTATTGGATAAGGAACTAATCCAGATTTAAATAGCACCATGTTTCTTGAAGAAGTTTTGTGTCAGCTAATAATAATGCTTTGGATTTCAATACCACTTATTTAAATACCTCTTTTCATCATAGGACAGTAGACAGTATTTCCTCATAAAATACCTGGGTGCTCTGAAAATGAAATACCTTCCAACAAATAAGTAGCCAACTTACTGATGTTTCTATAATAAAATGCCAAAAAGAAACAGAAGCCAATTTTGACTGAGGACCTTCAGTTTTACATCTACAATTCCATTGGCCCAGTACTTTATCACTTGGAGACACTCACCTCTCCCAAAGAGAATAACTTGTATTCCTTCATTTTTTTTTTGGAACTGGTGCTAAATCATTAAATATTAAAGAACTGTTTGGCAGTTAGAGCCCTTTAGAACCTGGATCTGATCCCCGCTAAGCTTAATGTATGTTACTCTCTGTCACACCCTTTGAAGTCCAACCAACTTGGACTTCTTGCTGTTCCACACATACAACATTCCATCTCTCACCACTGTTCTTTTGTATAGATGGTACCCCCACTGCACGCCTGCAATGCTCTCATGAGTCATTTTCATTTCTTAGAATCCCTAGTTTCCTTTGCTGTTGTGGCTGAGTCGTTTCAATCGTGTCTGACTCTTCATGACCCCATTTGGGGTTTTCTTGGCAAAGACACTAGAGTCATTCCTTTTATAGCTCATTTTATAGATGAGGAAACTGAGGCAAACAGGGTTAAATGACTTGCCCAGGGTCACACAACTAGTGTCTGAGGCTAGATTTGAACTCAGAAATCTGAGTCTTCCTGACTCCAGTTCCAGCACTCTATCCACTGTGCTAGCTCCCTGGTTTCCCTCATGGCTTATCTTAAATACCATTTCTTACCTTTCCTGATCTCCCCAGCTGCTAATGCTTCCCTCTTGATCTGTACGTTCCAATGACATCTATTCAGGGCCTAGGACATGCCACATGTGTATCTAAATGCCTATTGGCTGATTGTTGTTTAATCATTCCCAAAGAATGATAATCATCATCCTATTGAAGATAAGTAATTAAAGGATATCACCTATAGACATGCAGTCTCTATTGCGGTGGTTCTCAAAGTGTTCCCCTCACTATTAACTACTAGTGATTGAGAGCCCAATTCCATTTAACCAATTAACATCAATTAGCTTTTACACAGGGATATTTACTTTGAGGATGTATCAACATCCTCACATGTTGGGAGGCCTCTTCTGTCACTGAGTGTCTGAACAGAATCAACATGGGGCTTTCTCCCCCACTGTTTCCAGCCTTTGCCTCCATCCTACCTCCAACAGCTTCGCAGGTGAGGCCAGGAATGTGTCTGAGAGTGATTAGGCAAACCAGAAAAGCTTTTGCTGCCCTGAGAGTTATGCCTAGAAGGTGAGGCAGGATTTGTGTGAGTTTGTGTGACTGTTTCTATGCTTGATTCCAGCTGAAGGTGTCTATGTCTCACACGTTGTAAGCATTCAACAAAATGATTGGTGAATTGCATGAAAGTGGGGTGCATGATGGGGAGACGGTGAAAAACCCTGGATTTGGAATCACAACCTTGTTTTAGATAATCTCGCCTTGCAGTTTATTACCTACATGACCTTGAGTAAGTCTTTTTCCCATTCTGGGTGTCAGTTTATTTATCTATAAAATAAGAAAGCTTGACTACATGTCCTCTAAGGTCCCTTTCAGCTCTCATTTCTATGAACCCACCATTTGCCTAAAGATCTTAGCACAAGACAGAAGAAATGATGAGCATGATGATTTCAGAAAAACCTGGAAAGACTTATATTAACTGATACAAAGTGAAGTAAGCAGAACCAGGAGAACATTGTATACAGTAACAGCAATATTGTGTGATGATCAACTGTGAATGACTTAACTATTTTCAGCAATACAATGATCCAAGACAATTCCAAGGGACACATGATGAAAAATGCCATCCACACCCAGAGAAAGAACTGATGGAGTCTGAACGCAAATTGAAGCATACTATTTTTCATTTTTTTTTATTTTAAGCTGTTTTTCTTCTTTTGGTCTGTGTCTTTTTTCATAACATGACTAATATACTATTATATTTTATGTGATTTAACATGCAGAACCTTTATCAAATTGCTTACCATCTCAGGGAGGGAGGAGATAAGGGAGAAAAGAAAATTTGGAATTCAATTTTTTTAAATGAATGTTTAAAATTGTCTTTCATGTAATTGGAGGAAAATAGTATTTTTTTAAAAATATCCACACAAGAAAAGAAGTGAAACCTAAACCCAGTCAGTCCATCAGCCACTGAATGAGCATTCTCAATGGACACAGGCACTCTGCTAGCCACAGTGTAGGAATACAGAAGGAATCTCTACCCTGGAGAACTTCTTATCCCCTAACCCGGCCTGGAATACAGCTAGGAGTTCTGATTAGTACAAATAATGAATTTCCTGAAGGGGTTATGTGCATTTGAATTTGCACTATTTGAAGTTATAACTGTATGTAATATGATAATTGGTTCCAATCCTTTGAAAATACATAGTGTGAATTTAAATAATGTGACCTTTTGGGGAGAGGGCAATGGATTCATTATTCACACTAATAAGGCCTAGCTATAGATTTTAAAAGTGCATGTCAATACCCAATACCCAATAACCAATGTTTTGGAAAGAACCATATTGGAAAGCCATGCATTTCAAGTGAAGTCAAGAAACATTCATGCCTTAGCCAATCACTGTGCTAAGTGTTAGGGATGCAAATACAAGTAAAAAGAGTCCCTGCCCTTGAGGAGCTTACAATCTAATGAGGGAAGGCAATAAAGAAAAGAAAACTGAAAAGGAAGGGTAAGTGGTACTCAACATTGGTACATGATGGGAAAAGAATCTGGAGAATCAAGAATGCGGTGTAGAGAGGAATGAAGGAGTGACCATGGCTGGCCCTTCCTTAAAGTGGGGACTTCCAGAAGAAAGGCTGTATATTCTGTTTTGTAGAATAGCTTTGAACACTGCAGACACCGATGAATCAGGATGCTGCTGTAAGTTCCATGCACAGTGAGAATCATCGCGGTTTTTATTTTTCAGTGAAATCAAAGAAAAATCACCTATCATGGAGATGTCCAAAAAATGGAGTTTTTGTATAAGCAACAGACCACAAAGACTGATTTGCCCTGAAAACTTGTTTTTCTACCCATGATCTCACCTTTATCTTTCAATAGTCATCCCTGACTTCCCTCCTACTCAAGTAGAATTTACCCTCAAATCCTGCTTTTGTAAATAAATCTCTTCCATTCAAATTGACTTTTCTCAGTAGAAGTGTCCACTGGGATCTGACTTCTTTTTCTCTAAGGTCACATCAAGAAGGAAAGAAAATGGTGGATCACATTTTTTTTCCAAGTTAAGTGATAACAATTCTTGGTTTATATCATTCTGAGAGGTTCTATGAAATCAACTCAGTTTTTTTTTTTTACTTAGGACATATTGCAGACAATATCAGGGAATCCATGTTATTTTGTCAGAAATAGTTCACAGGGCTTGATACAGTAAAGCCTTTTCACATAAGGAATAATTCAACAAGTAGATGTTGAATGTAATTTAAGAGAATAAGCAAAGAATGAAACACAGCTAGGTGACTGAAGAGGATAATAGAAAATGCACTTCCTTCCCTCTTTACAGAGATGAGGCACTGTGGGTATAAAATATTACATATATTGTCAGCCTCGGTTGATGAGTGCATTAGCTTTGCAAAACTGTTTTTCCCCCTTCACCTTCTTCTTTATTTTCTTATTACATGGAATGGCATGTACAGTAAAGGGAGGAGGGATATGTATGTAGAAATGGAAGTGATATAAAAACAAAAGATCACAAAAACAAAACAAAAAAACACAAAAACAAAAAAAACAAAAGATCAAAAAAAATAATGTATATGTAGCTGTGTGACTCTGGGCAAGTCATTTAACTCTGTTTGCCTCAGTTTCCTCACCTGTAAAATGAGCAGGAGAAGGAAATGGCAAAATGCTCCAGTATCTTTGCCAAGAAAACCCCAAATGGAGTCATGGAGAATAAGACATGACTGAAATGACTGAATGAAAATGTGTGTACGTGTGTGTGTGTGTGTGTGTGTGTGTGTGTATAAATACATACATATGCTGAATGAATGCACTTACCCATGGCTACCAGTCCTATGCAGTTCCCTCCCATAAGTTCACCACCTGCAGCCATCCAATGTGCCATTGGCTTTCTTCAAATATTTTTGACATAATGAGGGCGCCAGTGGAACACATAGGCTATCCAACAGTTTCTCTCACTCTTGTGACCAGCCCATCTATAATACTTCTATCACATGATATCCTTTATCCTCTATTATTTTCCTAGTTCCTTACTTGTTATACATGAGCCTACTCACAGACATCATGTCCCTCTCTGTGGACAAGTGATATTTGTTTTTAATTCTTCAAGGATTGTAATATACCATGACTTGTAGCCATGGTAACACCAGTAGACATGAGTACTGACAAAGATCATTAGCATTTCTATTAAGAAAAATCATAAAGAAACAATCAAAAAAAATTTGCAAATGTCAGCATAATGACAAATGCAAAAAATATCTGAAAGGTAACTATCACACAAGATTTTAGGATATCAATCCAACTACAAATTATTCTTTACACAAATAAACGAAGTCAAATAATTGGAGAGATCCTGCTCCTGATTGAATTGAATCGATATCATAATATGACTTAGATTTATATTATTCATTTAGTGCTATCCTTTTTAGAAACATAGAAGAATAACAAAATGCATTTGGGAGAATAAAAACTAGACTCTCAAGGAAAATAATGAGAAAAATGTGAATGAATGATCAAGACATAGCATTAGAAAACTTAAAACTATTATAAATTAAATCATATTATTATATTAAAGTTATATTATAAAGCAGGACTTAACAAAAGCTATTTGTTACTTGTTTAAAAAACAAAAACACAAAAGTAGTTCAGTGTGTAGTACCTAAGTGTGTACAACCTCAACGCTAATTCTCGCGTTGATTTACTCACTACTCCTGCCCTCACAACAGCAGGTCTGGGTTTCTCCCAGAAAGGCCCACACCCCTTGGCTGCAACTCAGACTCTCTCAGGGTCCTAGGAGTAACCCTGTTGGGGATGGAGCCGGGTTGGGTGGGAAGTATACTCCTACTACTCACCACTGTAGCTTCTGAGTCCTAATCAATGTACTTCCTGTTCACACAAAATCAGTCACCCTGAGTTCACTTACTCAAACACAATTATTTAACAATCAGGTGAAAGCAAAAATAATTATGACATTAGTATTCAACAGGAGGCAAATAAATGGATGAATAATCAGTGCAGCAGTCTATCCTTAAGTATGAGTCAGTCTCCCACCAATTCCCCAACGTGGGGAATAGTTGCGCCGGGGCACATGAGTGGGAAATCCATGTTCCCAGAACAACTCAGGACTACGGGCTGTCATTTCCTTGGTCCCTTTAGGATCAGTCTGTACAACATGAAGTTGCTTCTCTGCCAGCTGTTCCCCTTCTGGTCCTCACCAGGCTCCTGTTGTACCAATCTGCTCCCTTTCTGCTCTGGCTCTGATGACGCTTCCTGTTGGCTGACTCTGGCTCCCTTACTGTTTCCAGTGCCTCCAATCAGAATCAGTGATTCATCTTTCCTTCAGGAAGTAAACCATTTTTCTCTCAGTCCTTATATTATCTTCTGAGTCTCCAAGCAGTTATTTAATTTACAATTCTGCCAGTTATACCTTTTCAAGCACTAAAGACAGTCATGCAAATGAGCTGACAGACATACCCCAGTCATCCTGATGCCCTCAAAGAGATCTTCTTAGGCTATTTATCTGACATGCAGTCCTCTATCTAGTCCTCCTAACAATGTGGGGCAACTTCACATTTTATCTCTTCTAAGTGAATTTTCTCTCTCTTTTGTATATGCAAAAAACAGTTTTCTGCCCATTCAAGCAACCAATTTGTCCACATGTGAAAGGGCTTGCTCCTTATAGGTTCAACAGAATGGATTACCAAGAAGCAGCAGAAGAAATAGAAAACATCGGTCCAGTGTTTGATAAATCCAAGCATGTAAATTATTGGAGGAAAGACTCCATTGTTAACAACAGCTGGCAAAGTTAGAAAGTCATTTCATAGAAATTAGGTTTAGGCTAGCATCTTATACCACATACCACAATAAGTTCAAAATGGGTAAGCAATCTGAATAAAAAGCACACTACATTAAAAAAAATAGAAAAAGACGTATTATTCACAATTATGGCTAAGAGTAAGACTCTAACTGAACAAGGGATTAAGATCAAAAAAGATCAAAACATAATTTGACTATATAAAAATAAATAGGCGGCTATGTGGCACTGTGGATAGAGTGCCAGGGGCAGTCTCAGGAAGATGCATTTTCCTGAGTTCAATCCAGCCCCAGACACATATGAGCTGTGTGACCCTGGGCAAGTCACCTAATCCTGTTAGCCTCAGTTCCTCATCTGTAAAATGAGCTAGAGAAATAAATGGCAAACCACTCTAGTATCTTTACCAGGTAAACTCCAAATGGGGTCACGAAGACTTGGACATAACTAAAAAGACTGAACAAGAACAACAACAAATATAAAAATAAGCAACTATTTCAAGAATTAATTTAATAAACAAAGAATTAAAAAAATAAAAATTAGTGGAGAAAATATTTGCACTAAGTAATCGCTGATAAGAGTCTGCTATCCGAAATGATCTGGTAATTGAAACAAATATGTAACACCAGAGTGATTTCCCCATTGGATATTAGCTGAGGATGAATTCCCTGTCAATACTGAGGTCTTCTAAATGTCCCTATTTGTGAATAGCATCTTACCGTTTGTATCAAGCCCCAGAACATTGCAGAGACTCCTAGATGAGACTCATAATCACTCAAAAGAGTTTGGCTTAACCATTCACACACGTAAAACCAACTGGATGAAGGTGTTTTTTGACTCGGCCTAAACAAATGGAGAAAAGAGAAAGAAGACACTCCTCAGCCACTGTGCACTGAAGACTGGTGGAGGGGGGATTAATCCACCCTTGCTTAGACCCTTCCTCCAGTCAAACTGCTGCAATCCTGCCTTCCTGCTGTGGACAATAATTCTGGCTGTTTCCAGGGACCCTGCTTGTTTTCCACTCCATTAAAGAGTCTCTGCCCTGCATCCTTGTCTATGTAGCCAAGTTGCTTCCTGGCCATGCTCATCCTCTACTCTTTTGGTGCCCCAAACTGGGTATTGCCATGAGATCTTATCCCATTTGGACTCAAACCCTGAGAAGCTACTATAGATAGCCTCAGGAAGTTATGCCATTGGTTCACTGGAGTGTATAGGAGGAGCTACACTATTAATAAAACACTCATAAATTTACTATGTGATATAAAATGTGTGATTCTTTTCTTTTCAAAGCAGGAGTTCTTAACAGAGTCTGTGAACTTTTAAACACACACATATATGTATATACATACACATATAAATTTTGATAATTGTATTTCAATATAATTGGCCTCCTTTGTAATCACACACATTTCATTTTGTGCTCGAAACTCTGATTTTGAGAAGGGGTTCCTGGGGTTCACTAGACTTCAAAAGGGGTCCACCAAACAAAAATAGTTAAGAACTCTCATGTTAGAGTGACTGTAAGTGAGGATACCATACTGGGGAATTAAAAATTGTCTGGCCCAACCTTCCTGTCTTTCTCACAGAGGTACAGGACCATGAGTGGAACAGTAAATATCTGACCCAAATTTCCTGAAATGCTTTTCCCTTCTTTCTTTTTAATTTTTCAAAATTAAGGATGGCTTCCTTAGGAAATCAAGATAACATAAAAACAAAACCTGTCACTAAACACAAAAAGAAGACACTTAGCCTTTTCCTTAAGATTTCATGTGTTATGAGAGTAAATAGTTTAATACTCTTTCTAATATTATGCAAGCAGATTTTGTAAATACCCACCCCCATCCACCCTCAGTCTTGTGTCCTTTCCAAGAAGTTGCCTTCAACGATAACAGTAAAGGTGAATCCCTGCTTGTGAGGCAATTCAGGAAGAAACATATAACTGAATGTGAGGGATCATGGAGCAGAATTTACCAAAGAGCAGATTATTTATGCTTTGAAAGATGGGATCACATGGTTGGCTAGAGCGTTGATAAACGTTCACCTCAGTCTGATCTTCAAAAGAGACAGAAGTACTAATATTAAAAATCTGCTCACTTTCAGATGGAAAACAGTTGCTCCCTTTTCCCCAAGTCTGATTAATTACACTTCTTGCATCTCACGCTCCCACACGAATTGTGACCATCAGGCAGCTGACAATACCGGAGCTGTCTGCACATTTTTAGAGAGAAATGATGTCCAGAATAGAATTAGTTTGCAAAACAACATAATGAAACAAGCAGACAACGGGAAATTATTTCCCGTCCCACTCTTCTTAATGTTCCCCACTTCCTCTATTTGGCCAAAAGAAAAAAATGATTTGTGATGAGTTAGTGGATAGAGAGCTGAAGCCTGAAGACTTAAGTTTAAATCCAGCCTAGATACTTACTAACTGTGTGACCATGGGCAGGCGCTTAATCGCCATCTGCCTCAGTTTCCTCATCTGTAAAATATTTTAAAAAATAATTGCACTTACCTCCCAGGGTTGTTGTAAGGATCAAATGAGACAAAATATGTACAGTACTTTGCAAACCTAAAAGTACTTATGAAAGCTTTTATTATTATTATCATCAGTCAGCCTTTACCCTAGCATATATATGTATGTATATGTGTATCTATGTATGCATATGTAAATGTGTACACACACATATGCATACACACACACACATATATATGTATGTATATATGTCAGAGGCCTTTGTGAGCCTAGTTTTGAACCATTTCTGAGTGGCTCTCAATTATAGTTTGATCCTAACAATAACTTGCATTTATATAGCATATTTAGGTTTGAAAAGAGCTTTACAAATATTATGAGCATACAAATATTCATATTATTCTCACAAAACCTCTGGGAAGTAGGTGCTATTATTATCCCCATTTTACAGATGAGAAAACTGAGGCAGACAGAGATTATATGCCTTGACAAAGGTCACATAGGTGAGGTTAGATTCGAATTCAGATCTTCCTCACTCTAAACCCAGTGCTCTATCCACTGCACTACCCAGATGTTTCTTTTCTCTTAAAAACCCCATGGCCTATTAAATAAAGTATAAATTACTAATCTTGGTATTCAAGGTCCTCCACAATGTTATTCCAACCCATCTTTGTGACCTTATCTTATGTATCATATGTTACAACCAATCTAAACATTTCTTTGCCCCCCTCCCAACATTCTATGTCCTCTCTTCCATGTCTTTGCTCAACAACATGTCTCCCATGCCTGGAATGGACTCTCCCCTCCTTCCAATTGCCATCTGTTGAACATCTTTCACTTCTTTCAAAGTCTAAGTCAAGGGAAACATCTCTCCCCAAGCCATCATTGATGTTCTCCCTAGTTCAAAATGATCTCTCCCCCCTCAAGTTGTTCATAGTAAATATTCTCTTTTGTACTTACCACATGCTCCTTGAATCACATATATTTGCATGTGTCTGCCTTCCCCATGTTTCATTATCACTTCTTTAGGAATAGGGCCTATGTTAAAACCTACTTCTGTATCACCAGCATCTAGCATAGAGTTTCGAACATAATAGGTATTTAATAAATGTTTGTTGAATTCAATTAAATTGAACATCAAAACCATATCCCTATAATAGCCAAAATGCTCTTAATAAGTAATGAACATGTTTATGTTTATTTTTTATTTGCTTATTTGAGTAAACAGTTCCTAAGACATATTAGCAAATTGTCCAGAAATAATTTAGAAATTTAGATTTAATTTAGAATGTAAAATTCTAAATATAGAATTAAAATTAGAAAATAATCTAAAAATAATTTACATTAAGAAAACAGCAAAAAAAATTTCATTATATTAAATTACTGTGCATTGCTTAGAAGCCAAGCAGGTAAAGCATTTCAGTAGGCTGGTGTCATTTAAGTATTTATCTGCAAAGCTGAAATAAAGTCATATTTAGAAGAGAAACAATGATCTCTGGATCTCTCCAAATGCTAAAGGAAAGATAAGATGCCCAGGGCTGGGGAAGGTAGAGAAATGTCCATGAGGGCATGTCCCCCAGCAGGGATGAAGCTTTCCCTTCCTCTGTTCACAAGATGAAAGTTAAAACAGTTCCATCAAGACCTCTCCTTCTTTCTCTCTGCCTTTTCAAGCTTCTCAGTAGACCCTTTATTTTGTCTAAAAACAGCCTAGTAAGTTTTTCTAAAAGTATCACCATCAAATCTCTTTTCAGTTTCTCAAAAACTTCTACCAACTGCCAAGTCCTAAATGTTGTATTTAGCTCTTAAAGCAGAGTAACAGTAATTATAGCATCTGTAGGAGAGGCTTCTTAAACAGGTATTGCACCTATTAAGTTAATTTCCTTTTCTTAGCTTCCACAAAAGCAGGTGGATGCAATTTGTATGATGGCATGCCCCTCCCAACAAAAAAAAAGTGGCAGCATGTTTTAAAAGCCAGAAAATATTATATAAAATAGTTTCTCGTGAAACCCAGATCAAATAAGTACCTAAATTTGAATTCACCCCAACTTTGTTCAGAGACTTTTCTTGTCTTGTTATCTGATGGCCTAATAACCACTCCCACAAATTCCAGAGCTACTGCTTTGGAGGACTGCAGTCATAATAATAATTAAACACCTAAAATTGCATAGTACAAAATACACAGTGTGGATAATACTTTCATGAACCTTCCCCAAGCCTCTCTATGAGAGACATCATGATGGAATAAATAGAGGGCTAGCCTTGGAGTCAGGAAAAGTTGAGTTCAGTTCTTGTCTCTTACATATATAACGGGTGTGTGCACATAATGGCTATTGTGGTGGTAGGGATGCTCAAGATGTAAGCACAGAAGAGGAGAATGACTCTAAAATATCTACAAGCAAAAGCATCAGAGAAAAACACAGCTTGAGCAGAAATTCAACTAGAATTCTTGGAAGAAATGAAGCAAGAATTTAAAGAAGAGTTTTAAACGTTTTTATAAACAGAATGAACATGCTTAAGGAAAAGAAGAAAGAATTGGAAAGGGAATTAACAGCTTAACATAAGAGGTGCAAAACCTTGCCCAAGCAACAAACTCCCTGAAAATTAGAATAAACCAAATAGAGGCCAAAGACGTCATGAAGCAACAAGAAATACTAAAACAAAGTCAAAAGGCTAAAAAAAAAAAAGAAGAAGAAGAAGCAAATGCAAGATATCTCATAGCAAAAACAACTGACCTGGAAAATAGATTGTGGAGAAAAAAATTAATAAGCATTGGACTGTATGAATACCATGACTGAAAAAGAGAGCTTAGACTTGATATTTCAAGAAACCTAAAAAGAAAGCTGCCCAGATCTCTTAGAATCATAGGACAAAGTGGAAATAGAAAGAATCCACCAGTTACCTGCTGAAAGAATGAAATTCCCAGGAGCATCATAGCCAAGATACTGAGCTTCCAGGCCAAAGAAAAATTACTACAAGCAGCCAGAAAGAAAGAATTCAAGTATCAAGGAGCGATAGAAAAGACTGAACAACAACAACCACAACACTTTGTGAGCTTGGAATATGATGTTCCAGAAAGCAAAGGATATGGGCTTACAGCCAAAAATAATTTACCCAACAAAACTGACTATGAGGCTATGGGGGAAAAATGGGACTTTAATGAAATGGAAGACTTCCAAGCATCCCTGATGAAAGGATCAGAGTTCAGAGAAACTTTGAAGTTCAAATACAGTAGTAAAGAACAACACAAAAACATTAACATAAATGAACAATGATAAAAGACTAAACAAGGATAAACTTTAAACATTAAAACATGTGGAAATGATACACATGTCCCACCTGAACCCTATCATGATCAGGATTCAGCATAAGTCCACTCCAAGGCCTGGGAGTGATTTGTAATATCTTGATGTTCTTAAGAAAAGAATTGAAAGACAGGGGAAGAAGAATAGGGGGGAAGGAAAGGAAAGGAAGGTTAGGGAAAATTATCTCACATAATCAGGGTGTCCAAGTTGAGATATAAATATATATATATATATATATAAACAAGGAGGAGGGAGTGGGTGAAAACAGTTGATATTTGAATCTCACTCTCATATGAATTGGTCAGAAGAAGTGAAAATAAATACACACTCACACACACACAGTTGGCTACAGAAATACATATCGCTTAACAGGGAAATAGTATGGAAAGGGGAGAAGGGAAGAGGAGGAATTAGAGGAGGGGCAGATTAAAGGAGGGATCAGTCCTAAGCAAAACAAATTCTAAGGATTAACAAAAATATTTATAGCTCTTTTTGAAGTGGCAAAGAATGAGAATCTCAAGGGATGCCCGTAAATTGGAGAATGGATGAACAAGCTATGGTATATAAATGTAAGAGAATACTATTATGCTGAACACATTATACTTATCTACATAATGACCAATCAGGATTCCAGAGGACTAATGATGAAACTTGCTACCCACCTCCTGATAGAGAAGCAAAAGACTCAATGCAGAATGAGACAAATTTTTTTAAGATGTGACCAATGTAGAAATTTCTTTTCTTGTGTTCTCAATTGGGGGGGTGGATTTGGGATGGGAGAGTCAGAAGGCAGATCACAGATGATTAAAATAAATAACTTTTTTAAAAAGAAACACAACAAAGACTATGTGTGTAGCACAGTTTGGGTCTCACACTCACCTGTAGCCTGCATGGGGTGGTCACTTAGCCTTGTCCTTGATTCCTGACCATATTCATTATCATCATCATTATCATCATCGCCATAACAGCAAACTTTATATATAGCATTTACTATGTGCCAGGCACTATTATTATCTCATTTGATCCTCGCAACACCCCTGGGAGGTAGGTCCTATTGTTATCCTCATTTTACAGATGAGGAAACTGAGGCAGACAGAGGTGAAGTGACTTACTCAGGGTCACAGAACTAGTTAGTTTCTGAGGTTCAATTTAAACTCAGATCCTTATGACTCTAGACAGAGCTTTCTATCCACTGCCTGGCTTAGATACTTTGTCATCACCCCAACTTGGATAGAGGATCACGTAACATAACATTTGTAAAGTACTTAGCACAATGCCTGGCACAAAGTAGGTGCTTAATAAATGCATGTTCGCTTTCCCCTTCCCCTGCATATACAAATCAAAATTCATAGCAGTACTTAAATAATACGTAAACATGAACAATTAGCCTATTTGTAGGTAGCATGCATCTAATTCTATTGTGAACTACTGATCTTTCTACATCTATACCTAAAGTTGTTTGATGTTTTAGGCTCCCCACTACCAGTATTTCTACACTCTATGGTTTGCCTTTTTATCCTGGGTAATCCTTGGTTAACCCTATGGTTGGAGACTCCAGGCAAGAAATACACTGCCTCAGAGTTTGGCCCTCTCCCTTCCTACACACCACCTTCTCTGAATTGGAGTTCTCCTTACTCCTATGTGAAATTACGGAGTTTCTATATTTAGGATCTGTTGTATTTCAAATAACATCTTTTTTTCAAGAGTTCTCTTTGCTAAACCAGAAATATTCTTAAATTGCTATTTCAATATAAAGGCTATAGAGAATCTCTTCGTAGTTCTGTTCTATTAAAGTGACCTTTTGTTTCAGTATCAAAACAAAACGGTACTGTTCCTATGTAGAGCATGCATAGGAAAACACTCTAACAAGGAAGTGCCCTATTCTGGGCTCACTCTCCCAAAGTCCAGACTCAGAGATCTGGGTTCATGATCAAATGGAAGGGCAGCTGTGAGTTTGGAACCTCTGCAAGACATTAGGCCATCAGCAAATGTAAACCTTGTTCCATTGAGTCAAGTGTATTTGATTCAATTGTACTCAAATGACTGGCAGCGATATTAATTGGCTGATGAAAGACTATAAGAAGTGATTTAAGCCAAGAAGCAAGGAAGTGACCCAAAGGGGCTCATATTTCATTGACTGGAAGGCATCTTACCGTTGAGATGGTGGCAGCACCCGGAGTTGTGCAATAGATTCTTGTTCTGAACATACATGGTACTATGAAGAAGTGTTACTGGTCAAGACATATAACCCTACAGCCATAAAGGCATTACGTGATGGTTTTGGACATTTGGGTCAAGAGAGAACCCTACAGCTAATATGAAACCATTCTTAGTAGAGTAAGGTGGCAGCAAATATCACTAAGAAATGCACAACTTGTGCCCAATGAGACCAAATAAACATGCTACCCACTCATTATGGATATATAGAAAGCAAAGTGCCAGCAATATAAGAGAGGCAATAGATAGAGAAATGGACTAAGAGTCAGGAATGCCTGGGTTTAAATCCTGTCTCTGACATATACTGGCTGTCTGACTCTGGAGAAACCACTTAATTTTTCAGTGCCTAGGAAAGTTTCTAAGTGTAGAGATGATATAGATCTATGTTAGCATAGGAAATGATTCACTGGAAGTAGTGAAATCACAGGTTTGGTTTAAAAAAAAATACCATAAAACCACAGGAACTGTATCCATTAACTTCTTATATCTAGAAACAAATAATAAGCCCATGAGGCATGTCTTAGTAGGTGACTGGTCATTTTACTATGTATACATGGATATAATCAACCAGGAGCCAGGAAGTCTCCACAGATGCTAAATTGTTACAGGATAAATATATATTTCCTGCCAGGACTCACTCTGACCCAGGTAGACTTTGATAATAAGGAAATGTTAACTTTGGCAGGAATGTGTCTACAATTATACCTTATCATTCTTAAAGAGACCCATAACCTGAGTGTTTTAATCACATATTGGTGTACATCCTAGGAGCTCTGAAGCCTCAGCAGAAATTCCAGCAAGGTCAACATGTGGCATTTGTAGTGCGTGTGTAATTCACCCAGGCATGCTGTCCCAGGCTTTACATCACACTTGCTAATGTTTGGGTGGGAATCACATCTAATTAATGGCTTCTGTATCTGGATTCTTAGAAGATGAAGGGAAGATACACACTCACACCTAGTACATCTCTCAGCAGAGAGGCTGACTGAAAGAGAACCCCACCAACTAACCATGACTAGCTCAGAAGAACACGGACCCAAAAAAATGTTACAGTGCTCAGTCTGAATTCATTGTCAAGACCATCAGCAAGATGATAGCCTTGCTAAACAACCTTGGCACTCAGGGGGGATAGCAGATAACTGCCACAAGGCAACCAAGAGGATGGGCAACTTTGCTGTTAATGTGATAGCCTCCAGGAATTGTGAGAGCCATAGAAAAAGATGCATTGCAACCACCCATTGGCCACAGAGCATTAGATTCTCTGTTGAGCAGGAGGGAAGAAATGGTGGCCAGTCAGTTAAGTGGACTCTGAATAGAAGAGAATTTTTGCTGCTGCTGTTTTTCTGTTGTGTCTGACTCTTCGTCACCCCATTTGGGGTTTTCTTGGCAAAGATACTGGAGCAGTTTGTCATTTCCTTCTCCAGTTCATTTTACAGATGAGGCAACTGAGGCAAACAAAATGAAGTGACTTGTCCAGGGTCACACAGCTAGTATCTGAGGCCATACTTGAACCCAAATCTTCTTAACCCCAGGCCCTGTGCTCTATCCACTGCCCACCAGCTTTAAAGAAACTCTCTGAAATCAGATAATAGCTCAGAAGTTGAGGTTAAAAAAAAAGAAAAAAGAAAAAGTCACTCTGTACTATAATCCCCTAACTCTGTTTCTGGCTGAGGAGGATCTCATTTCAGATGGGGTTAGGGAGGGAGAGTCTGAACCCAGTGCCTTTCCTGCCTACTCACTCTTCTGTGGGGAACTCTAGGATATAGAGATAAGCCATGAGAAATGAGCCAGAAACTCACTCACAAAGAACCTATCCCTTGAGCCATTGATAGAGCCATGAAGATTAATGGGAAAAGGACAGCAGATGACAAAATAACAAAACCATCCAAACTGTGACCAGACTAACATATGAAATTATAGGTGAAGGAAAAAAGGAAGGAAGGAGGGAAGGGATTGAGGAAATAAGGAAAAGATGGTTGGAGAAAGGAAGAAGAGAAGGAGGGAAGGAGAAAGGAAGGAGGAAAGGGAGGGAGGAAGGAAGAGAAGGAGGGAAGAAAGAAGGACAGAAGAGAAGGAGAAAAGAAAAAGGAAGGAAGGAAAAGATGGAGGAAGAAGCAAAATATGGAAGAAGGAAGGAAAAGAAGGTGAGAAAGGAAAGAAGACAGAGAGGGAGGAAGGGAGGAAAAAAGGAAGAGGGGGAGGGAAGGAGGAAGGAAGATAGATGAAGAATTCCTATTGCCCAGATTTCGACATACATTTTGATGGCCAATCTATAGAGCTAGTTTATCTAGAATAAACAGTACAGATGAACAATGAGTTGGGCCCAGAGTTGAACAACAGAAGGAAAGCAGGCTAGATTGCTCACAGCAAACTGCAGAGCTCTTTTAGTAACCCCAAGCTTCATATAAAAGCAAAGGCTTTTTTTTAAATAGCAGCATATTATTGGTGCTGCTACATGGCAGTGAGTCGTGAAATATAACTGCTCCCACAATATGAAAAAGAAAATATCCCACAGGAAAATGGAGAGGAACACTGCGAGGTATAATCCAACGAGAACCTCCAAAGAAGGAATTCATCAAGGAATGATGGGTTGAGAAGATAGGGTGGTGACATGGCAAAAGAAAGGGATGATAAGTGGCTGGCAAGAGTGCCTCCCTGGTGCCCTTACTAAGGCCGGAGGAAGCAAAGACCTCCAGTACCTTAGTGCACCTTCTCATTCAAATTAATGGGAGGATGTGGGAAATAGTCACACAGGAAGAATAAGCTTGGATGGGTTGTGATCATAATAGAAAATAACTTCTTGGTTTTGTAGGAAACAGGAAATTTACAGAAAAATTTCTACAGAAAGACAGGGTCTTTCTATGTTCCAGCTGTAATAAAAATAGCTATTTTAATTCAGCCAGGAGAACTCTTTATATATGCCTACTATGCTCAGTCAAGTAGTTCCCAACAGAACTTCCTTGTCTGTAATAACTATTCAGATTCTCTCAGCTACATCCCTGAGGCTGGTCCAAAGTGAATGGCCCGATTAGTTGTCTTGAAGTCTCTAGTCTAGTCAGATTGAGCCAGCGATCCTTGAAGGGACTTTTGTTTCAGGTGTATGCCTAGTGAATGAGATCCCCGGTTCAGAGGGCATACAAAATTTAATCACTTTTCTTGCATCATTCCAAGCTGAAATACAGAACATTTGGACCATTTCATGACCCTACCAAGAGTGCATCAGTGTGCTTGTCTCTCTAGACCCCCTTCCAACAGGAACTATTTCCACCTTTTTATCATTCCTGCCAACACTTGCATGGCAGGGGGGAAGTGAAACCTCAGCACTGTTCTGTTTCATATTTTTCTTTTTATTAGTTGTTTAGAGACTGTTTTATTGTGATGGTTTATAATTTGCAGCTTTTCTTTTGAAAATTATTTCTTCATATCCTTCGTAATCTTTATTGGAAAATAGCTCTCAGTGTTATACATTTGTTTTAATGCACTTGAAATAATAGATATAAGACTTTTATCAGGATCTTGGATGCAAATTTTTTTCTGCTTGACTATTTCTCTCTTCATTGATTTTATTTGTATGAAAGCTTTTTAAATTTCATGTGGTAAAAAATAGTCTATTCTTAGTTTTTAAAATCTCTTCTATCACTTGCTCAGTTAACTTTTTCCTATCCAAATCTGTAAGAGGTTCTTGATCTCGTTCTTTTCTAACTTTTTATCTTCAATTTTTACATTCAGATTATCATCTCTGTCATTTTTATGCAATGGAAGCTTCCAATTAGTGGCAGGTACTGCAGAGTATTATTTATTATAACCCTTCAGTATTTCATAAAAAATGAGAATTCTGACTTGGCTCATGGTAGCCACTTAATCAATGTTTGTTGAATGAATGGATGAGTATTGGATGTAGGGTTCATTTGTCAGAATACATGTTATCCGTGATTGTCTGCTTAAACAAACCAGTTAGGAAATGGCATTGGATTCACTACAAATAAACACAAAAATACGTGCATGCATGCATGGCATGAATGAATGAATGTTTATTTTGGAAACAAATGGTTGCTGATGGTTATTGCCTATGGTTGTGCCCATGATATGACAGCTGGTAATTCCTGATAGTTTACTACCAAATTACCATTCATAAATATCTGTTATAATTTTACTTTTCTAAAAAAAAAAGTCATATTTTGTACATTTTGTGCCCTCAAGGAAAGGAATAGAAACATCTGTTAGTAAAGCAAAGCTCTAGATCATAAGTGCTACCCTCAAATAAGGTTTGCCTTTAGATGCCTGGTGTTGGTTAACAGTTGTCTTTTTTTTTTCAGAACATGGCATGACAATATTTGAAACAGGTTTTGTATTTGTTGCTTTTTCAATTGGTGGAGGAGGAGTAAAGAAGGAAGAGAATTTGGAACTGAAAATTAAATAAAATTGAATTTAAACCATTTTAAAATAAACTTGTCTGTTTGAAATGTTTATCCATTGCTCCTGGTTCTGCCCTCTGGGGTCACATAGAACAAATGAATCTTTCCTCAATATAGTGGCCCTTCATATAATTAAAGATCATGATCATACACTCCCCAAATCCGTCTAGACTTCTCTCCCAAGGCTAAACATGTCTGATCCTCATATGACATGGACCTAAGGCCTTTCAATATTGTGATTGCCCTCCTCTTGATATTTTTCAACTTATCATATCCTACTTAGACTGTAGCACATAAAACTGGACACGTTATTCTAGATGGGGTCTGATTAGGGAAGAATACAGAGCTTCTATCATCTCCCAATTCCTAAAAGATTTTCTTCTATTAATGTTGGCCAAAACAGCATTAACTTTTTTTGGCTGCCCTGTCACAGTGTTGACTGCCATTGAGTTTGCTATTCACTAACTGAGACCAGGGAAAGACCTTAACTTAAAAAGGTCAAGGTCTCCCACTACATCTGGAGCCATCTCTAGTTGTCCTGATCTATTCACTAGACTTAGATGGCTTCAGAGAAGAGAGTGAGGCTGGTGGCTTTGCACAGCCCTCCCTCACTTAAATCCAATTCACTTGCAAGTCAAGACATCACCTTCCTGATGTCATGGTACTCTTCAGGAATGAAAGATAAACAACAACAATATCCCCCAGATTTTTTTCAGACAAATGACCATCTAATCATGCTGCCTCCATTCTACATTTGTGGGACTGCTTTTTTTTTAACCTAAGTGTAAGATGTTACATTGTCTTTATTGGATTTAATCTCATTAGATTATATCCTAAAGTCTACTCTGTCACCCAGGGTGTTAGATATCCCTTCCAGTTTTATTTTATCTTCATATATGAAGAGTGTACCATCTACTCCTTTATCCAAGTCATTACTAAATTATTAAACAGTATGACCAACCACAGGTCCCTGAGATACTTCGCTGGAGACCTCCTACCATGCTGACGTTGGACAATTCCCAACCACTACGTTCTTTGAATCTGTCCATCCAGGGTTCTGAATCTATCTCACTGTCTTATTATCTTGTCATATCCCTCCATTTTCCTTACAAGGATGGCATGAGGCACTTGATCAAATGCTTTGCTAAAATCTAGGCAGATTATATCTACAGCATATTGTTTGTATACCACTTAACTAGGGGGGTGCTGGAGCCCAGCTCAGACCAGCTCAAAAGAGCCGGTTGTCAGATTTTCAGTGTAAGCATTTATGCAGCAGAAGCTGGAAAAAATCAGGGCTTGATTTGTTGTTTTGTTGATTTTCTAGACTTCATAAAGTGATGGAGAAAATATTAATAATGTATATTAAACTTAAAAGTGTGTTGTGTACTTTTTAAAAAAAAGTTAGCTATTAAATATTTATGAGCTCACCCTTTCGTTGCAGTCATTCTGGTTTTTTTTTAAAGGAATTAAAGTTATACTGGCCTGAAGCATTCTTGATGAAGCAGTACTGACTCTTTGTAATCACTATTTCCCTTTAAATATGTTTACCAGCCATTTTTTTTATGATCTGTTCTAGGATTGTCCAAGAGACTAGAGTCAAATTCACTAACCTATAGTTGGTGGGCTTGTTTTTTTCTATTTTTTTAATGGAAATTGAGGCAGTGCCAATTAATTGAGGGATCGTTGAACAAGTTTTTGTTTAATGATTTTGATGGAATACTATTATATTGTAAGAAATGGTGAGGGGAATGGCTTTAGAAAAACCTAGGAAGACATATGAACTGAGGAGAATGTTGTACATGATAATAACAATATTGTAGTCATAATCATCTACAAAAGACTCTACTCTGATCAATACAATGATCCTACTTCCAAAGGACTCATGATGAAAAATGCTAATGACCTCTAGAAAGAGAGCTGATGAACCCTGAGTAGAGGTTGAAACTTTTTTTTTGCAACATGGCTAATATGGAAATATGTTTTATATGACTTCATATTACAATGGGCTCATATTGCTTTCTTCCTTAATGGGTGGGGAAGGGACTGGAGGGAGGGAAAGAATTTGAAATTCAAATCTTTTAAAATAAAATGTTAAAAATAAACAATTTTTAAAAAGAAGAATCCCAGACTTATTGGACTAGAGGAAAGCATCTGGAGATTAGGAGAACCTCATTGGAATCTGCAAAGAAAAAATGATAGCTCATAGTTCACCATTTATAAATTTATGTAGCACTCTTGCCTGATCTCAGCAAACTAATTGAGGTGCAATTAGTATATTTGTCCATATCCCCAATTTCAGAAATGTATCTGGTTTCCTGGGAAGAAATGAACGTTGTTCCTCCAAGTGTTTTCCTTAATAGCTTGAATCAAAAAAAAATCAAAACAAAGTCCATGTGGCACAATTCTAGTTGGCCTCTCAAATGGCAATTATTTAAAAATTGCAAACAATTCCTTCAGCACAGTAATCAGACAATCCCAGAATTCTAGGGATCTTCCTTGGTCTATATCCTGTCATTATTGGGGTCCCTGATGCCAAACTCCAAGTCGCTGGCTATGCCTATAGGGTTATAGAACTGAGGACTGCTTGTTCAGTTACACTGTCATTTACACACACACACACACACAAACACACATAGTTAAAAACCATATACTTCTTTCCTCCTCTTAGCAATTGATTCCTTCTTTCAACACTACCCATCTCCCATTTCAATGAGATCATTCAGTTCCAATCCTGTATAACTAAGCCAACTGATCTGACTGAGCCTGATATAGGACAGGCCTCTGTTAGTTCATGTTCAATACTGGGACAAAATGAGACATTCAGAGATTATTCAATGGTTAAGAAAAGGAGATTTACTTTGCCATAGCAGGAATAGTCCATAAGGAAAGGCATTAAGGACACTGTATCCCAGCAGAGGGCAGAAGAGCTCTGGACCAAGTCATGACAGAGTGGCAGTTGTCCTGCCCTGGCCAGGGCTGGTAGCAGTTGACCATGGCAGTGAGGGCATCAGGAATAGACATAGACCTCAGTGACACTAGACAGAAGGCAGCAGTCACAGATGTGGGCCCCAGTATTAGCAGAGGGCAGCAGGCATTGGAGGCCCCAGAAGCAGATGTCAGTTACTCGCTTTGGCAATGGCAGTAGACCAGACCCTGTCACATGCAGTGGCAAAAGGCAAGCCAATTATTTACTGCCCTATAAACTGATCATCTCCTCTATATTGCTGCCAGCGTAGCACTCAGTAATCTTTGTACAACTCCCTGCCCTGGAGAAGGCTTAGAAAACTAAGGGATGGTGCTTGGGAGGGGACTTGCTTTCTGTCAACAAAGATGGGGTGAAGCTATCCAATCAGCCCCCATAGAAGAAGGGAGAAAATCTCAGCGGCCTCTCATTGGGAAAATTTTGTATTCTCCTCTTATGCTCCGCCATCAGAATCCCAGGGAGAGGGAGGTCCTGAATGATCATCCAGGGGGTACTAAGTGAGTGATAGTGCAGAGCAATCCCACACCCCTCCATTCCAACCTGTGATGAGGATCTGGCACTCTCTAGTGAGTGCTGTCATCTTGTCTGGTGTTCTGGGATTATTCCTGCTTCTGGCCATATTTTTACATTGAGACCCACTATGCACTGCAAAGATGTGGGCATCACCCACTTCATGGACCTGACCTGCTACTTAATTTTTCTTGGGACTCTCCCAGATTTAGTCACTCCTTCACAGAGCTCTTACACTGTTTTGTTTTCTATATTTGTTTTCATTTTCTTCTTTCTCCACTAGAGCTACCTATATCAAGCTTCTTGAATGCCAAAGGTCAGGATTGACTAATAAAGCTCTAAAGTCATTTAAGTGGTAAAAAGTCTTCCAGAAAATCTTAAGGAATTTTTCAGAGATGAAAACAAATGTATCTTCCTATTGCCTTGAGGGAATGTGGAGGCAGAATAAAAGCTATACTTTGTTCGGGCTCTGGTTGCTACAAATTAATGTGATTTACAGTGATACACACATTAGATTAGGAGAGCTGAAGCCCACCAAAAAAAAGGACATTCTTATGAAAAGTAAAGTTGATCTGGTTTTGCTGCTTAGGATCTATATTTACTGTCTTCTTGTGGTAGGAACAATTTCCAAACCTTTCCCCCCTTGCAAGTTAGGTTAGTTTCTCCTTATAAGCTATTGACATTTGGTTGGCTCAGGATACTGAAGGCTCAGGGAATTCAAAGAGAAGTTCATTCAAATGAATCAAGCCAAGGTGTCCTCAATACCTATCCTTATTGAATACCTTTCTCTGACTATGGCTAAGTAAATATCCTTTTGCTAACTGCTGGATAATCTTCAAGTATCACTTTTTATTCAAAAACCAAATCTAAATTAGCAGAAAGCTGGCCCAAGTTAGGGCCAGCCCAGAATAACATACTTTAGAAAAATGAAAGTAATGTAACACCTTGCTGAGGTGGGGTTGAGTGGTTCTCTGAATGATAGTTTTGTGAATCTGATAAGGAGACCTGTAAGGAGATCTCTGAGAAGAAAGGGAGTCCATGGATGAAAAAGATGGGTGAGAGGAAATAAGGCATGTATTTTAAATTGGAAAGGAAGACCTCTAAGGAGCTGTATGTATGTGGGAAAAGTTTTATACATATATATGTATATGTGTATATGTATATGTATATATGTGTATTATGTATATATATACACACACATACATAAAATATATGTATGTGTGTGTGTCTCTGTGTGTCTGTGTGTGTGTGTGTGTGTGTGTGTGTGTGTGTTGATTCCCAGATCCTGTAATGTTTCATGTACTGCTCCCAACCCCAAGATAGCTAAGAGCAGACTTCTTGGGTGAGATCATTCTCTCTTTGACTGAATTGAGATTTTATCTCATCACTGATTCACAGAACTCTTTGACTTTTCTATGTCTTGTTGGGCAATCTAAACTGTATAACTTCCCTGCTTACTGCTTCCCTGAATACGTTTACTTCATTATTGACTTTTGTGTACTAAGTATTTGTTGGGAGAGGAATACACTTAGCCGAGATGAAACCTTGCCTGGTCTGATACAAGACAACTTTCCACCTGGAGAAACCAGGGAAAGTGTCCTTTATCCTGAACTCCAAAAAAAAATTGTAACAGGCAGGTATAATTCCAGCCCTATTACCCTTCTTGGAAATAGGAAAGTGAATAAATGAGGGCCCAGTCTCAACCTTCTTCCAAATCCTCATAAAGGTAGAAATCTGCTCCCCCCAGACATTAGATAGAGCAGCCCAGATTATGTCTACCTAAATAATCTTTCTCTATCATATCTATCTAAAAATCCCCTACAACCCACACAAATCATTGGTATTTCTATAAACTACTAACAAAGTTCAACAGCAAGGGATAGAAAGAGAAATTCCATTTAAAGTTACTATAGACATTATAAAATTTTTAGGAGTCCACCTGCCAGAAAAAATCCAGGAACTATATAAACACAATTACAGAACACTTTTCTTTCTTTTTTTTTTGGCTGGGTAATGGGGTTAAGTGACTTGCCCAGGCTCACACAACTAGTAAATGTACAAAACACTTTTCACACAAATAAAGTCAGATCTAAATAACTGGAAAAATATCAGTTGCTCATAGGTGGGCCAAGCCAATATAATAAAAATGACAATTCTACATAAATTAATTTACCTATTCAGTGTTATACCAAATTACCAAAAATTATTTTACAGAGTAAGAAAAAATAATAATAAAATTCGTCTGGAAAAACCAAAGGTCCAGAATATCAAGGGAACTAATGAAAAGAAATACAAGGGAAGGTGGCCTAACTGTACCAAATCTTAAATTGTATTATAAAGCAGCAATCATCAGAACTACTTGGTACTGGCTAAGAAGCAGAGTGGTAGACCAGTGGTATAGGGTAGGTATACAAGACACAACAGTTAATGACTATAGTAATCTACTATTTGACAAATCCCAAGACTCCAGCTTCTGGGATAAGAAATCACTATTTAACAAAAATTGCTAGGAAAACTGGAGAATAGTGGGGCAGAAACTGGGCATAGACCAACATCTTACACCTTATACCAAGATAAAGTCAAAATGGGTACATGATTTAGATATAAAGACTGATGCTACAAGCAAACTAGGAGAATAAACTATTAGATCTATGGAGAAGGGAAGAATTTATAACCAAACAAGAGACAGAGAACATTATGAAATGCAAGATGGATAACTTTGATGACATTAAATTGAAAAGCTTTTGCACAAAGTCAATGCAACCAAGATTAGGAGGAAAGCAGAAAACTAGGAAATAATTTTTACAACCAGTGTCTCTGATAAAGGCCTTATTTCTAAAATGTATAGAGAACTGAGTCAAATATATAAGAATACAAGTCATTCCCCAATTGATAAATGGTCAAATGATATGAACAGGCATTTTTCAGAGGAAGAAATTGAAGCTATCTATAGTCATATGAAAAAATGCTCTAAATCACTATTGATTAGAGGAATGCAAATCCACATCACACCTATCAGATTGGCTGACATGACAAAACAGGAAAATGATAAATGTTGGAGAAGATGTGGGAAAATTGGAACACTAATGCATTGTTGGTGGAGTTGTGGACTGATCCAACCATTCTGGAGAGCAATTTGGAACTATGCCCAAAGGGCTATAAAATTGTGCATACCCTTTGACCCAGCAATACCACTTCTAGGTCTGTATCCCAAAGAGATCCTAAAAATGGGGAAAGGACTCACATATGCAAAAATATTTATAGCAGCTCCTTTTGTGGTGGCCAAGAATTGGAAATTGAGGGGATGCCCATGAATTGGGGAATGGCTGAACAAGTTGTGGTATATAAATGTAATGGAATACTATTGTGCTATAAGAAATGGTGAGCAGGCAGACTTCAGAAAAACCTGGAAAGACATATGAACTGATGATGAGTGAAATGAACAGAACCAGAAGAACATTATACACAGTAACAGCTATGTTGAATGATCACTAACTTTGATAGACTTGGCTCTTCTCAGCAATACAAGGATCTAAGACAACTCCATAAGATTCACAATGGAAAAGGCTATCCACATCCAGAGAAAGAATTATGGAGTCTGAGTGCGTATGGAAGGATACTATTTGCTCTCCTTTTCTTCTGTTGTTTTGTTTTATTGCTTCATTCTTGTGGTTCCTCCCATCAGTTCTAGGTCTTCTTTACATCATGACTAATGGGAAATATGCTTATATGAATGTATAAGTAGAACCTATATCAGATTACATGCCATCTTGGGGAGGGGGAGAAGAGAGGAGAGAAAAGTTAAAGCTCAAAATCTTATGAAAGTGAATGTTGAAAATTAAAACTAAATAAATTAATTATTTAAAAAAATAAGTGTTAATTGATTGACAGAAAAAAAAATCCCCTACAACAGGCTGCCTCAGTTCCCAAGGGCAGTTTACTCTTTTTTTTAATTTTTTTTTATTTTTGGTGAGGCAATTGGGGTTAAGTGACTTGGGACTTGCCCAGAGTCACACAACTAGTAAGTATCATGTGTCTGAGGCCGGATTTGAACTCAGGTCCTCCTGAATCCAAGGCTGGAGCTCTATCCACTGTGCCATCTAGCTGCCCTGAAGTTTACTCTTTAAAATTCTTTTCAATACTAGAAATAATGGCACATACATGCCTGTAATCCTTGCCCCTTGGGGAGGTGGAGGCTGGTGACTCCCTTGGGTCTGGGATCCCTGAACTGTAGGAAGACTGAAGCTTGTTGGGTGTTGGTGCTAAGCCAATATGGTACCTATCAATGTGGTAAGCACCCAGACTGTCTAAATCAGGCAGTCAGTCAACAAACATTTATTCAGTACCTACTATGTGCCAGGTACCATGCTAAATTCAAAGAAGACAAAGAAAGGTAAAAGCCGGTCTCTGTTCTCAAGGAGTTCATAGTCTAATGAGAGAGACAATAAGAACATAACAATGTACAAACAAGATATAGACAGATTAAATTGGAGATTGTTGATAAAGAGAAAACCTTAGCATTAATGGGAGTTGGGAAAGAGTTCCTGTAGAAGGTGGGATTTTAGTTGGGACTGGAAGGAAGGCAGAGATGAAGATAAGAAGGGAGAGCATTCTAGGTATGGGGGAGGGGGGACAGCCAGTGACAATGCCCAGAGTTAGGAAATGGAGAGTCTTGTTCAAAGAACAGCAAAGAGCCTGGTGTTATTGGACCACAGAGTAGGGGGAGTAGGGGACAGTAGTATGTAAGAAAACTGGAAATGTAGGAGGGGGTTAGATCATGAAGGACATTGAACACCAATCAGAGGATTTTATTTTTTGATCCTGGTGGTAATAGGGAATCACTGAAATTTATTGAATGGGGAGGGTGGGGTGACATGGTCAGGAAGCACTTTAGGAAGATCCACCTGAGGTTTGAGTGGACAGTGAACTAGAATTAAGAGAGACTTGAGGCAGTGGGGAGGCTTTTCCAATAGATGATGAATATCAGGATGTACCAGGATGTCAAGTCAGAAAAACCAATCAGGTTAAAGTGTGATCATCCAACAGTAGTAGGGTCAAGCAGTAAGGGACCTTCCAATGTGGGTAAGATAGGGAGGGAGACCCAGTCTCAAAAGGTGGGGCAGTTATTTTCATCATTTTCCTTTAAGATTATTATGTGGACCCTAAGAAATACTATTTTAAAATGTTCCTACTTAATTCAGGAACTAAGAGCAGGGTTAAGGTGAGGTAGTATGGGACCAGGGGAACACAAGGGAAGAGCTGTCAGATACCTTCCTCAGGAGACCTGGTGGAGGCTGGCTCCTGTATCACCTAACCACCGCCTCATTTTCTGTCGTTGCCCCCTCAGTGAATGACTAGACCACACAGAATTCAGGTGGATCCAATGTTTTCCTCCCTCTCTATCCCCATAAAAATCGACCAAGAAGTAAAAGATCTAATTATTTCTGAGTTTTTTGCTTTGCTTTGGCTTTGCTAAATGAATCCAACTTAAACAGAATCGCTGAGACATTCATTTGCACAAGATAAGAACTGTCTCTAGGGAAAGGGAAGCATTAGAGATGCAGAGCTGAAAGGGATCTCAAAGGTCATTTTGTCCAATTATCTCATTTTACAGAGGAAGATAATGAGGCCCAAAGATATTAGATTAAGTGACTTGCCCAAGGTCCCAAAGTAGTAAGTATCAGAGGCAGAAATTGAACCCAGACCCCTCTCTCCAACTCCAAGATATGATCCCTCTCCGCTTCATCACACAGCCTTTCTTCGAAGGGGGATGTGGAAAGGAGGAAGTCCAAGTTCTCAGCTTCTTGCTGATTTCGTCTCAACCCTAAGCTGCTGCTGAGACAGCTGCATGCTTTCTGTGAAAGCTCACTGCTGTCCTTTTTTGACCAGGAGGCCTCCCACCCTTCTCAGGAAGGATTGCAGACATAGGAACCCATCACCAGAGCCACCCAAGCATCTTGGGACTGCTTTCTGTACACTGTGTACTGTGACCAGAGACATCTTGCAGTGTTGACTCAAAGGAGTCTTGAAAGAAAAAAAAAATCTCAGAACTATTAAGTACTTACTTATGTAACAACAAACATTTAAGGGCACTTCGAAAGGACTGTATAAATTCTAGATAAGAGCCCAGCCCTGAATGTGCCACAGTCTCTGATAAGGGCAAAGCATTCTGCATTTGGCTATTATTGTTATTGATTATTAGCTAGCATTTCTACACCACTTTAAAGATTTCAAAGCACTTTATAGGAGTCCTGTTCATAACAGAGGTATGGAGCTACCCTACTGGTATACAAAGAAAAAAAATTTAAGCTTAAACATTTTAACCAGACAGAGTTCACAAGTTCTTAGCCTCTGTGTTTATTATCTGTTTTTCCCCATTTCTGCCATTTAAAGTAATTTTCTTTTTGGTTTTCTTACTCCTTAAGTGAAGTGGGAAGAAGAAATTGAGTTTCCACATTCCATCGAATTCAGCTGTGATCAACTAATTATCTCCCCCATCCCATAAGTGGTACCAGGGCTCTGAAATTTTTGCAGGGTGCGGTGGAAATGAGAGAACCTAGAGATGCTAATCCTGGGTCTGCCATCCCACGTACAGCCAAATCACTTTACATCTTTGGGCCTCAGTTTCCTCATCTGTAAAAATTAGTGGGATGAGCTGGATGGGTCCGTAAGGTCCCTGTGATCCCCATCATCTGTCTCCAAGATAAAAACCAAACATAACCACTTCTGAGGATACAAACTATGCTGGCGACAGTTACTTCCTGGGTGTGTCTTTCTCTGCCACTTTGGTTACAAGAAATTGAAATAGAAACATACTATCCTCACCCCGACCCAACCTCCCATCCACACAGCCACCCCTCTCCTTCCCTCCACCAGGATATTGTATCCTCCTTTCCAAGGCAGGATCTAAAGTCAAGGTCATCTTGCAATGTCTTTTGCCTGAGATACATTTCGGTTAAACTGATAGACTCGGCTAAGACTTGTGATGCTTTTTACTACATATTAATGGTTAGAAGTTAAGGAAGTCATGTAATTTTGCACACCATATGTCAGAGAGAGGGAGATTTTGTGGTGTTTTCTGATGGAAAAGGTGGCCTCACTTAATTTGGATCTAACCTACCTGCTGTTTGGGGGGCAGGTACTTGGGACCTGTCATGTCATTGGTATGAGGAATTCCCAGATAAGGAAATTCCCTCTACTCAAGCAGGTCAATATCTGCTCGGCAACTGTTTTAGAGATTTGCCTGGAGCCCTCAAAGGTTAAGTGACTGCACGGTGTCACACAGCTGATACATGTGAAAGGAGCAATTCTGAGCAGGCAGAAGAGGTCTTCAGAAACTGATTGTGAGAGCTTCTGAAGCATGTAGTCTGGTGGGGTTTCATCCCATTCTGGGTGTGACTGAGCTCTGGGTGTGCTTTTGTGGAGACACATAGTGCCTGATTCCAATGGAAGGTAGAGGCATAGGAGAGGGGTAACTGGTGGGGAGAGATCCAGGGATCCAGGTACTGACTCAGTACTGACCTACTCTCCCCATCTCCCCACACCCCCGTAAGGACTCAAATTCTTATAAAGTTCCCAATAGCAAAGGAAAATTAAGCCCCAAGACTGGAAGTCATGAAATGCTTCCCAAGAGGCAATTCCATCGTCCCCATTGTCTTTTTGGGAAGCTGGTCTGTCCCCACTGAAGGGGAGCCTTGCCTTTGGAAAAGTTGTGTGTGTGGGGAGGGAAAGGGGCAGTTTGTTTGCCCATGATACCAAACTCTCCCAAGCACACACATTGGTGTGTATGTTTATATTTGAATTCTTTTTTTGTTCCCAACCTGTGTTTTATTGGTGTGAGGAACTTCCGAATGAGAAACTCTCTCTACCAAAGCAGACAGGCACCTGCTCGGCCGCTTAGAGATTTGCCCAGGGTGTTGAGAGGCTGGCACTTCCCTTGGGTCACACAGTCCACACACGTCAGAGAATGGACAAGGGTTTTCTGCCTTTGAGGCCAGAGAGCAATTTGCTACATCCACCTCTGCTGCTTCTTAGGCACCACATTTGAGATTTCCCCCTCCTTTGGGGTGAGCGGGGGTCCCCACATGGACCCCTCTGTCCTTAGAAATATAGTGAACTCTATTCTTAGTTTGCTGACAAAGCATATTCCTGGTCCCATGTGTGGCCACAATTCTGCCTCTTTCTGTAGCCTTGAATTTGAACTTGAAAAGCCAGACTGTAACTGGCTCTCATTGATTAATTTTACAGTCAACTCTTCATTATTTGTGGAAAGGCAGGGGAACACAATCAAAATACAGGCAACTCTTAATTGCAAGCTTCAAAGGAAGAGGACATTTGGTGTGGCTAATTGAAATACATGGTTAATTCACCCAGCTGGGTCCAGGGCCAAGTATTTGCACCACCCCCTGCCCAGAACCTTCCTGTGGTGATGAGACTGGAATGGGGACCCTGTAAACCAAGCTGCTTTACCCCCAATGCTGAAATGGGGACAAGCTGGTTCCCTGGTGGGAGAATGCAATCCTGTTGACTATGTGGTTGGGAAGGCAGAGAGTTTCTTTTTAGCACATGCAAATGATCATGGACAGGACAGATTTGAGAGGGTATGGTAATTCTAAAATGATAAAGATACTGCCTCCCTACAGGCTGGTGATTGAAAGGTGGGACTAGAGGATGGAAAAGGCTTAAAGCCTCAGGGACAAAATGGGGAGATAGCTCCAGGCACCAGAAAAGGCAGCCTGGAATATGTGATTAATCTACCTACCAAGAAAAAAAAAAGTTGAATGTTTTATTTTACATAATGGGAGTCTGTTTTTTTTAACTCAACATGTAAATTTATGTAAATAAGAGTGCAAATGTATAGAAAATCTGTGTCCTGGGATTTCCTTGAAATGATCTGTCAGTTTTCCCCCTCCATCTACCAGTACAGCTGCTCAATGTTGTAATACGAAACCTCGTTTTCACCAGATTCTAGAATGCTAAAATCAAGGGATGATGCTCAAAGCTTGGAGAAGAAAATTTGAGGATAATAAGAGAATGAATACTTCTTTACATAGTAGGAAATGAACAAGGACTTTCTTACACATAAGAGGTCACTCAGATAGGAAATGTAGAATCATAAATGATTTAAGTAAACTCATGGATACTAACTCTGTAATAAGCTATTTAAAAAGCCAGAGGCATTTGCAATATGTATCATTTAAGGAATGTTATCAAATTATGGTCCTAGATTTCTTAATTCCTGCAAAAGCTAATACCTCTTTTTTAGCAGCCTGCTTTAAAATGTCAGGGTTGATTGGAATGGAACCAAGCAAGAGAGCTCAGAAACCCCCTCCCCACCCCAACATTTTGATCATTATTTATATAGAAGCCCTCCAGTTCCCATTTGGATAGACCTGTGCCTACTGGGTAAAATATTTTGTCATCTCTACTGTGAACATTGATTATGTGTTTTTCATTTTCTTCCAGAGATAAAGTCTATGCACATCAGCTCAGAAGATTTGCTGGTACTTTCTTCTTGAGACAGCCAGCCCAGGTCAGTACTACCTTCCTTTGAACATGGAGAGCACTGGTCTCAGACTTCTTGCATCTATTTGCTGTCTTGGACTGGTAGAATATGTCCCCTACTAGCTCGAGAATTTGTTCTAGGCTACCATGTGCAAAATTATCCTGGAGTTTTTGCATAGTGGTAGAACAGAAGGTCTTGGGTGACACCAACTGCCTTCAGTTATGGCATGGTACGCCCCAGCTCTAACTTCTGCCTTTGTGTCAATTACTGGGCATCATGTGGGGAATAAAGCTTGAGATCCGGGGTGTCATGCGCACTTTTTTGTGGGTTGTATCTCTTCTCACAGACCTTTGTGCTACAGTTTCTCTCACCACAAATCACCCAAGGATAGGGAAAATTGGTCCAAAGCTGTCTAATTATAATCTAGAAAAAAGAAAAAGAAATCTCTGTGACCATGGAGGTCATTAATATACAAATACGTACAGTTAGCCCTTTCACATTGCAGGGGTTTAAGGGTACAGTACCCCCACGATCAGGAAAATCCAAGTAAAAACTTTTGGCTTTTCCTTTGGACCAGAGAAGAAGTATGAATTATTATGATATTAAAAGATAAAATATGTTGATATTATACAATGCTATATATATATTTTATTTTGTTATACTATATTATATTTTATTATATTATATTATATTATACTATATACTATTCTTATAATACTATATTATACTATACATATATTTTATGCATTTCTGAATTTCTAAACTTTTTCCGTGTCATTTTCCGTGGCCTTTATGTGTCATCTGCGACTTCTGCAAAACTCTCAAAAAAATCTCATTTAATTAATTTCTTATGATGGCCAGTGATATATCAAAACCATGATGGGGAAAGATATGATGTGGGAGGGATAACTGTACAGGAAGGCTGCTGGTGAAAGCAACTTACACCTTGAAATATCAATGTAGATTACGGGGAAAATTTTTTACTGAATCCCTGAAGCTCAAGGACAAGTAGTCTTAGCTTGAGCCAGTGCTCCAAAAGCATCTTTACTCCATCCATAGCCATTCCAAACAAGCCTTCACAAATGTAGCCCTCCATTACCCTCAGTTATACTGTGATCATTTTAGATGATCAGTTACGCAGTTAACAAATAGAGCTTCTATCCAACCCATCCTCTGTTGCCAAACCATAAAAATACGATGAGAATACCAATAAAATTAAGCCAGGAAAAACCATAAAGAACAAGGAAGGGAACAGAGTAGTATGGGTGAAGTTCATTACACCTTCAAGGGCACTATAATTTGCTTGCCTTTTAATTCTACAATTTCCCAGCACAGCAGAAGGACTAATAGTAAACACTTACAGTAGTAAACACTTTATGCTCCTTGGAGTTCTTTGTGGGAGTCTATCAGGGTAATATAAGGAACAGGTGAAGATAAGGCAGGCATGAGGCTAGCTGAAGTTTTGGCCTTCCCTGGATTTGGATACTTTTGAGTTAAATTATTGACACATGCATTTTTATTATCTCTTTTGGGTGTAAGACTTTTGGTCATTTCTGTGGCATCATTACTAGAGAAGAAAATTGTTTTAACACCTTGAAATACTAGGCCAGGATATGTAGATTCTGGGCTAAGGCCAATGTCACAGAGCCTTGGTTGGAAGCCTGTGATGCTGGGTGAGTATCTGTCATCCCAATGTGGCTTCTGGTAATGTCTATTTCATCCTCAAGATTTTCTGAAGGGTCTTGACATGGAACATTCTGTTGGTTTCTACAGATTCTCTTTGTCCCTGGATTTTTAGTAGTATAATCACCTTTTGTGACATCTACTGTGACACTCTGAATATGATTCTCTATCCCAGATATGTTATTTGTAGGAAGGAAAATTTGTGCAGTATGGTTAACTGTTAAGTCCATAAAGTCATTGTCATATACTGTGAAATCACATCCTTCAGCTGGCCTCAAGGGAGTCTCTCTGGTTATAGGGTCTACGGATTGAACACTATCAGCCAAAATTTCTGCAACACTTTGTTATGCATATATTATTTCATTTGATCCTCCCAAGCACTCCTTCTGAAAGGTGCCATTATTCATCTCCATTTTAATCTCAGTGCCTCTATCTGAGGCACAGATAGATTAAATGACTTGCCCAAAGTCACACAGCTAGTAAATGTCTGAATAAGACAAGTTACCAAAGGTTTCAGGAGTATATGATAATGTTAACTGACAATAGAAACAAAGGCAGAAAAGTGAAGCCAGAGAAGGGTGATAGAGTAGGAGAGGTAACCTGAGGTCATGGAAGAATTAGGTCAAAGTTAGGAGAAGTGAGTCCCAAGGAAAGATGGAAAGAGGAGAGAGTATGGTTAGAGTTCTGGATAATGGACATAAGTGATGGTGAGATCTAGTCCCGTTATGTGGCCAAAGTGGAATGGAAGTTGAGATTTTAGAATCTAAGCTTCTCAGTGGAGACAAGATGGACCTTATATACAGAAAGCCTGTGGGAGGGATCTAGGAGTGGCGAAATAGTTTGGAGTGATGGGAGGAGGGGCCTAAGGAGAACTGGATGGAAGGGGAAATGGCCAGGGACCATAGGGAGGTAAGACAATGGAGGGGAGATTGGGTGTAGCCACAATGAAAGGCCAGTTGATGGGATTATAGCCTCAGGCAAACGCCAGAGATTTGGTCCTGTGGGAAAGTTCAGGGTTTTTCCTTTCTGGGGCCCAGATCCCAACCCCATCATTCCCTCCTCAAACAAATGGGACCCAAATTCTTTTGGAGTAAAGGGCGAAGATCTCGGTTTCTGAAACTATTTCCTGCTGGCAAGGGGCGTAGAGTTGTCCCTGCCTCGAGGGGGTCCCAAAAAGGAGGTTGACTGGAACCAAGCACAAGCTGCATCCAGGGAATGATGTGGGGACATTGGCTGGTATCTGCTGTTTGCTATCAACTCTAGGTGAATGACCTGAAGTCTGGAAGACACAAATCTGACAGAAAAGACTGCAGGGCCCAGATATAAAGCAGGGACTAGATTTAGGGCCCAACTTTGAGAGGATAAAAACATGGTTACATGCCACAGAGTAGGTGACAATGCCTTAATCATATCTGTGTTGTAAAGACCACTAGGACCTCTTCCATCCTTATCAAGGGGAGTGCTAACCTTCTCTCCTTTCATACAACACAAAAACTTGTTTTTCTTATGTGTAAGAAGATGAAAAGAGTGTGAAAAGGAGAGATAGAGGATAAAGGGGAATTTGTGAACAAAGATTACAGAGGACTCCATGGAAAGGTATGGCAGTGAAGACTAGACCAGTAGGGGTGAGGTTAGAGAGAGAAAACAGAGATAGGACATAAGGCCAGATTTGAACTCAGGTCTTCCTGGCTCCAGGCTCAGCACTCTATACACTGAGCAACCTGGCCACCTAAAGATATGAATAGGGAGGGGGTTAATGATAGGGACAGAGTTAGGGATGGGGTTAAGGATAGGATATGGGGGCAGCTAGGTGGTCCCATAGTTCATAGAGTGCTGGACCTGGAGTCAGGAGGACTCCTCTTCCTGAGTTCAAATCCAGCCTCAGACACTTACTAGCTGTGTGACCCTGAGTAAGTCACTTAACCCTGTTTACCTCGGTTTCCTCATCTGTAAAATGAGCTGGAGAAGGAAATGGCAAACCACTCCAATATCTTTGGGGGTCATGAAGAGTTGGACACAACTCAACAACAATAACAGAGTTAAGGTGAAGAACAGGTATAAGGATAGGGATAAGAGTGTGCTAGGAGCTGTAACAAGACAAGTATTTTTATCTTAGCAGATGTCAAAATGGAGAGTAGATGTTAGATGCTTGCACACCTTAGCCAGTTGATGAGGGTATTCAACTGACAAGAGCCAGTAACAGGAGGCTCAATGGTGATATTAGCTGGGAACATAGCATATGAAGGCAATCATTAATCCAAAGTATATGGGGACAGCTATCAGCAGATGACATGTTTTGTAAACATTCAAACATTTATTAGCTGTGTAATGTGAGCAAGTCAGTTAACATCTGAGAGCTCTAATTTCCTCATTTGTAGAGATAGGAATAGGAGCTTCATCTGTGATTTCAGTGGTATGGGAATTCTTGGACATGGAAAGACCGTGTACCAACGTAGACCAGCACATTCTCTGCCATTTATAGAATTGCCTCCAGAGCTGAGAGGTTAAGCCCAAGGTCATGCATCCAGTGTGTGGCACAGAGACAGGGCTTGCACCCAGGTCTTCCTGGCACTCTATCCGCTACTCTACACTGTTGCCTCCAAAGAGGGATTTATAATAGGGATAAGTAAAAGTAGAATGAGGATAAATGGTATCTAGATGAAATCTCACAGGGTTGATGCGTGGATCAAATGAAATAATGAATATTAAATTCCTTAAAAATCTTAAGGTGTTACATAAATATCAGTCATTGTTATCAGCCTTACTTCATCTATCCATCACAGTTGTTGGGGGGCAGATCTAGGCCCAAGGGGGCTGATGGTAATGGCAATTGGGAAGGTCATGTGGAGAAGAAGACCTATGGTTCTGTCTAGCCCTTGGCCGTTTGTATTCGCCTTTATTCCAGGGCCAGGGATGGGGCAGAGCACTAGTATCATTGAGAGTTGTGGCAGTATCTCCTGTCTCCTCAGTGACTTCAGCCCCTATCTCTCCAGGCCTCTGGTGGAGTGTGTTCAGTCGATTTGGTCATGTCTGACTCTCTGTGACATCTTTTGGGGTTTTCTTGGCAGAGATACTGGAGTGGCTTGCCATTTTCTTCTCCAACTCATTTTACAAATGAGGAACTGAGGCAAACAGAGTTGAGTGACTTGCCCAGGGTCACACGGCTAGTAAATATCTGAGGCCAGATTTGAACTCAGGAAGATGGGTATTCCTGATTTCAAGCCCAGTAATCTATCCACTGTACCATCTATGAAGGATTAAAAATATACTCATTTAACTGATGGTAATGGGGAGATAGGCATATGGAGGTAGCTAGGTGGCTCAGTGAATAGTATGCTGGCTCTGGAGTCAGGAAGATTCAAGTTCAACTTTGGCATCAGACACTCGGGAGCTGTGTGACCCTGGACAAGTCACTTAACCTCTGTTTGCTTTAATCCACTGGAGAAGGAAATGGCAAACCATTCCATTATTTGCCAAGAAAATCCCATACTGAGCCATGAAGAGTCAGAAACAGCAACAACAAATGAAGAGGTAGCATGATGAAGTAAATTAATAACCAGCCTCGGAGTCAGAGAGACATGAGTTTGAGTTTCACTGTTGTGGCTGTGTGATCCTGGACAAGACATCCAATGCCCTGAGGAATTCTATAAGGACTAGAAGATGCAGGTAGCTATTGATCTGTGAATTACCTACGTCAATGAAATCATATTCTCAAACAAAAAAAAAATGGCAGACCACACATGGTGATGGAGGGTGGAGTCAACATTGCCACCCTGCCCCCCACCCAAAGTAGGCCTTGCAAGCTAGATGGCCATGTGGTAAGAAGACCACCAATATTAATCCCTGAGAGCACTAGGAGTCAGTGGTGACTGAAGAGTTAGCTCAATGTCTCACAGAATATAACTACCATTACTTAGCACTTTTAGAATAGCCCACCTTCTCAACATCTCACTCCTTGGATTTTTGTATAAGAGAATAACTCTGTTAGAGTGAAACTTAGGGATTTTTTTTGGTTCCACATGGCAAGCAGAGCAAAGAAAACATTTCATTTTCTCCCTCAGCTAGAATTCAATTTAACTTACAAGTCCTTTTTTTGTCCATCAGAAAGAAAACCAACCCAGTATACTACCTAGGCAGGAGGCTGCACTTTTGTATAATAACTTGAGCAATGCAGGCAAAATGTCATCTCATATCCCAGCATCCGACCAGAAAGATGACTCCATAAAGCAGCTTCGGAAACTCCTAGAAAATGCAATAAAGCTAGACAAATGCTAAGACAGAGGAGCCCCCCCACACACATACTTACTGCAGGAAGGGCAGTCCGTTTTATGGTCTCCTCTGAGTCATATAAAACTATTTAGCACTGTCTGAAACCCACACAAATAATAAAAGACAAACAATGTCTGTAGAGCACATTTGGTTATTAGGTTTATGAAAAAAAATAATTCATTGCAATTGCATGTGGAGGCCAGAGATGATAAAAATGGAAAATGACAAAGGTATGGACAATGTCAGGCTTGTTTGTCCTCCTCTGCAATGGAAGCATTCCAGAGAGGCCCAAACAACCCAAAATATATGATAAAGCAAGCCTATGTACACCGATATAATAACACACTTACCATTTAGAATCCACATGTGTACATGTGTGTACAAATAAATTATATATGTATGTATAAATACAAACACTGCGTGGTGCGTATATTTATAATAAATTATATTCGTTTTAGGATTTAACAATTTTAAAGCATTAAAGTAGTTTTATTACTTTTGAGTTTGTGTTTTTCAGTCGTGTCTGACTTCTCATGACCCTATTTGGGCTGGTTTATTTGTTTTTTTGGCAAAGATACCAGAGTGGTTTGTAATTTCCTTCTTTTTCTTTAATTTTATTTTTAATTTATGGCATAGAACAAAAATTTCCATAACATAGCACAATAAAAAGACAATTATGCATGAAACTGCAAATCTGCTATGCACAATTTGCTATTCCTTTCAAATATACAACGAAATTATCATGGAAATTTTTTTTATTTTCTCCCCCCATCCCAGAGATGGCTACCATTAGACACAAATAGGTGTGTGTCTGTGTGTGTGTGTGTGTGTGTGTGTGTGTGTGTGTAATTTCTATTTATCAGTCCTTTCTCTGGATGCAGATGGCATCTTTCTTCACATATCCTCTAAAATTAATTTGAGTATTTATAATAGACAAAATAGCTTATTCATTCAAAGCCATTCTTAAAACAATACTGTTGTTCCTGCATACAATGTCCTTCAAGATTTACCAAATGTTACCAAAGGAAAGGCAATTTGTCCCTTCATAACATCATATTTGGTAGCAGCATATCTGCCCTATAGAAATATTACTTATTCTCTCTTCTGTCTGTAATGCAGACTTTTTCCCATTAACACTTCAGCCCAGTTTCTCTCACTTTTAAAAAAACTCAGCTGAAAAATAACAAGTGTGACTTCTGGCAGAAAAGTGATAAGGGGCACTGACTGGTATAAACTGCTGAAAGATGAAATTTTGCCTTGCCCCAGCTGGAAGGAGGGATGAAAAATGACTAGACATTTGTGAATAATGAATACTCTTTTTAAATGAATCAGAACAAATGTATCTCCTACAGGTCATGTAGTCCACTTCTATCATTTTACAGATGAGGAAACTGAGGCCCAAGGGCACACAAATAGCATGTCTGGTAGCTCTACCAATGCTAATCAATAGCTCTCTGAATCTTTTTTTTAAATTTCATTTTATTTAGTATTTTATTTTTCCCCAATTACATATAAAACAATTTTTAATATTCATTTTAAAAATTGAGTTCCAAATTCTCTCCTTCCCTTCCCATGCTCCTCATTGAGAAGGCAAGCAATAGACTATCCATGTGTGGTCATACAAAACGTATTTCCATACTAGTCATACTGTAAAAGAAAATAGACCAAAATAAAAACCCAAGAAAAATAAAGAAAGTTTAAAAAGTATGCTTTGATCTGGATTCAGACTCCATCTGTTCTTTCTCTGGAGGTGGATAGAATTTTTCATTGTTAAGTCCTTTAGATTTTTCTTGGATCATTGTATCGCTGAGAATAGCTAAGTCATTCACAGTTGATCTTCATGTGGTATTACTGTTACTGTGTACAACATTCTCCCAGTTCTACTCATTTCTCTTTGCATCAGTTCATGTAAGTCTTCCCAGGTTTTTCTGAGCACAATAGTATTCCATCACAATCATATACCACAACGTTTTCAGCCATTCCCCAATTGAAGGACATCCCCTCAATTTCCAATTCTTTGCCACCAGAAAAGAGCTGCTATAAATATTTTTATACATCTAGATCCTTTTCCTTTTTGTTTTTTATCTCTTTTGGGATACAGACCTAATAGTGTATTGCTAGGTCAAAGGGCATATCCAGCTTTATAGCCCTTTGCAGCTGCCTACATCTTAAAGTCTTAGAGAGTTGGCACTGAAGCCAAATCCTCTGACTCCATCGTTAATTTTGTATACCACACCTCCTCCCAGCAAACACAATAAAACAAAATGTAATTGTTCCCCATACACTTCAAAAGATTCATGGTTTCGTTGGTATCATATCCTTCCCCACCCTGGTTGATTGCCTTTAGGGGTTACTATGCCCCAAAACAATGGCAGGCAACTCTCCAATGAAGAGCCTTTTTGCACTTACTAGACTGGCCCTGGGGTAGCTAGGTGGCATGGAGATAGAGTGCCAGACCTAGAGTCAGGAAGATCTGTGTTCAAATATGACCTCAAACACTTCCCAGCTATATGACCCTGAGTAAGTCACTTAACCCTGTTTGCCTCAGTTTTCTCATCTGTAAAATGAACTGGAGAAGGAAATGACAAATCACTCCATTATCTTTGCCAAGAAAACTCAAGAGTCAAACAGAACTGAACAACAACGGTCTGGCCTTCTGGGGGCAGGCATATGTTGCAGTCCATGGGGCCTGTTCTTGAACCCTTTCTGTAGTGATAGGACTTTCACCAGAGGCTGAGTCACTGAGGACCTCAGTATAGGAAGGAGGTATCAAATGGACTGAACCGGCCTCTAACCTGTGGATGGCTGAAGCTGAACAGGGCAGGCTAGAGAAAGGAGAGTCCGGAATCAAATAGAAGTTTAATTTCAAAGTTAGTGAAATGGCTTGCGAGTATGGAGGCAAATTAGAGACATGTGCTGGGGCCCTACCCCTAGTGGGGGACCCGCTTTAGTATAGGCAGATCTCAATATTTGTACCTATGGCTACCTCAACACCCCAGTAAGTGTTATATAAACATTAGCTATTAATATTGCTGGTTTTATTTGATTCTGCAAAATAGTCGGGATGTGGCAGCGATTCATAAGCAAGCCAGTGATATGTTAAAGGAAGATCAGGGTTGTAATGGTATATAGGATCAACTGCAGTGAGAAGTCTGGAGTTGGGGAGACTAACCAGCACGCTTATCCATGATCAAACTCAGAAAAATGGAATGTTGAACTTGAAGTAACACAAAGCCCTGAGTTCAAATCCAACCTGAGACACACTTGCTAGCTGTGTGATCCTGGGCAAGTCACTTAAACCCTCTCGGCCTCTTTTTACAGATGAGGAAATTGGGCGGAGGCAGAAGTTAAGTGAATTAATTACATAGGTGATTGCTGACACAGGTAGGTTTCCCAATGGCTAGAGAACTGAGCCTCGAGTCAGGAAGACCTGAGTTCAAATCCAGCCTCAGACACATTAATTGTGTGAGCCTGAACAAGTTATTTAACCACTGTCTGCCTCAGTCTCATCATCTGTAAAATGGGTATAATAATAGTACCTACCATCCAGGGTCATTGTGAGAGTAAAATAGATTAATATTTATAAAACACTTTGCTAACCTTAAAGCCCTCTTTAAATGTTAATTATTATTACATTGTCTGAAACCATTAAAGGACTAATAAGTTGCATTTTCTGACAACACTAAAAGAAACATGTTAAAATTTTCTAAAAGGGAACTTGTATTGTTGATTTTTCAAAGAAGATTCCAAGGAAATGTAACCACTTCTGCTTTTGATTGGATTTATTCATCATACATAGCTTTTCAACTTCCCCAAATGACAAAATGACTGCTCTTAAAGTAAATAATTGGCATCTTCAAACTTCAAAGGCTAAATTACGGGGTAGAATGAAGCCTGAATAATCACAGAAGTCTTAGGTTTGCATCTGAGAGGGGAAGCCTGTCTTACTGCTCAAAGTCGCCACCATTCAGCCCTTCCCAATCAAGACTGAGCTCTGCCTCTTCCTTGGTGTGGGGTCTTCAGTCATCCTTTAATCTCTCTCTAATCAGTTCACCAATACCAGTCCTCAAAGGGGCTTGCAGGAAATTAATGAACATTTTGGAAAAAAAATTTTAGAACTTCCTTTGAAAAGTACAATACACAGATAGAATGCTGTGACGATGCTAATGGAGATCAAGGTTGCCTACTGAGCCTAGTTAGAGTAGATCCTTTCTGAAATAGATCATAGCTACATGTGCAAACCCACCATCTCCCATCCCCCTCCCCCATCAAGCCAAAAGAGAGAGACAGAAATAGATGAAGATAGAGAGAGAGAAGGAAGAAAAGAAGGAAGGAAAAGAAAGAAAGAAAGGAAAAAAAGAAGAAAAGGAAAGAAGAAAGGAAAGAGAAAGGAAGGAAAAAGAAAGAAGGAAAAGGAAGAAAAAAGGAAAGAAGGAAAAAGAAAAGGAAAGAGAGGAAAGAGAAAGGAAGGAAGGAAAAAGACAGAAAAGCAAGGAAAGAAAGAAGCAAGGGAAGAAGAAAGGAAGAAACAAAGAAAGGAGAGAGAAGGTCATATGTCTAGCACTAAGAGACTATTTGCCTGAGCCCAAAAGAGCTGGAACATCCATTGGTTCCTAACCTATACCCAAAGATGGTGGTTTGTGGACTGAGTTCAGCCTGACTCCTAATTAGGGAAATTTGGCTCACTATTCTCATGCTTATTGGCTTGCTAATAATCCCCTGCTTCAGTGTCCCAAGGATGGTACTAATTATAGTAAAAGTCTCAGTTTCCCTCCCCAAAAATGGGTAGTAACAAAGATACCCAAAGTATGATATGAAATGGTTAATGGAAAGGTAATTTATTCCTGCACTAAAAGAAATGCTAAACATGGGAGAATCACAAGCGTTAACAAGATGAACAAGATTCAGTGATTTATAACTACAATTATGATCAGTTGGGAAGTTAATGTTTAAGCCTTATCAGAACATAAAGCAGTTTTGCAATGCTGCTAATCAGGTATTTTATTCTTCTTCCTGGTGACCGCCCTTTCCAATGCAGACACTTCCCACATGTCAAGACACATGCCACTTTGTCTCGTTGCTTTCAATGGGTTAGGGATAGCCCTTATTTTATACTTATCAGGTTAGTCCTTTTCCACCAAACACTGGTTACACATCATAGTCAACCGATCAATCAATAAACATTTATCAAGTGCTTACTTCACTGTGCTAAGTGCTGGGGAAAAGCAAAAGACTGTCCCTGCCCTCAAGGAGCTTACAAACTAATGGGGGACACACCATGCAAATCTATACAATGCAAGCTTTATACAAGATAAATAGGAAATTAACAGAAAGAAGGAATTAGAATTAGGCTTCCAGTAAGCAAATCTTTTTTTTTAATCAAAAAAAGCAGCAAACAGAAACCACACAAGTTATACAGATGAGGAAAAGTGAGTTCTTCAGCTGGGAGTGAGATAAGCCCTCAGCTCAAACTAGAAGAATGATGTCATGAAGGGAGCGCCTGCTCTTAGCAGTCTTGAGAACTACAGATGCTACAAATCAAGAATCATGATGGGGGCTAGCTTCCCCTGCATGCTCCAGGGCAATACTTCACCATTCAAAACTCTATGGTTCACCTCTCTCTCTCTCTCTCTGTCTTTTTCAGGGTCCTCCTTCTACTTATGTGTTCAACATCTCTACTCCAAATGTTCATATGAACTATTTGTGCCCAGCCTTCTAAGTTCATATTGGTCTCATCAGTCACAGCCAGACACACTGTATCTTGACCCCAACATAGTGATGTCATTTTGGTCCTCTTCGAACACCAAGGACAACAACCAATCAACAATCCCCTACTTATGTAGCATTGCAGCTGTTCTTACTGACAATTGAGTCATATCCCCTTAAACTGATGCAGTATCACATCTTCAGGACACAAAGTTGTCCTTCAGAAACACCACTCCAGGCATGGATGGAAGCAGGGTTACAACTCTAAGTGTATCTGCACCCCTCAAAAACATATTGGGAAGAAATAGTTAAAGAGCATGAACAATTTTTGAAGAAGAAAATGAAAACTATGTAAAAATTGTTAAAATTTTCTAATAATCAGATAAATGAATATTAAGACAACTACAAGACATTACTTTATACCTACTAAATTGTCAAAATTATTAAAAGATGAGGAAGTCCAGTTTTGATGGGACTGTAGAGAAAGATAACTTGAGGTTTGAATCCTGACTCTACCATTTACTAGGAAAAATATAAGAGATGCCCAGAGATATAAGGAGGGATGAAGAACAAAGGGTACACTCAATCATAGTCACTAGAGAGATAATATAAATAAATAAAATAAATATAAATAAATAAAGAGGGAAAATTGTTTCCCTCTCAACAAAGACACATCTCTGGGTCTCAAGTGTGATGATTGAAGGTGATGATGTGCTGGTGAATATTTAACAACCAGCTCTCCAGGGGGAACATGTAGCAGGACACACTTTTCAGTTTAATCTTCATTAGCAACACTTTCTTAAGTCTAGACAATCACCAAAACAATAATAAATCAAAGTAAATCAAAATAAATCAAGCCTTGTTTTGTAGCCTTTTGCCAATTTCCAAGGCATAACTGTTCACACAAAATTTAACAATCAGCTCTACAGCAAAGGCTGGCTCCAGCACAGCCCTGATGGGAAGGCACAGCAGGAGGAGGAAGGTGATGGATGATTCTGTGAGATGCTAAACCTTGGACCCAAGTTCTAGTGGCTCCTCCCAACTGGATTCAGGGAAGAGTGAGTTCCAAACCCCACACATCGGAGCAGCTCGGGCAATACAAGGAAGGGGGGTAGGGTTTCACTCCGGAGCACCTGGTGGGCTTCCCACTTCTAATGTCACAGGAAGGAAATAGACCATTAGCTTAGAAATTTCTAAATATGTAGGATTTAGGGGCTGTAGGCGGGGGAGAGGGGAAGAGGCAAAATGATTGGGAGCCAAGCAGGAGGGGAAGTTCAGGGGGGAGTTTTGTGGGGAGTTTTGTGGGAACTACAGACAACATGCAAAGGCCAGCAGATGACACAGAAAAAGTTTAGAAACTCAGAAATGCGTGAAATATATGGATAGTAGTATATAATATCAACCAAATTTTATAATAAAGTACTGTAAGCACCCCATAAAAGAAAAAAAATCAGACTTCTTCTCTGACACAAAGGGAGGGCCAAAAAATTTTCTGTGGATTTCCGGGTCATGGGGGCACTATGCCCCTAACCCCCGAGATGTGGAAGGGATAGCTGTCCATTATGTAGGAGACAAAGATCGAGAGGAAAAGGCCTAAGTCTGTGATCCCTTGGTCCTGTTCTAAGCAACAGAGCTGAATTTGTGAGACCCTCTCTGACCAGAGTCTGTAGCCTTACTCTGGTGAGGTTTGGGGGGGAGGAGAAGGGTTGAGTCAGTGATCCCCCACTCCAGAATCAGAACAGCCTTCAGCCCCTCTTCCTAGCATGGGCTGTGGGTCCCTGTTCCATGATTCCTGCTCTGGTCACTTGCTTTTGAATCAAGTTTGGGATCCTGGGCTACAGGGTGCCCCATGGTAGTTTCTGCTTAGGTTCCTGATTTGTCCAGCACTCTTAGGTCTTTGTTAGAATAGCTGTGGAGGGAGCTGGGCTGCACTGCTTTCTCCTGGCAGGATTCTGGCTAATTAAGTCTGCAGAGACAAAGGGGGTCCGGAGGAAAGAGCAGTGATGATGATCCCTGGTCGTCCACCCCCTCTGCAGCAACGCCTGGGTCCCCCTGCAAAGTATGTGAAGGGTGCTTCCTGTGGAGACAGACAAGTATATAGTAGCGCTCCTTGCTGAGAGGACCCCGACAACTCCGTCAGTTGGTTCCAAGTGACTAGAGGTTAGCAGACTTCAAGGTGATTGTGGACTAAGTCAGGGGACTAGATTCTTGTCAGAGGAGTTACCCTCCTCCTCCTTCTTTGTCTCTATAAAGTGAGCTAGGAAGGAGATCAACTCAAGGAGAGAGCTCAATTTTCAGAATCTCCCCATTTGTTCCTTTTTCTGAAATTCATCAATGGGTGAGGGGAATGTCTCCCATCTTCCTTCCCCAGCTGCCTCAAGAGGAGTTAATGACTACTTGCTGCAGAAACACATGGCACAGGTGCCCATTTTAGCCCGAGACTAGCTCAAAGACAGTGTACTGCTTTGTGGGGGAAGGGGAATTTTGAGTTCCCTACACAGTTTTAATTCTGTAATACAGTTAAACCAAAAAAGGGAGACTTCCCAGGCAACAGCAACTCTGACAGTTGTTTCATGAGTAACCCCAAGTTTGAGGGTTGCTGAGTTAGAATGTTTTAAATGAAATTTAGAACGGAAAAGGAAGAAGATAGGCTGAAGTTATGTTAGAGTCAAAGGCAGATGATTTTTTTAGTCTGTTGTAAAGGAAGAACTAAACATATATGTGGAAAAAGAGCCCGGAGAGAGGGGGTGGGGATTGAAGATGAAGAAGGGATAACTTAGTGAGGCAAGGTCCTGGGAGCGCCAGGAAGGGGTGGGATCAAGGATATAAACGGAGAGATTAACCTTGGGAGGGACAAAGGCCATCTCACCTGGAAAAAGATAGATAAATGTTCTGAGGGGTAGCAAAGAGGAAATGAGTGTTCTCATAACATATGAGTTTGAGATCAGTAAGGTAAAAGGTAAGATTTTTTTTTGAAAGGAAGTAGGAGTGGAGTTTATTATTATAATTGGATGAATAAAGATTAAAAAGAATATTGACTACCTGGGATGATCAGCTAAAACCAACAAAAATAAAGAAAATTATTATAAGGTCCCACACATATAGTAAAAAGAGATGTGTTACACAAATATGAAATGAGGGACACCTGGCTTAACAACATAATTCATCACGAAAAGTAAAAAATGAAGTGAGGAGGCTAAAGGAATATAAGCTTAATATGTACCTACAATGTGAGATGACTACTAAAAAATTGATGCAACATTTGGCATTAATAGAAATATAAGGTAGAGAACAGGGGAGGTCAGACCAGGTATGGAGTGCTGAGCTTGCATTTGGAGGCTATGTGTTAGGAGTAACATTGACAAATTGTACTCCATCTAAAGTACAGTGATCATAATGGTGAAAGTAGAATGATGATGCCATACAGGGAACAGTGAAGATGCTCAGGATGCTAAGTCTGGAGAAGAGAGGTCTTTGAGAGGTCCTGATCTCTGGCTTCCAGCATTGCAAGGGCAGTCAAGTGAAAAGAGACCTAAATTTGCTCTCCTTGACTCCAAAGCAGAAAGCTAAGAAAAATTGTTGGAACTTAAAGGTTTATGCTCAATATAAAGAAGAGCTGTGTAACAACTAAAATTGTTAAAAAATGAAGTAAGCTAACTTGGAAAGTAGTGAGCCCCGCATTAATGGAAGTGTTCAGAAACTGGATGACCTCTTGTCAGGAACATTGTAGAGAGAATTCCGGAATGGGGTAGAGGGCAAGAGTAAATGAGTTCTGAGGTCCCTTACAATTCAACAAGAGTCAAATGTGTAGGTTATCTATAGACCTTGTCTAGCACATGCTCTGAGGGGACTATCCCAACTCCTGTTCACTTAAATGATGTGGGTCCCCAAAGCATGGCTATGTCCCCTCAGGGTTCTAGAGGTAACTCGAATGAGCTGGGGGGATGTCTTTTTCATAAGCCACTATCGTGCTTTCCATTACGATCATCAGCTAATATCATTTATTAAGCTCTTACTATCTGCCAGGCACCATAGCTGTCTTAAGGGATATAAAGAAAAGCAAAAAGCCAGCCTCTGATCTCAAGGAATTCGCATTCTAATGTGAAACATTAGAGACCACATGAATACAACTATATTCAAGTCAGATAGATGCGGTGTAAATGGAAAGTAATCTCAGAGGGAAGGCATTAGCAATGGGAAGAAGCTGGGTACCAAGGAAGTGAGAAAATAATTATTTCTCTCTTGTATTAATAACTAATTATTGAATTAGGACCAAAGTTTTCCCCCTTTTTACTTCCTCATTCAGAAATCAGCTCCTGTAGGCTATTCAGGCAGCCTTTGAAGTGCAGTGCTGATAATGAGAGGGAAAACTCAGATCTGTTCAAAAGGTAAAGAAAGTTTAGTTTACATGACTTAATGAATTCAAGTCCAGAGTGTTTTACTCATACTGGTCTGGGAAAATGTGGATTCTCCCTTTTGACAGGCGGGCGATATGGACACAGATAATTCTTTTTGACCAAAACTGAGTGATCAAAGTCACATCCCCCCAGCCTCTCATTAGAATACGTCCACCTGTCATTATAATATTCAGTCTCTCTCATTATTTGATAACCAATCAGAGTCAATCACTACCCTCAGGAGCACCCATTCTTCTAAGGACTTAAGCATTGAGTGGATTCCATGGGGGTCTTTGGCATTTAAGAATGGCACTGACCCTTTTATTAATTATATGCTAGCGTGATTCATAAAATGATTCATTACCCAGAAACTCTGTCTCTTGGACTTTTTAAACGTCATAAAAGGCTTCTTGAAGAGGGTGGGATTTGAGCCAAATCTTGAAAGAAGCCAGTAAGTAGAAGTTTGGAAGGAGAGTATTCCAGGCACAGAGGACAGACAGTGAAAAAGCAGAGAGATGGGAGATGGGAGATTATGTGTGACGGACAGCAAGAATGCCAGAACAGCGTTTATTATTATAGTTTTTTTCACTGAGGGAGTAAAGGTAAGGAGGTTAGAAAGGTAGAAAGGAGCCAGGTTGTGAAAGTTTTGAAAGCCATAGAGACGATTTTATATTTGCCCCTGGAGGTTTATCGAACAGGGGCCATGACATGATCACACCTACATCTTTTGCAGCTGAGTAGGGAGAGACTCGTGGCTTGGTGACCAGCCAGCAGACCATTGCAATAGTCTAGTCATGGGGTGATGAGGTCCTGCACAAGGATGACAGTTGTATGAATAGAGAAAAGTAGACATATGGGAGAGATGTCTTGAAGGTAGAATCAGCACCAGATTGGATAAGTGGAATGAATGTGAGAATGTAGTCCAGGATGAGACCAAGGTTGTGAGCCTGGGTGACTGAGAATATGGTGGGGCCCTTGACAGTAATAGGAGAGTTCAGAAGAAGGGAGGGTTTGGGAGAAAAGATGAATTCTGTTTTGGACATGTTGAGTTTCAGATGGCTATGCGATGTCCAGTTCCAGATGTCCAAGACCCCGTTGGTGATGTGAGATTGGAGATCAGGAGGGAGATTAGAGCTGAATAAAGCAATCTCAGAATTATCTTCTCGAGATGGTAACTGAATCTATGGGACATGATGATCACCAAGTAAAATAGTAAAAAGGGAGAAAAAAGGTGAAGGACAAAGCCTTGGGGAATACTCATATTTAGTAAACATGACACAGATGAAAATTCAGGAAAAGAGATTGAGAAGGAGCAGGAAGTCAAGTAAGAAGACAACCAGAAGAGAACAGCTTCACAAAAACCAAAGATGAGAGGGTATCCACAGAGAGGCGGTCAACAATGGCAAAGGCTGTGGAGAGGTCAGGAGGAAAAAAGACTGAGGAAAGGCTATTTTATTTGTCAATTGAGAAATCATTGGTAACTTTAGAGAGGGCAGTTTTGGTTGAATGATGAGGTCAGAATCCAGACTCTATTGGGAATCCAGAGAAGAGGAAGTAGAAGCACTCATTGTAGATAGCTTTCTCAAGGAGCTAGCCATGAAAGAGAGAAGGGGTACAGGAGGATAGCTGGTGGGAATGGTCAGATCAAGGGAGGATTTTGTTTTTTAGGATATGAGAGACATGGCCATGTTTGCAGGCAGCAGATTATTTAGAGAGTGGGAATGATTGAGGTGGAAATCTGCTAGAGAAGATGGGAAATAATGCAGTCAAGAGTGCACTCATAGTGGGGTTCTCCTTGGCAAAGAGAAGGTCTACCTCTTTATGAATGACAGAGTTGAAAGAAGAGTTAGTGGAGGAAGAAATATTCATAATGTGAGATGAAGAGGTAGAGAGAGAGCTCTTGAGAAATGTTGAGAAAGCAAAAAAGCTCTCGGGGAATGACTAGTTTTTTTACTGAATATAAGGCAAAGTTCTTAGCCAAGAGGTTATGGGAGGGTGAACCACTGGAAATTTGAGGAGGAATGAAAAGGTTAGGAAAAGTCACAATGGTGAGGGGGGGTAGAAATCCAAATAGGGAGATATAAAAGAATTATTTTTTTGTAGTGATGGCCCAATTGAGATTATGTAACAAAATTTGCAGTGGACCCAACCAGAATGGTTTTGTGAGTTTCTCCAGCTCTATTCAGGATCACATGAATGGAAGGGAAGGCAGCACAGTATGAGAGCAATCCAAAGTTGGGGCCTGACAAGGCATAATTGGTGATAGGATAAGAGGGCAAGGAATTGGAGCGTAGAGGATTGTATAAGAAGAAATTGATTCACCGAGGGGTCTCCATGGGGATGGAAGAGGAATGTAGTTTCTGTGGGGTTGATGGCTTAGGAAAGATCTGAGGGGTGGAGAAACTGGAAGTCATGGTGAGGAAAACAAATAGGGTTAGAAGCTGTAAAGCAGAGAGAAGCACAAAATGTGACTGAATAAAGGAATTTCAGAGTTCGTGAACATGGAAGTGAAACATTTATGGGTGATGGCATAATCAAGGGTACGATCATGAATATTCTGGTAAATGTTTGATAATGTCTCTCCAAGGGGGAAAAATGGTAAGCATGCCACTCTTTTAACCTTAACCTGTATCATTAACATTTTATTCCATCACTTTCTTAAGTCTAGACTTAAGAAAGTGATGGAGAAAATGTTAATTGTAATTAACTTATTTATAATATTATAATTAATTTAATTAAAAATATTAATTATCTGATAATTGAAAAAACAATAAAGCAAGCCCTGACTTGTAGCTTGCCAATTTCTAAGGCATACATGCTTACACTGAAAATTTAACAATCATCTCATGAGAGCTCATTCGAGCTGTCTCCAGAACATCCCTGGTATGATCATCTCTGTGTGTAGCTGAGTTGGAGAAACAGATTGGGAAATGAGTAAATTGAAGAATTAAGAAGTTAGGGGGTTTGAGGGAATATCAGTATGTATGCTGAAGCCCCCAGACACCCAGAGTCTATTTGCTTCTTGGAAGGTGGATATTTATTGAGGTAGTGTGGTAAGAACAGTTAGTACAAATGTCCCCCAAAGGTCTGTGACATACTCCCCCACCAGCATATCAAGAATCCAGAGGAAAGTGGGCTCAGGCTCAGAGAGCACATGTGGCTAAGGTATAATTCAAAGGCCCTGGCTGCTGAAATTCCTTTTCTCCTATTCTCCCCTTTATGGTTTGCACAAGAAGTTCTCCTTCAATATGGTATAACTTTTTTGCTAGGCTCCATATAGAGCTGGGAAGTCACCTTTCCACATCACCTCCATCCAGTCTCTTCTCAACTCTGGATATAGACTGTCTTGCCAGAAGCCCATGACCTAAGAGACAATGCTATGATGCTAACGGGGAAGTGGGAAGTCCAAAATCTTCTGGACCTTCCAAAGTTCACAAGGCTCTCCTTTTGCCAAGGGACAGGAGGGAAAAAGGGAGGCGGAATCGAGGGTGGGGAGGAGATCTGGGCCATCATCATGGGGCTCTCCTAAGCAGTTCCTTCTCAGGAGTTTTGCCGGGACTTGCTCTCTTCTGTCTCTCTCACTCCAATCTCTCTGGTTTGAGCTGGTCTGATATTTTATCGAAGGCCCCTAGGGCATAACCAAATTCTCTTACCCAATCCCAGCATACTTGCAGGTGAGTACTTATTTCACGTAGTCTTTGATTGAATGATTGACCCATTCTCACTTCATTAAGGTACTAGTTCCTTTAAAAAGAATGGGTGATACTCACTGGAGACTCAGTCTTATACTCAAATCACTGTAAAATTTAACTGTGCATTCTCATGATGTTTCTGTTGACTAATTAACTAACTTGGTTAAAGTCATTTTTAGTGATCTTTCTATATAAGATCCTGGGAAATAATTTGGCCTGATTAGACTCTTGATTTAAAAAAAATAATAGCTTGTTTTTCTCAATTGCATGTAAAAACAATTTTTAATATTCTTTAAAATTTTTTCATTCCAAATTCTCTCCTTCCTTCTCCTCCCCCCAGACAATAAACAACTTGATAAACATTATACATATGCAACATGCAAAATATATTTCCACATTAGTCATGTTGCGAAAGAAAACAGACCAAAAAACATGAAAAAAGTAAAGAAAGTGAAAAATAGTATGCTTCACTCTGCATTCCAACTTCATCAGTTCTTTCTGTGGAGGGAGATAGCATTTTTCATCATTAGTCCTTTGGAATTATCTTAGATCATTGTATCGCTGAGAATAGCCTTCATTCACAGTTGATCATTATATGGTATTGCTGTTACCGTGTAAAATGTTCTTCTGATTCTGCCCACTTCACTTTGCATCAGTTCATGTAAGTCTTTCCTTGTTTTTATGAAAGCATCCTGCTCATCATTTCTTATGGCACAATAGTACTCCATCACAATAATGTTCATTACAACTTATTCAGCCGTTCCCCAATTGATGGGCATCCTCTCAATTTCCAATTCTTTGCCACCATAAAAAGAGTTGCTATAAATATTTTTGTACATGTATAGACCCTAGATTTTCACCAGGGCATCTCTTGGTTAACTGAGAAACTAGAAGATTCAAGTGAAGAAATAGAGCATAAAACTAACAACCTCCATCATCACCACCACCCACACACACACACACCCCATTTGCTTCATTACTGAATGAATAGATACTTCTATGCAGGGGTGTTGTGATTAATGGTTAATCAAAGTTCAGTTGAGTTACATTCCTAGCTTATTGGAAAGAATATAGTTCTCCTAATCACTACCAGTAAGAAAGGAAGAAAGCAAGCAAGCATCAATTAAATGCCTCCTATGTACCAGACACTGTGTTAAGTGCTTTACAAATATTATCTCATTTTATCCTCACAACTACCCTTCAGGGTAGGTGCTACTATTATCCACATTTTACAATTTAGGAAACTGAGGCAAGCAGAGGTTAAGTAACTTTCCCAAAGTCACACAGTTAGTAAGTGTCCCTGACTCCAGGTCCAGTTCTCTCTAGTTGCTTCTGCTAAGTCTCTCTGGGCCTCGGTTTCCTTGTCTGTAAAAGAAAAAATGAATTAAATGGTCTCTGAGTTCTCTTCCACCTCTCAACCCTGCAGGTTTCAAAGCTCTCAAATAAAAATTATTGAAGTAAGACAAAGATCTAGTTCAGAGATTAGGGAAACTGGCTTCATTAAATTCTTTGCAAATGGGGGTTATGCCAAAGTAAATGAATGAATGAGTTCATGTCTTTGTTACTGGACTTCCTAAAGAAAGCTGGCATAGTTAAAACCACAGATTTAGGCAGTCCTTGAAATACAGGTATCTTTTAGCTCACTGGTTACTCTGACTTCTGAGGAAATCTGAGATAATGAGAGGTTCTTTGATCTCAGGGGCTCCACAGTAAATGTGTGGGCACACTTGGGCTCACATTAATTGTTAAGATCAAAAAAAAGTTAAATGGGATGTTAACTGTATAGAAAGCATTAATGGAATCCAACCAGTTCTTTTATACTCCTATTCACTTGACCAGCAACAACAAGTTAAGATCAAATATGTTTTGTTTCTTGCATACCTTGACACTAACTGTTTTATCTGGTGCTACCCCATGCTTACAAGATCCATTCAGTTGCTCAGAAGATTGTTTATGCGGCCCCATCCTATGTGCTGAACCCACCCACCTGCCATTTATAGATGGATTTCTTTTCCCAAGCCTGTGGTAATGCTTCTGGGATTGTTTTTATTTTCATAATTTTTCTGTGAAAGAAAAAAAAAACAGGTTTATTTCCCCCAAGGAGAAGGAGGCCAGCTGGCTTCAGGACTTGGTTATATTTCCACCATTAATGACTTTTGCTCAAGGTGGGGATTTTAATGGAATTATCTATAGAAAGTCTTTGTGGTCTACAGAGCCAGATATGGAGACTGAGGCAACATCAGACTACATACTCCTTTACCTAAAAGTCCAGTTGCTTGAAAACAGAAGCAATAAACCATTAAATGTCAGTAGGCTCTCAAACCTAAAAATGTGTAAATCATTTGCTAGCTTTTTTTTTTCAAAAAAATTTATGGCTATCTTTTGTTTTTATATTGCCTGTACTTCCAAATATATCCCCTTCTCCTCTCCCTTGAATCATTCCTTGAAACAATAAAAAAAGAAAGAGGGGGAAAAAAGACTCACTACAACAAAACTAATGCATGTAATAACAATCCGACAGTATATTCAGTACTTTACACCCTTAGTTATCCATCTCTGAGAAGGAGGTGACTCTTTATTCCTCTTCTTCAGAGCCAAGCTTAATCATTATAATTACCTGTCTTTTTTTCCTTGTGTCCACTTACATTGTTGTGGTGATTATCAAGTCAAGTAAACAACTATTTATTAAGCACTTACTATATGCCATGCCAGTCACTGGGCTAAGAGCTGGGAATACATGCAAGAAGAAAGAATCCCCTCCTTCAAGGAGCTTACATTCTCATGGGGAAAGATAAAATAAAAGGCACTTTGAAAAGTAGGAAGGAGATTTTCAAGAGGTGGCTTGGTGGAGAAGTCTGAAAAGTCCAGAGAGGAGCTAGGAGAGAAGGAAAGGAGTAAGCATGGAACTCACCAACTAGAGGAGGGGACCCCAGGCCAGAGGGAACTTCCAAGGTGAGCAAGTCACAGATACAAAGGCATCTTTCAAGATGAGAAGATTATGAATATTATTTTCCTGCTTTATTTGCTGTATCTGTATCATCAGTGCCTGGAGTAAGATCTGGCATAAAAATGTTGTTCAGTTGTTTCAGTCATATCCAAGTCTTCATGACTCCATTTGGGGTTTTCTTAGCAAAGATACAGGTGCGGCTTGTTCTTTCCTTCTCCAACTCCTTTTACAGATGAGGAAACTGAGGCAAACAGAGTTGAGTGATTTGTCCAGGGTCACACAGCTAGTAAAGTGTTTGAGATCAGATCTGAACTCAGAAGATGAATCTTTCTGACTCTGGGCATGGCACATAGTAGGTGATTAACAAATGCTCATGGAATGATTGATTCTGCCTACTTCATTCTATACCAATGTATATATTTCATGCCAACCTTCTATTCAATTACATTCTTCTCCACAGTTTGTTTAAGCATTTCCCAATCAATGAATCTACTTTGCTTCCAGTTTTTTGGGTAGTTTTATTTTTCATAATACTCCTATGCTCCAGGTAAGTGCTATTCATATCCTGAAGGTAGAGAAACTATCAAGAGCTGGCCTAATGTTACATGACTATCTGGCATAAGGCAAATGAGTATTGAATGCATGAGCTCTACCTCATAGGTGTATTTTAATTTCAAATGGGGGAAGCATAAGCATAAATAGGCACTGAAAAGAGGCAGGGGGTGGGGAAGAGAGAGAAGGTCCCTAAGAGGGGACATGGTAAAGAAATTTGAGAAAGTGGGAATGGAGCCAAGGAAGCTGGACTTGGTAGTTTCTCAAAACAGAAGTTTGGAGATGTAATTAAAAGGAATCTTTCTTTACTGATGATATAAGATCAATATTTAGCTTCTTACTCTCATAGCAAATAGGTACCTTTTGTTTTTAGGCATCTTGTATCTCTGCAAACATTTATTTATCATCAGTCTTAAGCAATGTTATGGGCAGTGCTCTTCATTTCCCATCAGGTTACACTCCTCTGAATTTCTCCATCATGTCCCAGGAACCTCTTCTTCCCGGAAGATTGCTTAGCCCTGAAACTAAAAAACAGTATGCATGGGATGGGGATGGGGTGGGGGGAGAGGAAAGTAGGACAGATTAGAGTGTAAAATGAACAAAGGGGAACAATATGTAATCATTCTCAAAAGACAGGCTGGAACCAGATTATAAGGAACCTTAAATATCCAACAGATGAGTTTGTAGAGGCATTGGGGAACAATTAAAGCTTCTTCAACAGGAGATTGGTATGATCATATCTGTGCCTTAGGAATGACAATTTGGTATCTAGGTGGAAAATGGATTGGAAAGGAGAAAATCATGTGGATACCATTTAGTAGACTATTGGAATTTTCCAGAAGGAAGTTGATGAAGGTCTAAACCAGTGTAGTTATAAGACTACTTGAATAGACCAGGCAAAAACTGAGGGGGATCTGAATAGTGTGGTTATAGTATGAGTAGAGAAAAGGGAATGAATGCTAAAAATATTAAGAAGGTCCAACCAGAAAGACTTTGGTAGTTGATAGGATTAGGGGACTGGGAATAAAAAGTCCAGAACACCTCATAGGTTATAAATCTAGGTGTCTAGAAAAGTGGTAGCATCCTTGGCAAAAATAAGAAAGTTGGGAAGAGGGGAGGATTTAGATGGAAAGATGATGCATTCAGCTTTTAATGTGTTAAGTTTAGCCAATGATGGTTGCATTAATGAGTAAATGAATGAATGAATGAAAAAGCATTACAATAAAAAGTATTAATATATAAAGTATCACCATATAAAGTACTTACTATATACCAGCTTTCTGCTAAACTCCGGGGATAAAAATAGAAAAAGAAATACATTCCCTGCTTCAAGAAACTCATGTTCTAATAAGGCAAGACATGACATAAAAAGGAGTGGTGACTAAGAAGGTATGTTTAGATATGGGAAGTTACAGAGATGGTGAGTGGAACAATCAATTGACAATCCTTTTAGGTAATGACATCGTTGATTGGAAAACCATTCCTCTCTCCATTGCTATAGGCATAAAGACATTGGGGAGGGGGGAGGCAATACCAATCCTCAATAGTCAGAAGCTCAATACTGACACTCAAAAAGCATCATGGTGGATCTAGGGCATACAAGTTGTCCTTGTATGTCTAGAAGGAAGTTAGAATATGGGACCAGAGCTCAGGAGAGATGAAGACAAGGCATGTGTGCGTGCAGGCGCGAGCGCGTGCTGGCACACACACACACACACACACACACACACACACACATCTTCTATTAGTCCCCTCCAAAACTCACAAATTCTGGAAGTTAAAAGTGACATTAAAACCACATAAAGATTTCAGGGTATTTGGGGGCTAAGATGCCCTTCTCATGCGAGCTGTTAGTCTTGAAAGAGAACTATCCTGACCAGTACAGGCTTTTGATTTTCTAATTATACACAAATGTTAGAGAGTTTTGTTCCATCAGACTCTGTTGTGAATAGCCAATCACAGATAAAGATACCAGTATTTACTAATGTTTATGTATTGCTGTCTCCTTCAAGCCACCCTATGTGAGAGTACAGTGTATACACTTTCCCCAACCCTGTTCTGAATAAATTCTATAGTGTTTATAGAAGATTTCCAGATTTGGAGAAAGGGAATAATTGTATTGGAGAAAGGAAACAACGTACCCCACAGCATCAGAGGACAGAGGCTCATATAGGAAACTGATGTCTGTACCTAGGTAACAGGGTTAAGGAGCTAAAGAGCCGGAGGTAAAAAGTGATGTTGCTTGGAACAGAAGTTGTGTCAAAACTAGAATCAAAACAAGGTCTAAAGGGGATAAGTAAGAAGCAAGACCCAAGGTCAGGCTGCAGAAGAGTCAGCATAAAACTAAGGCCCAAGGTGTCTCACTGGGGAAAGATTTCTTTCAATTTGCTACGGTTAGTATTCTGGTAGTACTATGTCCAACTGGTGCAACCTTCCAGATGTCAGAATTCACCTGAGCAGGAACACTCTGTCCTAAGTTTCTTCATCTGTAAAATTAGGGGGTCAGAATATATGATCAATGAGTCCCCTTCCTTTTCTAAATCTATGGAACTCTGCTAGGTTTTCTCATCACTAAACAGTGATACACAGAGAAAAACTACGAGGATGAAATGTTGGGGGGAACACTGTAGTCAAACGATGAGTGCTATATACAAAAGATAAAATTTCAGTTACCCAGAATTTTCTGAAAGCAAATCTTTTTAGATAACTAAGTTTTCCATAAGCACTTCCTTTAATACTTAAATTTCTCTTGAAATTCTTTTACCCATTTTGAAGCTTAGTTAAATATATAGAATTAGTAAGATGATTATACTAGCCTAAAATGGTGCACTCTTTTGAGGCATAGGGAAGGGAGGATGAAGAAAGAGTAGATCTTTGGAAACTTCCCTCAGTCCTTGAAGAGTTGATTATAATCAGTGGCTTCAGTTTGAATTCTTTGGTCTAAGACGCCAGGAGGGACCCAATAAGTGACTAAGTGCAGTCACCCCTTTCTCAGCTGTAACCCACCTTTTTCTTCATTCTCATTGCCCATTGCCCCGTGAACCGTGACTCCACCTCAGTTCATTAAGTCCCAGGCACAGCTGAGAACACTGACTTCCCCGTTGCTGCTGTTCCTCTGTTCATGCACTCTCAGCCTTCCTGAGGTCTCAGTCCTGAAGACTGGGTGTCTTTTTCAAAGCTTCATGCTTGAAGGGTCAAATCCAGCTCAGAGATTTTGCTAAAGCAAATCACTCTCAGAGCTGAAAAGGGATGTTTATCCTTCTGAACTACAGGTCCCAGAATGCCAGCAAGTTCTCAAAATCCTAGTGTAATAGAACACAAGGAATACAATTTCATCTTTATTTAATGACTCAGAGCCACAGTTATTGTATGCTGCTTCAACACTGTGATGTTCCTAGAGCTTATTGAAGATTTTTTAGCTATATGCCCCTATACAAGGATCTCAAATTGCTATGCTTTTAGAATTCTTGCATCTCCTTTATGTTTTATTCCTTACTCTCCCTCTTCACATTTCTGATATGATGCTGGTACCCTCTTTATGATAGAAAAATCCTAACTGAACTTATGAGAATTCCATTTCAAATAAGCCCACATAGGCTTTGAATCAGGGCCTCAGAAAACCTTTGAGTTTGTAGGTATAATATGCAAGAGGTTTAATGCATGGCATTATCTTAACTACTCAAAAGCCTTTGGGGCTCAATTCCAGGTTTTCAGCCATGTCAGAGATAAGGAAGGCCAGATAACTTAGCTTTGGATTGGTGAGGTGTGGTGGTACAAGTATTAACGATTATAGCCCTGACTATAGGAATAAATTACAAATCAAAGGAAAGATGGTGTTTCTGGTGTTCTGCTAAAATATTGTTGGAACCTATATTTTATAACTTATTTTTAGGAGTTCACAGGATTATAGCTAGTAGTTGGGTATTGATATTTCAAATATAATAATGTTATATTAAATTTTCCTCAATATCTCATTTTAAAATGTTTTCAATCTTAAATCTTAAACTACATTGAGTCAACTTTTTCCCTAGTAAAATGCATACGTCAATAGAAAAACTAGTATTAACTTAACAAAAGATTTACTTGACAGTAAACCTTGCTAGAATATATCTTCATTAAACACAAATGCCTGAGGTTGTATTAGACAGGTGTCAAAATATCAAATACTCTCTTTTTCTCTTTTATGTGTCTGTACCTTCCTGCTCCCACCCTCCTACAAAAATAATGATGACTTTTTTTTAAAAGTCTATATCCTCTTTCTTGATCTCCTGCATAATCCAGGTTATAAGAAAATTCCCATGACAACCTGTTTGCAAGAACAGTGACCCAAAACTTTTATTTAAACACAACTATGCTGTATTTATATTTATTGGGAGTAGAAAAGGTATTATGACTATACAGCATTTGAGACTAGCAAGAAGTGAATTATAGAATACATATAGATGGAGGGTAATATTCTGTTATTGATCTTCTTCACAGGAATTTGGGGGGGGTGGAACACAGCTTCCATTCTGCCTGCAAATGCAGAAAAAATAGCAAAGGTAAGGAAATCTGTTTGACAGGATTCTATTTCAAATTTTTAAACCAATATTCATTACTGATATTTGGTGTATAATTCTCTTTCTGTGCTTTATCCTTCCCTGGTTTGGGTATTCAGGCTATACTTGTCTCATAAGAAGAGCCTAGTAGGGTGCTTTCTTTGTCAGTTTTTCAGAAGAATTTGTGTAATATAGACTATGGTTGTTCTTTTAAAGTTTAGTAGAATTCTGCTAAGAAGCTATCAGCACCAGGAAGTTCTCCTCGCCCATTCTTTGGTAGTTCCTTAAGAGCTAGTTCTATTTTTTTTTTTTCTGAGATTGTATTACTTAAGATCTCTTCTACACTTTGATCATTTTATATTTTTAAAGATATTCCTCTATTTGTTTTGTTAGCATATAACTGTGCATATTTGGGTCTGAGAATTCTTCTTCTTCTTGTTTTGTTGTGATTTACTACTTTGTCGGTTTGATTTTCTGCCCTCTTCTTTCTAATCAGATTAACTAAAGGTTTATCAATTTTATCAGTCTTCTCAAAGAACTAGATTTTAGTTTTATTTATCATTTTCATCCTTTAGATTTGTCTATTTGTTGGCTTTCCAATTTTTTACATGCATATGCATAACCTTTTCTATTTTAGGAAAAGGAAACCTATCAGATTATGTAGTTTACCTGTTTTCCCTATTTTAACTGCCTTAGCATAAATGTTGGTGTACAAAAAATCTGTCCATCAGAAACCAAATCAACAGCATTGAAATTCCCAGTGATTATTGGGATAATTTTCCTAAATATTTGAACCAATGATTTCATTGAGAAGAAGTAATATTGAGACAAATTGAGGGAATATGGTCATTTGTACAGGCATGTGTGATGTGGATACTGTTTATTCATCACTTCCATTGGAAAATGTACTTAGGTTTTGAATAAAGATTCACTTTATCTACTGTCATAAACAGTGTAACTGTCATACACAGTAGATAAAATGACAACTTGTTGAAAACCCATGTACATAAGCCAATGGAAGTGCTGAATCAGCTAATTCAGAGAGGCACAGAAACAAAGAGGCTGAACTTTTATTATTACAGCTGTGGATTTCACTTTCTACTTCCTAGGAATAAGGAAAGCAGGCTGGTTTAAAGAAAAAACAATACTTGTCTGAACTTCAAGAGAAAGAAGCAACCACAGTAAAGCAGTATAGGAAACAGTTAGGTTGCTTTCAAGTATCTCAGCCAGTCACTTTCCTGGTTAGTCCGGAAGAAAAGATGTTTAACCCATTTTCTCCCTCAAAGAGGACTAATTCCCTCAAGTGAATGCTCCTGTCCAAAAGATAGGTGCCTACCTTCCAGGATCCCAGTCAAAATTTCAAGTAGCTCAGTTGATAAGCATTTATCAAGCATCTATCCTGTACTAGACTGTCCTAGCAGTGGATATGTATAGATAGATAGATATAGATGTAGGCAAAAATGATGCCTACCCTCTCAAAGCACTTCTATTCTAATAGGGAAGCCTATATAGGTGTTTGTGTATATATACATACATACATGTATGCATAAATATACATACAGTTATCCCTTCCCTATCGTGACTTTCCTCATGGCAGTTTCCATATAGCAGGTCAGCATAAGACATTAAATGGGAATTTTAGGGGAGTTTTGCAAAAGCTGCAGACAATATAGGAAGGCCAGGAGATGACACAGAAAAGGTATTTTTACTTAACATCGACCTGCATATAGCCTATGACCAAATACTTAACCGAAATTTTACAATAAGGTACTGTAAACACCCCATAAAAGAAAAAGAAAAAATTCAGACTTCTTCTCTGGTACGAAGGAAAGGCCAAAAAATTTTATGTGGATTTTCCAGATCACAGGGCACCACTCCCAACCCCCACAACGTGGCAGGGATAACTGTACATATATAACTGTACATATATGTGTATACACACATACACACACACTAGATATGTACCAAGCAGGGACACAATAACTTTGGAGTGGAAGGCACTGAAAAGAGGAGGGAGGAGGGAAGGCCTTTTATAGAAAGTGGTTCAATGGACGCTGTAGGGTATAAGATTTGGTGAGGGACATGGGGTTAGCAATATCCGGGCTTGGCCACAAGAATCATATAAGTACCTGGAAGATAAGAAAGCAAACAGAATAGCTGGAGAGGAAAGAATATCGAAGTGAATTGGTACCTTAGAACAGATGACAGGAAATCTTTCCTAAGAACTGAACCCCCTGAAAATTAACACAGGCCAAACAGAAAATAATGACTCAAGGAAACAACAAGAATGATTCAAATAAAATCAAATGATTAAAAAAGAAGAAGAAGAAAAAATGTAAGAAATATTTAAAAAAAAAAAACTGACCTGGAAAGCAGATCAGGTAGATGATCTGAAAATTATGACCAAAAAAAGCCCTGGATTATTTCAATAAATTTTAAATTAAAATCACCTAGAACCCTCTTAGAACCAGAGAGAAAAGTGAAAATAGAAAGAAACCCCAAAATGAAAATTCTCAGGAATATCATAACCATAATGCAGAGCTTCCAGGTCAAAGAAAAAGTTCTAAGGAAAATGTCCAAGTATCCCAAAGTCACAACAAGAATCGCAGAAGACTTGGAGGGTAGTTGCTACTATAAGACAGAGAAAAGATTGGAATAGGATAGTCCAAAAGGCCAAAGCTAAAGGCTTATAACCAAAAATAATCAGTGCAGTAAATCTAAGACTAACCCTAATAGGGAACAAAATATCCTGAGATCCCAGCCAACACCATTCACACATGGGAAAAGCCATGCTAAGTTCCAAAAAACTAATTTACAATTGAGCTTTTCTAACTTAAGCTGTAGGTGGGTTATTACAGTAATGTCCAGTGAGCACATCTATATGCCCCAAGTTCTTAATGTGGGTTCTATGAACTTTCTTTTTTTTTTTTTAGTATTTTCATAACTGTATTTCAATATATGTGGTTTCTGTTGTGATCTGAGGTATTTTGAAAATTCAGAATGTGTATAATTATTTTTTTATTTTCAATATTTTATTTTCCCCCAATTACATGTAAAAATGAATTTTAACATTCATTGTTTTGTTTTTAAAGTTTTTGGTTTCAAATTATATCCCTTCCTCCCTTCTCCCCTCACTGAGATGGTAAGTAATTTAGCATAGGTTATACATGTACAATCACGTAAAACATTTCCATATTAGTCACTTTGTGGAAGAAAACTCAAACAAAAACAAGAAAGAAAGAAAAAGGAAGAAAGAAGGAAAGAAAGAAAGAAAGAAGGAAGGAAAGAAAGAAAGAAAGAAAGAAAGAAAGAAAGAAAGAAAGAAAGAAAGAGGGAGGAAGGAAGAGAGAGAGAGAAATTGAAATAGTATGCTTCAGTCTATATTTAGATGCCATCAGTTCTTTATTTGGAGGCAGGTAGCATTTTTTCATCATGAGTCCTTTGGGATTGTCTTAGATCATTATATTGCTGAGAATAGCTAAGTCACTCCCAGTTCTTCATCATACAATATTGTTGTTACTGTGTACAATGTTCTCCTGGTTCTGCTCACTTCACTCTGTATCAGTTCATGTAAGTCTTTCCAGGTTTTTCTGAAATCATCCTGCTCATCATTTCTTATTCCATTACAATCATATCCCATGTACTTTATTTTATTAATTAAAAGCCATTATCTTGAGAAGGAATCCTTAAACTTCACCAGACTGCCAATGGGGTCCATGGCACAAAAAGAATTGGCAACTCCTAATATAGGTGAATTTCCAACAGCTAAGGAAAGTTGATTTGTAATTATATGACCGATACTGAAAGTGATGTACTTCACTCCTGAATAAAAAAATAGGAAAATCACAGGCAACCTACATTATCACCAGCACTTCCAGCGTGGTCTTGTTCCCTTGCAATAGAGGGACTATAGAAAGCACTGTGGTTTTTGGACGGTGGGTTGGTGTCTTGGCTGCCCTTCAAAAGTCTGTTAAGAGGCTGTGTCCATCAAACAGCACACTCTGAACATGCTACTGCAGAAATACGCAAACATATTCCCTGAAGATTAGAGTCCAGCCATTCACTAGACAGCTGGTGCACTGCAGGGAGGGGAGCCCAGCGCAGGAAAGCCATCAAAACACAATTTTTCCTTGTTCCTTGCAGCTGGAGAAACTGAGGCAATGTTAATTGGTCTATTAAAAATCGCAGAGGGGAGCCTACAATTTCGAGAAAATGGTCTTCATTTACGCTATCATTACCAGCCTGCTGATTAAAACCAACTTTTTTTTTTGAAATGCTGAATAGTTTAGGTTAGGACTGGTCACATGATTGTTTTGGTTAAGATGGTGATTGTTTGATGTTCACCCTTCATTCTCCAAGAGGTATGCTTTCTGGAAATGCTTTGCTATCAAGATTTGGGGTAAGGTAAAAATAAAGAAAAGAAAAGAATCACTCAAAATCTTTCAGCAAGTTTACTTTTAATATTACGAATAATTTTTGCAGGGTAACAAGGAAAATTATTGATTCATTGTATTGTCCTTATCATTATAACTAAATCATCTTCCCCCTCCCCCCTGTAAATGTATTTGATATTGGGTAGGAGGGTGGTTAAAGGAATATCCACAGATTAAATTCTCTTTTTTTTATTCACAATATGTATCTGAGAGAAATAAGTGTTCTAACAAAAAGAAAAAAAGACTTTCTAGTCTCTTTTATTTTTATTCTTTAAGACCAGGTTTCCTTGCCTCACCCAGGCTAGAAGTACAGTGGCCATTCAAAGTCCTGATCTACTTCCTGATCACCAAAGAAGCTTTGACCTGTTCTAGTTATGACCTGGGTCAGTTTGCTGTTCCTTAGCTTGATAGCCCTCTCCTCCCAGAGACTCACCATATTGGTGCCAAATTTCATTCACATAGCCTTAATGCAGCTCAGAACTCAAGAGATCCACTAGTTCCTGTCTCTTCAGTAGGAGAAGGTCATCGCAGTCAGCACAGTCTCCTTAGTAAATGTTTATGCCATTACAAATACCAGCATAAAATTTTTCTCTTTTAGGTGGTGCAGTGGATAGAGCACCAGGCTTAGAATCAGGAAGACTCATCTTCCTGAGTTCAAATCTAGCTGTGTGACCCTGGGCAAGTCACTCGACCCTGTTTGCCTCAGTTTCCTCATCTGTAGGAAGGAAATGGCAAACCATTCCATTATCTTTGCCAAGAAAACCCTAAATGGGGTCTTGAAGAGTTGGAGTTGACTGAAACAACTCAACAACAACAAATTTCCTTGAAATGGTCGAGTCTGCTTGCCAATAGATAATAGAAGTTTTCCTGTTTGGGGGATGAAGAGATCTAAATAATAACAGCTAGCATTTATAATAATATTTCAAGGTTTGCAAAGTCTTTTATGAATATCTCATTTGATCTTCACAACAACCCTGGGAAGTAGGCATTATTATGCCCATTTTATAGCTGAAGAAAGTGAGGCAGAGAGGTTAAATGAATTTCTCAGAGTCACATAGCTAGTAAGTTTCTGAGATTGGATTTGAACTCAAGTTTTCCTGACTCCAGAGGCAGCTAAGTAGTTTAGTGGATTGAGCCTGGAGTCAGGAAGACCTAAGTTCAAATCCAAGCTCAGACACTTAATAGCTATGTGACCCTGGGTGAGTCACTTACCCTCTTTTTGCCTTAATTCTTTAAAGAAGGAAATGGCAAATCACTGAAGAGTTGGGCACGGCTAAACAACGGCAATATCCTATCTCCAGACCCAGCGCTATGCCCACTGCACCATCTAGCTGTCTCTAATTACCAAAAACTCACTTGGCAGGTCAGAAGCAAGCCTTCAATATAGATCAGGTGCTTGGTTCCTGACAACTCTGGACATAGCCTCATCGCTGAGGCAATAATGACAATGTTTCTACATCTCACTTGAAAGCTTGCAGCACATTTTCCGTATGCAATGATCATTTCTTTTGACTCTCCCAACACCAGACAAATCTAATCCAGACTCTACAGATTAGAAAACAGACTCATAGATGTCAAATGACTAGTCCGAGGTCCCATAGCTAGTAAATCGCAGAAAGAAGCTTCTACCCCTGGCCTTTTGATTTCACATCCATTGCTCTTTCCAACACATCACAGGCATCTTAAAAGACATGCAAGTCTAAATGGGGTTGCCCAGAGACTGAAGTCACCTAATGTACAAAGGTAGCAAAGCTCTAGACCCTAAACTTTGGAGGGAGGCGTTTCTACCACTCCAAATCCCAAAGTGATTGAGTTCCGTGTTTTTCCATTAGAGCTGGGCATTTCTTACTCCTCAACCTTGATCAAAGAATCCTTAATGATACAAAAGACTAAATAACTGTTAAACTTGTTCTCTCTTCACCCAGAGCCTCACATAGCATTCTGCGCACAGTAGGCACTATATAAATATTTGTTCTTTTGGATTGAATTAAAGGTTTTGAGAGATAGACTGGGGTTTTCTTTCTACTGGGGAGGGGGGAATAGAGGGAATGCAATGTCCTCAATTGCCCCAGGGAACTGGCTTTCCCAATAAGGTTTGGGGCTCCCCCAAAGGATCAGCATTAGCTTTACTTGAACTCCTTCTTCCAGGTCAATCCACCCCTGGCACCTGGGCATACTGAGTTTGAAAGGACAGAGGGGGATGCAACTATATGGGGATGGAACTTTGGCCAGGTGGAGGTAGGAGGATGTAGGAGACTAATAGGTTTTTTTTCGGTGATGGCTACTGTCTCTAAATCCTGTCCTCATTACTTACGAATGGAATTTTCCTACATGGGAAAAGGCTTCTACAGTTTCCCCTTTGACTAAAGCAAAGAATATTTTAGGAAGTATTACACACATACTTTTATAATTATGATAACATTAAGTTTTTCTTGGACCATAAATTAGTCTTTTCCCTTTTAACCTCTCCTTTCTTCCATTTCAGAGACAAAGAGTCTACAAACATTCTGAAATAAAAGCAAATTTTAAATTAACACATTTTAGAAGTTAGAAACAGAATAAAAATAAGCATTTCCCAAAACAAGAAAAAATATAGGGTAATTATATAGAACCGGTTTATTTCCCAGTATCTTTCATTCTTTGTTTAGGAATTCATCCAGTGAATTTGGTAAAAATCTTCAGAACTTTTTTCTTCCTGACTTAGCTGTTCTGATCAAGGAAATGATCCAAAACAGTTCCAATAGACCCATAATGAAAAAAATGTGGTCTACCTCCAGAGAAAGAACTGATGAATTCTGAATGCAGATTGAAGCATATTTTTTAAGCTTTATTTTTCTGGTTTCTTATCTATATTTTCTTTTGCAACATGACTAATATTGAAATGTCTTGCATGACAGCACATGTATAACCTCTATGAAATTGCTTGCTTTCTCAACGAGAAGGGAGGGGAGAGAGTGAGAGAATTTGGAGCTCAAATTTTTTTTTAATGTTAAAATGTGTTTTTATATGTAACTAAAAAATTAAATGTTACAATTTTTAAAAAATGAATGTGGAAATTTTTTCCATGTAATTTGGAAATATTTAATGAAATAAATAAAAAATATTAAAAATAAGAAAAGTTTCTCCTTTTTTCCTTTTTTTTTTCCTTTCCTGGAGAGCAGGCTTCTAAAAGATTGGGACTTTCATTGTTCATCTTTAGTCCCCTAGATCCCAGCAAGGTGCTTAACAAAGAAGAGTTATGTCCTCCTGCCTTTCAGGAGAGAGGGCTTAAGAAGACAGGTACAGAGTAGGACATACATTTTCATTAGTTGAAGTATTTCATTGTTAGAAGGGAAGATTCTGTTAGGAATTGGGAGGGGGAGTAATTGGGCAGTGACAAATATTTTTTTTAAAAAATCAATAAAACGTTAAAAAAGATAGGCATTAATAATTGCTGAATTTCTTTTTCTTCCTTTAGCAGATCATTAAACAATTTAGTAATTTATATCTGTGAAACATTTCCCTTAGAAAATATTTCTAAGAGACCTTGGGGATTATTTAGCCCAATTTCCTTATTTTACAGATAAGAAAACTGAGACCCAGAAAGGTTAAGGAATTGACATAGGTTATATATGTAGTAAACAGAGTCAGAATCTAAATATAGCTGTACAGTGCCTTTGCCACTATACAATGAGTTAGAAATCAGTGCCTTTGCTTAATTTGATCACAGTCTCTCTAAATATATTTAGTGAGCCTTCCCTTTAAAAAAAAATAATATTTTACTTTTCCCAATGGCAAATATTTAATTTTAAAAATATTAACATCTAAAATTATTTTTAAATTATACTATTATTTTAAAATAATATTATTAAAACATCATTTTAAAATAAAATTAAGAGATTATTTTAAAATATTAAGAGGATGTTTTAAAAATAATATTATTTTAAACTATTAAAGTACTATTTCTAAAAATAATATTTTATTTTTCCTGACTGTAATAACACAGCCTTCCCTTTTAACAAAGTGTTTTTTTTTTAATTCAGCTACACATCAACTCTGTTGGACAGGATATGCAGTAGTCTACATCTCTAGTAAAAGAAGAGCTGTGCATTCATTCTCTGCTCTTCCCTGGAGCCAGGCTTGGTCATTAGAGTTACACAGCATCCAAATTTTGTTTTATTCTTCCTCTTTATTGTAGTCACTGTAGTTATTGTAAACATTGTATACATTGTTTTCCTGTTCTGATTTATTCTGTATGAGTTCTGCTTTATTAGTTCATACATCTTTCCACGTTTCGGTGAATTTCTGTGAATATCATCACTTCTTATGGTTCCACTATAATAAATGGGATGTGTATACTAGAAGAAGGAAGGAAGGAAGGAAGGAAGGAAGGAAGGAAGGAAGGAAGGAAGGAAGGAAGGAAGGAAGGAAGGAAGAAAAGAAGGAAGAAAAGAAGGAAGAAAAGAAGGAAGGGAGGGAGAGAGAGAGGAGAGAAGGAGGGAGGAAGGAAGGAAGGAGGGAGGGAATAAAAAAGAAAGAAAGAGAAAAAGGGAAAGAGAGGAAGAAAGAGAGAAAGGAAGGAAGAAAGAGAGATCTCTAGAAAGCTGATTATGGACAGGACCTTTTGGAAAGTAATATATTTACATTCCATTATTATACTCAGCATGGGATAACAGATAGAGAGACAGCCTTGGAGGTGGGTTGTCCTGGGTTCAAGTCTGCCTCTGATATTTGACTATAACTATGATTTCAGGACCTCAGGTAGCTTCCTGCTCTGCTAAAGAAGCCACGGGGAATGCTCAAATCCCAAGTCACCAGCAAAATAAAGCTACATTATTAGCGACCAAAACAAAACAAAACCCAAGCTTCTATTGGGGATCCAATTTATTATTTCCTACCCAGTGATGAAATAACCAAAATTTTGCATTTGGGGTTTTTGTTTGCTTTAAATTTTGCTCTTCTTTTTTCTCTATATGAAGTCCTTCTTTAACTATGACGATGACGATTTTAAGGCCCTAATACATGCAAAGCATTTGTATTCCTGTTCACAGGAGAATTCCTGATCATTTCTAATAACAGCTTTGCTGAAATCACCCACAATCAAGTTAGTATAAAATATTCACTTGTAAATGTCATTACTAAAAGTTATTGTTCATTTTACCTTGTGGAAAATCTCTAAAAGATTTTTTCATAAAGAACAATCTTCATAGGGCCTAAAAGACCTCAGGCTAAAGTGCTACTGATAACATTTTTCATTTATTGATATAAGGATTTAGATGGTATCAAGATTTGAGCACACCAACAGCCAGGATTCCCCACAAAGAATTTTCTCCAGGCTAACCTAAAAATCAAAGCCTTATTAGTCACTGTGATTTCTAAAATAGGGGATTTGGGGGGGGTGAACCTTCCCTCTGTTTCTACCCTCTATTCCAATTCTAACAGTGCCCACTTATGATAAAGTATAATACATTGCTCAGATATTTTAAGAAATTTTCCATAATGAAATCATTCTATCTACTGAGTTGACCCAGACAGCTGAAACTTTTGAAAAGACAAGCTTACATTTATCTTCCCCTCTCTAAATCTGATTGGTACTTCTTGTCTCTGTCCCACAATGAGTACCTTTTTCTTCCTTTAGCAGATCATTAAAAACAATTTAGTAATTTATGTCCGTGAAACATTTCCCTTAGAAAAATTTCTAAGAGACCTTGGGGATTATTCAGCCCAATTTCCTTATTTTACAGATAAGAAAACTGAGACCCAGAGAGGTTAAGGAACTGATAAAGGTCATATATGTACTAAGCAGAGTCAGAATCTGATTCCCTTGCCACTATACAGTGAGCTACAAATCGGTGCCTTTGCTTAATTTTATCACATTCATCTCTAAATACACGCGACATCTTTAAAGTGCCTCTGGAATCATCAAGGGGATAAATTTGATACTGTTTTAATTTTAAATGTGTTTTGTTATTTCCTAATTATTTGAAAAAATTGGCTGCCAACATGATCTATTTAGCAATCAGAATACTTTAACCAATCAGTATTAATTGTCTTTTTTCTGTGCCCTCATCTGTGCTATGAAATAAACCAGAATGTATTCTCTAATCATAGAATAATAGATTTAGAGTGGGAAGGAACCTCACAGAGACTATTTGGTCAACCTCCCCATTCTACAGATAGGGAAAGTCAAGCCCAGAGAGTTTTACTATGGCACGCTAAGGACCATGGGACCTTTCCATTGAACTTGCAACTGAAATCTTCTTCATGTATTGTCTTCACCATTAGAATATGAGTTCCTTAAGTACAGGGGTATCTTACTTTTTAATTGTTATCCCCAGCCTTAGCACACCAATTTACACCTAGTAAGTGCTGAATAAATGCTTCATTCATTCATTCAATCATTCATTCAGTAACTTGTTCAAAGTCACACAAATACAGGTCAGAGATAAGCTTTAAATCCTGTCAACAGACCCAGTGCTCATACTATACTCAAGAGGCAACCAGCGCTCAGTGGATAGAGATCACCCGGAGCCAGGAAATAGAAAGATCTGAGTTCACATCTCCCCTCAAATACCTCCTAGCTGTGTGACCCTTGGCAAGTCACTTTGCCTCTGCCTGCCTCAGTTTCTTCAACTGTAAAATAGAGATAATAATAGCACCTGCCTTGCAGGATTATTGTGAGGATTAAATGAGGTACTAGCAAATGAGAAATACTATCAATAATAAATAATTAATAATATTAGAAGCATTAGTAAGGTATTTAGTACATAGTGTCTAACACATAGTAGATGCTATATAAATGCTTATTCTTTTCCCTTTTCCCTCTCCATACTTCCTCCTGCCTGAATTGACTATATTAACCACATCCATAAAATATCTGTAGGTGTGAAATCATACCCTTTTACTTGAATATTATTTGATAAATAGGAAAAATGCAGCTGATCCATTGAGGAGGTGTGGTGTGATAGAAAGAGTATTAGTTCTAGGGTTCAAGTTCAAGTACTGACTAGCTGATAAACTTGGGACACTGCCTGGTCCTGATAAGTGCAAATAATGAATGCTATTAAGAAGGTTATTTGAAGTCACATGCCTATTTCCATTGGGCTAGAACCCATTATGATGTTTTACATAAATATAACTTTGGATAGTGCAAATTTGACCGCATATGACCCTTTCACTGGATTCATTATTCACACTAATCAGGACCTGGCTGTAATGGAACCTCAGTTAACTCATCTGTAAAAGTGGGATGATAACGTTTGCACCATATGGCCCATAAAGATTGTTATAATGTTAGCAGATTTCAAAGTAATACGTAAATTAAATTATATTATGTAACAAAGGAGTAGCTCACACTCCTATTAATTCTCATACCTACCTGATGGGGCCTCTAGGCTGCTAGATGTAAAGGTGGAAGGAAGCATGGACCAGATTGTCCAACCCTTTCATTTTACAGATGAAGAAACTGAGGCTCAGGGGAAAAGGGGGGACTTTTTTGGTTGTTCCTGCATCATAGAACTCCTTGCTTTATTTTAAGAGTGTCTGTGCATATGATTTGAATCAAAACATTTTATGTCATTAGAGTTAAACTAGAAAACAAAAACACCTCAGTCTTTTAAGTGTGGCATCTATAACAAACTCTATCTAGCCACATTGAGTAAAAATTAACAATTGAACCATCATTGGGAGTAGATGGCTCTTTTTCCTTTACTAAGAATTACAGTGTGTTAGCTAATGATTCCTGGGAGGTGGGAAAAGGCATACAGTTCACCCTAATAACTGTGTTTTGCATAAGTTCTCCATTCAAATCTCTGGCCCTTTTCCAGTGTGACCGGACTGGCTGGCAACCATAATGCAACATGTCTGAATGAGCCTTTTCTAAATGGCCTTGTCTGTGCGGGTATAATGATCCCTCCCTCTTAAAGAGGAATCCTTTCTTCAGGGTGTAGATAAAGACATCATTGATAGAAACAAAGCACAAATGAATTTCAGTGAGTACAGTTAGGGTCATTCTAGGGCTTTTATACTGAAGACTGTCAGAAACATCATCTAGGGAAGCATTTGGCCTCAAAGCTGATGCTGCCAATGTATGGACTTCACCATGGGCTGGTCTAGGGTTGGGAGAGTGACAAGCAGTGCTTGTGTCTGTAGCTGAGGAGTATAGTCTGACTGCAGCCTCCACAAAATGACAGGACAGCTTTGGCTTCATGTCACAAACCGGTTACCAGGAATCTGAACCCGTCCAACTGCCCTCAGGACTATCAGTGAGGCTCGGGGATTCTTGCCTCTCACTGGTAACAGTTTTCTTACACATAAAGTGGGAATCCTTCCAATGCTATACTAATGGTGTCCGTGACAGAGAGAAAAAGTGATGAAAGAAGATTATAGGATTTGAGAGAGATAGAGACAGACAGACAGACAGACAGAGACAGAGAGAGAAACAGAGAGAGACAGAGAAAGAGAGAGACAGAGAGACAAAGAGAGACAGAGACAGAAAAAGGAGAGAAAGCAAGAGACAGAGACAGAGACAGAGAGAGAAACAGAGAGAGACAGAGAAAGAGAGAAAGAGAGAGACAGAGAGACAGAGACAGAGAGAGGAGAAGAAAGAAGGGAGAGAGAGAGAAAGTGAGACAGAGACAGAGAGAGGAAAAGAGAGGAGGGAGAGAGACAGAGAGAGCACGAGAAAGAAAGGGAGAGACAGAGAGAGGAGAAGAAAGGAGGGGGAGAGACAGAGACAGAGAGTCAGAGATTTGGAGCTAGAAGTGACCCTATAAGTGGAGTCCAACCTCCCTATTTTACAGATAAAGGATCCGAGGACCTGAGAATTTAAATAATTTGCTCGAGGTCATGCAGGTAGTAAGTAGTGGAGTCAAGATCTGAATCCAAATTATCTGACTCCAAACTCCATGCTCTTTCCTCCTGCTGTAAGGATGACTTTCTTCTTTGAACTCCTAGGCCGATACCACTTTATATTATCATAATAATAATAATAATGATGATGATGATGATACTAGTTTGAATCAGACAATTTTAAAAAAATGTGTTGTACCATTAACATAATGAAAGACAAAACGGTTACAATACGAGAGGTGGCAGAAATTCTAGCCTCTCTGCAAAAATGGAAAGTGACGAGGCTCGATAAGATCTCTAATTATTGGCTGGAATACTTCACAGTGGCACATGAATTGCTAATAAAGCACTTCATCAGCTTCCTCTCAGACACAAGCCTGATCCCATCTCTCCTCACAGAAAGCATAACGTATCATTACTAATGGATGGGAACCCCAGTAACCCCATGCAATGATGTTTTTATGTCCAGTCCTTGAGACAAAGCACTTACAGACTAGATTACTTTTGAAAAAAAAAAACCTACAAGCTTTCAAGAAAATAATATATTGACTAAAAAACAAAAATGATATGGCCTAAGGTTTCAAGGATGAAAAGAACAACCTATTATCAATTTTATAATTATTAGACAAGCTGTCTTGGAGAGTTTCTCACCCCTGGCTTGTTCACCTGATGTAAATATATAAAATGGACCCAGGTTTAGTGATAATGCTAGAGTATCTGATATCCACATGGAATAAATATTAAAAATCTGCCACCAATCCAAGAGGCAGCTGTTGTCTCAGTGGACAGAACACTGGGCCTGGAGTCAGACCTGAATTCAAATCTGCCTTCAGATACTTCCTAGCTGTGTGACTCTGGACAAGTCATTTGACCTCTGATTGCGGGGGAAGGAGGAGGAGATACCCACATATGGCAAAGTCTGGGTGGGGTCATAAGCATAGCCAGGAGAGGAATGAAGAATGGCTGGCCTGGGCCCTTCCTTAAAAATGAAGATTCCAAAAGGGACTGCCCAATAGTAGAAGTGGGGAGAAGGTTGAAAGGATGCTCCTGGAACAGAAGGCCAAGGGGATTGGAGATCTTCCAGGGTGAGAAGTTAGTTAAAGCATGATGATGACTGGAGAGTCAGAATTAAAGTAAGGAGAAGAATAAAGGATGTAGCTGGCCTGGGCCCTTCTTCAAAATAGAAGTTCTACAAGGAAGTTATTAAACAAACAAACAAAAACAAAGATTAGCACTTCTATGTGAAAAGGGAGGAAGAGATTGATAGCATACTCGGTAGCATTCATGGAGTATGTTATGAGCTGGTCAAAAGACTCCGGAAATACTTCTGGAATAAGTAAATAACCACTTCTTCAAGCAACAGTAAAGACCAATACAACGTATCCGCCATTTGCTTTGCTGAATGAAACCATAGGCAACTTGGCTCCAGCCTATGGAATGACCAAGATCCAACAGCACAGTCAAAAACCCCCTGTCCATGACATCCACATGAAATCAAGCAAATAAACAAATAAGCTCTGAACAAATGATTAAGTCGTGTAGCTTAATTTATTCATTTGTGGAAACAGGTATTTTAATGGCAACTCAGGATGAGGTCATTGCCACCAGAATTTACAGAAGATTTATCTGTTAGGAGTCTGGAATTCGTGATCAGTATAGATTATACAAGTAAATTATGATGGCTATGTAACCTATCATCACAGGCTTTAAAAGTTTAGCGCCTACTGAATATTTAACAAGGCATGACTTGGTGGCTAGACTTAGCATCAGAAGCTCTGCTTCTTATGGTCTTACAGATCCCCATAAAACAAATACAAACATCCAAATACCCTGGAGAATTCAACCAATAAACTATACTGGAACCAAACCATTACCACAGAGCAAACTATTGCCCGCAATCACACATACATAATATTGATTCATTAAACAAAACTTTTAGAACATTTTTAATATGTGTCGCCATGCCAAATACTCACAAATTCCAGCCATATGGAATGAAAAGCTTTCAAAATACAGAGACCTGGGCAACAAAATCCAAATCGCTGGGGAACAAGGTGATATCCATATCATTGCTGCCATTCTGTCTGCTATTAAAGGGGTACTGATTGCTTCAGCGAGCCTCCTAAACCCTTTATTCAACTATAAAAAAGCAGTTAGTTTATCCACCTCAGAGTCAGGAGTATAAAAACAGTAGCATATGGATCTAGGGCCATTTCTATCTGAACTCCATCAAAAAAGATGAGAGGAATAACATAACAACAGTTATAATTCAGTTCTCAAAGCCAAACCAATTTTTCCATGTCATTGAGAGGAAAGTGTGGAAATGATGACCAGGATGTTGTACGGTGGGGACTCAGTCCTAAAAGTGCTATAGAAATTGTGATGGCCTGTCAAGAACCTTGAAATGCTGGCTAATTTGGCTCCGGTAAAATCACTGATTGAGTCAGTACAATGAAACTGCTCCTGTGAATTAGAGAAAGAGACTGAATGGCATAGGGTAGCAATCTGGCCCTGGTCAAAACCCTTATGATGATCAGTGACAGAGATTGCAGTGGGAAGAGCATTGCTCCTTCATTTTCTTGCAAGCCAAGAAAGTAAAATATATTGGAACAAATCCAAAACACCAATATCCCACCTGCTATAAATGATTCAATGCATAATAGAGCTGACCACCAACACAGGCAAAGGCTAAGTCTGCATGAAATGGACTGGAGACAGAAAGCTTTCATATGTGCCAATACCAAAACATAACAAAACTAGAATCAGAGAGCAGCAGTTACCGGAAAGGATCATTCATTCAGGCTGCTTTTTGCCAGTCGTATCCTCAGTTCCAAGTTATACAACGATGTACCGCTGATCGGTGCAGGACAATCATAAAAAAAGTGCCTTCTTCCTCAGACCAAGACTAGAAGAAATAAGAGCTAAAACTGAGGAAAAGCTAAAATCTGAAGGGTGAAAAACTGAAGACTCTGAGATCATTAAAATCTGTACTTAATGCTAACTCTGGAAATTATGCCTAACTGTGAAATGGATGACAAAAATAGCACCAATATCACAAATGATTTTGAAAAGAAGATAGTCAAACTTAGGCTGTAATTATGAGAAGCTTTTTTTAAATTTCTCAGCATGAATCCAATTAGCAGATCAATTATACCAAAACAGAGTAATTCTAGAAGTTGATATAATAATAAAAACAACAATAACAACAACAACAATAGCTAGGCACTTCCGTACACTACTTTAAGGTTTGCAAAGCATTGTATACATATTATCTCACTTGATCCTCACAAAAACCCTGGGAGGTGGGCACTACTATTATCTTAATTTTGCAGATAAGGAACAAGTGCATTCTACTACAATATGTCACAGAAGGCACAAAACTATTTCAGGACTTGCAAACCACAATATATACAGCAGTTCTTGCCATGGTAAGACCATAGGTGGAAGGGTAGAGCAATGAAAAAATACCACTAATGATAAGCATCAAATACTGTCATAGCAGAAACAAGTTAAAAGAGCTATATCTGGCTCTGGTGTCCCAAACTCACCAGGCTATCTAAACACTCTCATCTCAGATTCACCTAACACTGGGCAGCTAGGTGGCACAGAAGATAGAGCACTGGGCTTGGAATCTTCATGAGTTCAAATCCAGCCTCAGATACTTATTAGCTGTGTGACCTGGGCAAGTCATTTAATCCTGTCTGCCTCAGTTCCTCATCTGTAAAATGAGCTGCAGAATGAAACGGCAAACCACTCTAGTATCTTTGCCAAGAAAACTCCGAAAGGGTTAATGAAGAGTTGGACACAGCTGAACAAAAACAAATAACATCAGGAAATAACCAAGAAGCATAGGTAATGTGCTCATGAGTCCATGGGGCTGGGGGCTGGAAATGCAGCCATCCCATCTGTCACTGCCTCACCCAGAAACTCAGAGTAGTCCTACCAGGAAGAGAAGAGATTGATGTAAGGGCTCATTTTTGGTATGCCCATTTAGTTGCAACTCCCCAATCCCCGAGTCATCCTTTCTTAATGTCCCATAGCCAAATAGAAAACTATTTATCATTACACAATAGAAGCCAAAAACCAGCTTCCTAAAGTTTCCATATTGTTGGGTTAGAATTAGGCAGAGAATATCTGTGTACCTGCTCTCCATTATACTCATATAAACATTCCTCCAATAGATAATTAGTCAAAAGAGGTGAACAGTTTTCCCAAGAAAAATTAAATACTCCCAATTACCATACAAAAGAATGCTCCAAATCACTAATAATGAGAGAAATACACATCAAAGTAACCCTGAAATTTCATTTGAAATGTAGAAAATTGGCACATATAACAAAAGATGGGAGTAGTTAATGTTGGAACGGTTGGGGAAAGACAAAAACACTAATGCATTGTTGGTAAAGCTAGAACCAGTCTGGAAAGCAATTTGGAATCATGAAAAGAAAGTACCTAAAATGTCCATACCCATAGATTTAACTCACAGATTCCATTGCTCGTCACATGCCCCAAGGGGATCAATGACAAGAAGGAAGTTGCCATATGCACCAAAATATTTATGGCAGCACATTTTACTGTATAGCAAGGAAGTGGATACAGAATAGATGTCCGCTGATTGAGGAATGGCTAAACAAACTGTGGTAAATGAATAGAATAGAATATCGGTGTGTTATAAGAAATGATGAGCACGAGAACTATGGCGATGCATGGAAAGACTCCAATGAACTGATGTAGAGTGAATTAAGCAGAACCAGAAAAAGGGTAGACATAATGACTATGATCATGTAAATGGATAGAACAACAAAACAGTAAAAATCGAATGCTATAAAATTCTGATGTCCAAGCTTTACCCCCAAAAAGAGATATTAGAAGACACCTCCCTCTACTTCTTTGTAGAGATGAGGTTCATGAGTGTGGAAATTCTCATAAAATCAGACTTTTTTGATCTATTGGTTAATTTTTTGGATTTTTTACATTTTTCTTTCTTCCTCTTGAAAACATTCTTTATTATAAAGGATGGCACTCTGATGAGGAGTGGGAGAAGGGAATCAATGGAAAATATAAGACATAAGATATCAATACAATTTATAATGAAAAAATAAGAAAACCAAAGGAAGCTTGTGAAAAATGAGCGTATATGGAAGGTGACATTGGAGGCTCTGTGGGAAGGCAATGGAAGATTGCTGATACACGAAGTAGAAAACTTGAATGCCAAAAAGAGAAATATGCAAAACGGAAAACAAAAGCATGTCAGAAAGTCAAGGTTCCCTTAATTTGCAATTTAAATCAGAATTTCAAAGGTTAGGGAGTCAGCACAGTGCAGAGAACAAAATAAATATTTCAAACTTGGTGTACAACTTAACTACCAAGACTTGAGAAGTAAAGAAATCAGAGTGAGAGAGAATCCTCAAAAGAGGAGGTGGACTATTTCTGTTCATCTTTATGGTCAACAGAAGTCCAAAACGATGAAAAATTCAAGTTCAATCAAATAAGAAACCAAAAGCTTTGCACTGGGAATATGAGTGACAGAATGGTTTCCTTGAGAGAGGTGACTGAACTCATAACTTCTCTTCAAATCTGGAAAGTGTCACAGCCAGACCAGATCCAGAATTACTGGTTCACACCCTTCATAGTGACTCATGGGTAACTAGCAAAGCATTCTACCAGCTTCCTTCCAGTTTAATTCCATCATTCTTAAAAGAAAGCATCAGATGTCTATTGCCAAAATAGAACACCAATAAATCTTCCAAATACAGGCGAATTGTGGGTCTACATTCTTTATACAAAGAATTCACATCTATCATTACAAAGTCTATAAACACACACACCAAAAAAAAACAAACCAACATATTGCCCAATGAGCAAAAAGGGTGTGCCAAAAAGTCCCAGAGGCATAAAGAACAATTCATTATTAATTCATTAATTATTGAACACTCTGTCCAAAGGTCCCACAACATTTATATTGCCTTTGTTGATTTTTTTTAACTCTTCCTTCATTTCTTCTAGGAATTTGAATGAGTCTTGTGGTCAAGCTGTGTTTTTATCTGAGGCTTTGCTTTTAGGCATTTTATTTTATTTTATAATTTTTTAAGTTTCAATTCAGGGATCAAAACAAGCATTTCCATAACAGTGTAATACAAAAGATGATTGCGCATGAAACTGCAAATCTACCTTGTACAACTTGCCACTTCTTTGTGGGTTGGACTTGTGATCTTGTGATAGGAAAATGACTGGCTGTGGTTTCTTCTCAGATTTCTGCTCATTACTTGGTTTGAGGCTCGATCGGTTTGGGGGAGCAGCAGGCCTGCACTGCTTTCTCCTACTCCGTCATCTTCCTACTCTCTGCCTTTGTTGATTATCACAGTGCCTTTGACTCAGTTCTAGAGTCACAGTTTACTCATATACTGCAAATATAGAAAATGGACCCAAGCGTAATAATGAATACCTTTGTATGACAATGAATGGGGTGGGGAGAGAAGGCAGGTATAGAGAAAACCAAGAAAGCCCCTGTCCTTTCCCTTTGTCCTGGGCTTCTGGCTCACTAATAACAATGGACTAGAGGAAAATTTGTGGCTTCATATTAAAGATTCTCTTACAGTCTGTCTCAATCTCTGTGTATGTATGCATGTATGTGTGTGTCTCCCTCCCTCCCTCCTTCTCTTGTCTGTCTCTCTCTGTGTCTCTCTCCCTCTCCCTTGTCTCTCCTCTCCTCCCCTCTCCTCTTCTCTCTTCTCTCTTCCCTCTCCCACTCTCTCTCTCTCTCTCTCTCGCTCTCTCTCTCCCTCTCTCTCCCTCTCTTTCTCTGTTGTCTGTCTCTCTTTGTCTTCCCCTCTTTGTCTGTCTCTGTCTCTGTCTGTCTCTGTATCTTTGTCTCTCTGCTTCCCTCCCTCTTCCTCCCCCTCTCTCTCCTTTCATTTCTCATATTTGTCATCACCTTAGGCTTACTTAGAAAGCTTGTGCTGGCAGCTCCACTGACTTAGTACATGTAACCAGGGTCTGATGTACATGCAGACCCCATCAGTTTAATTGGATGATATAACCTTTCTGCAACCTACGATCCTGGTAGGATGGCTTCAGGAAGAATCATGATTATGTATAAGGAAAGTGTCTTGGAGAAACTGTGGAACACACGTAGACATTCTGTAACTGGTTTGGTTAGCCAATGAGAGCCATCTAGAGTAGGAAAAAAATCATTCTGTTTGGACTCAGAGAATCTGGGTTCAAATCCTAGTTATGTCCATTACTATCTATGTCACCATAGGCAAGTCTCTTGGCCTCTCTAGCCTTGATCAGTCAAGTGTTGAATGACACAGTCTCTAAACTCCCAGTTCTAATCAATGATTTCTGTACAATTAACTTAATGATACCTTTAGCTCCCAATCTCAAGAGAAATGGTTAAATGCAATTTTAAAGCTAGCCTTCAGTACCCAGATAAATATCACCTGGGAAATACAATAATTTAATAAAGACAAAGAACTTTGAAAGACTTGGGACCTCTGATCAACGCAATGACCAGCCACATGATTTCAGAAGATTCATAAAGAAACATACTACCAATCTTCAGATAAAGCAAAGAGGTGATGGACTTGCTGCAGATTGAAATAGGTTTTCTTCTTTGTTTGTTTGTTTTTGTAATTTTATATGGCGAATGCAGGAATGTGTTCTGTTACATTATCCATATTTGTAACGGGTTTTGTTTTTCTTGCTTTCTCAATGGGTAGGGGAAGGGTAGGGCAAAGGAGAGAATTCAAAACTGGAAGTGAAATAAAATTGAATTTAAAAACCATTTCAAAAACCTTTGTCATGGGGCAGCTAGGTGGCTCAGTGGACAGAGCACCGGCCCTGAAGTCAGGAGGACCTGAGTTCAAATCCGACCTTCGACCAAACACTTGACACTTACTAGCTGTGTGACCCTGGGCAAGTCACTTAACCCCAATTGCCTTAAAAAAAAACTTTGTCATTCTTGTTATTTTCAGAAAATTCAGTTATGCATTTTATATTTGGTATATTGAAGTTCTCCAACATATAGCTAGATAGACAAATTCCCACAAATATTGTTTTAAAACTTGATGCTAAAAGAATCATCTGTTACATAGCAGGGCATAAAATGTAATGGAGGACAGCTCTTTATCGTTTATTGGTAGTCTTTCCCAGAAAGTGTGAGTCTGAATTTTAATGCTGGTATAATAAACAGGAATAAATTATTCTCTCTGAGTTACAAATTTCCCCTATTGAAAAGACCACTTAAACTTGTTAGAAAAATAGGGAAGTAGATGGGGGAAGGGAAGAAAGTATGTTTCCAGCTTCTAAACCATGGCAACTAACTTTCATATCGGAAGTAATTTCTTATATATGAAACTCCAACTGACCTAAGCACATTTTTGAGCTCGCCAACTAATGAATTTTTAAAAGAAATTCCCCTGTCATTGTCCAATCTTTCAACAATAATTGTTGCAATGCCCAGAAAGCAACTTTCAGAAATGTGATGGAGCTCAATCACAACTGTGTATTTAGATTGTATTTGAAGTGAAGTGAGCAAAACCAGGAGAACACTGTGCACAGTAACAGTAACACTGTGCGATGATCAACTATGACTGACTTAACTCTTCTCAGCAATACAGTGATGCAAGACAATTCCAAAAGACTCATGATGGAAAAAGTTCTCCACCTCCAGAGAAAGAACTCATGGAGTCTGAATGCAGATCAAAGCATACTGTCGGGGCAGCTAGGTGGTGCAGTGGATAGAGCTCCGGCCTTGGAGTCGGGAGTACTTGAGCTCAAATCCAGTCTCAGACACTCGACAATTACTAGCTGTGTGACCCTGCACAAGTCACTTAACCCTGATTGTCTCACAAAAAAAAAAAAAGAAAAAGATTCAATAAAAAGTATGTCATTCTTGGATCCCATATATGGAATCTTGATTATGACATCGACAAGTAGTTCAAACATTCTGGAAAGCAATTTTGGAATTATGTGAAAAAAGTGACCAAAAGGCCCATACCCTTTGCCCAAAGGTTTCACTCCTGGGCATACACCACAAGGAAGGAAGGGAAAGAAAACAAGCATTTATTAAGCACCTACTACATGCCAGACACTATACTAAGCACTTTACAACTATTATCTCATTTGATCCTTATAACAATCCTGAGAAGTAGGGATTATTATGAGTCCCATTTTACCATTGAAGAGATTGAGGTAGTCAGAGATTAAGTGACTTGCCCAAGGTTATACAGCTATTAAATGTCTGAGACTAGATTTGAACTTGGGTCTTCCTGACTACACTTCCAGAACTCCATCCACTGTGCCACCTAGCTGTATCAAGGGGACCAAGGAGTTCCCCTTCATAAAAAGAAAAGTCCCATATTTTTAGCAGCACTTCTTTAAAGTAAAAAAGAATTGGGAGCAAAGTTGATGTCCGTTGCTTAGAGAATAGCTAAGCTAATCATGAGACAAGAATGTAAAGTAATATCACTGTGCTGAAGAAACAATAGCTATGATAAATACAGAGAAGCAAATGAACTCAAGCAAAATGAAGTGAGCAGAACCAGAGAAAAAACCCAACACCCACAGGGACTACAATAGCATGAATGAAAAAAGTGACAATAATCAAAACAATTGAGAGTGAATGAATACGCGTATCTGGTGATGTGGGCCCCAGCAATGTAGCTAAGGCTCCAGTGTATTTCCCAGATTTCATTTCTATTAGACAGTCTTGCCTCCACAACAACAGTTCGATTTAAAAAAAGAAAACTGGGATGTGAGAGTAGAAAAAGGCCAATTAAGATAGTAAAGGGGAATACAAAGACTTTCCTCTACTTAAGGTCATGGAAGGAGCTGGAAATTTCTGAGATTTAGAATTCATCTAGGAATTTTTGCTCTTATAAACCAAGCTCACCACTAAAATCTCCAAATTTCCAAAGAGGAAATAAATAACCACAGCACCCTGGGAAACTCAGGTAGTACTGGGAGATGACTTTCTTAGTAGTTAAAGACTGAACCAGCTGCTAAACTCATTGAAGAAAGAAAGTATACTGAAGAGCAGTAGACACCAGCTACCAGAATTTTGATTGGGTGGTAGATGTGGACTGAGTAGACCTCGAAGAAGTTACTGAACGTTATCGATGGGGAGCAAGGTGGACCCCAAGCTCCCATCCCAACCTAGATCAATGAGGAAGAGGAATGAGTGAAAGTGCAGCTAGCAGCCAGGGCTGTAGAGGGTCGTTTTTAGGGAGCTAAAGTCAAACTGAGATTGCGTCGAGGAGAGCACATTTAACTTGAAATGAGTTCAAATGAAGCACAGAAACAAGGGAAGGGCTGCTTTTTGGCCTTTTTCCCAACACTGTGGCCATAAAGAGACATTTCCTCAAAGTCTCTGTGGCTTCTCATAGTTCCTTTGGACAGTCTCCATGATGTCTGAACTGTTCCCAAGGAAATGGTGAATCCTCCCACACGAACTTGGGTTTTATTTCCCCATTCACCATCAATCGGCTATTCTGTAGAAGAGTGATCTTGACTTTCAGAACAAAGCTATCCGCTACCATCAAATCCAAAAACACTTATTAAGAGACAAAAAAGATGATGATAATGACAATAGTAATAATGATGATGTTAACAAATAAAGCCTTAGCCATCTATGCTACCCAACGTTACCCGAGATGTGGGCAACAAGGAAGTTGAACAATCTATCCATTTCAACTTCACAGCTATCAGGTTAGATGGAAGGAGATATGCCTAGATTACGCTTAGGGGCAGGTCAAATTGATGGATAAAGAACAAACTAGAAAAAGGGTGTGTAGGGGTTCAGGGAAGAGTTGCCAAGTTCCATTGCATATTAGGAAGATATGTTCATGTGCAGAAACCCAGCAGGCAGAATAAGGCTGTATGAGTGAAGGCAGAAATGGGGATGTTATTTTTGTCATATAACACCCAAAGAAACACTTCAAAATTTTTAATTTGACTAACTACCTGAATAGAAAGAGGAAGTCAATGAGAAGTTTGAAAAACAGATTACAAGCCTCAAACAGAGGAAGATTTCATTTTGATCCTACAAGTCACCACCTTCACCAAAGAGTTGGAAAATACACAGAAGTATAGCCCGTGCTGGGAAGAGAGACCTGGGAGGCTGGCATCAGGAAGAAGTCAGGTCTCAGTGAGACCCAAAAGATGCAAGGAGTGAGAAAGGAAAAGAGTAAAGATAAAGACAAGTTTGTCACTATGGGATAGCCAGTCCAGAAAATATGGTGGGAGGGGCAACTAGGAGGTACAGTGAATAGAGTACAGGGCCTGTACTCTGGAGGATCCAAGTTAAAATCCAGTCTCATACACTTAATAGCTGTGTGAGCTTGGGCAAGTCACTTAACCTCTGTTTGCCTCAGTTTTCTCAGCTGAAAATGGGAATAAAAAAAGCACCACTTACCTTCCATGGTTGTTGTGAAGATCAAATAAGATAATCTTTGTAAAACACTTAGCACAATGCATGGCACATAGTAAGAACTATAAAGTGTTAGTTATTATTATTAAGTAGTTTTAGAATGAGATATTTGGGAGATTGGGCTGAGGGGTATAGGAATAAAGGATCAGGCATTGGGGGTTAAAGATCCACTTTTGAATGATGACAGCTGGGGTTCAGCATCACTGGGATGGAAGGGGGTGGGATGACCAGTGAGAGCATGTTAATCATTGAGAAATGGTTCAGGAAGGTTATCAACATGAGTTGGGTCTCAGCATGAAATCTTTTCAGGCCTCAAGGTGTACCTCCACTTGCCCAAAAGGCAGAAGGTCTGAGCCCAATGAAATAGTATTTATCCTCTTACCCTGAAGGCAACTGTCTCTCTTCTTTCTCTCCCAAGGCAGGTAAATGCCAAGCCAAGAGAGTGGTGGGTGCCAGGGAATGCACTTCTTGCCTTATTCATGATGGGAAGTGACTTATCCAAGGTCACTCAGGTAGTAAGTGATAGAGCTGGAGTTCAAACTGAGATCCCCTCACTATAGGTCCATTGTTGTTTACACAATGCCCTGCTGCTGCCACCAACAGGGAGATAGCTGATGCTTGATCAGGTACTTATTTTTAAAAAAAACCTGGTTGCTGGGAAGGTAAGGGGGGAAAGGATGAGAACGATGGGAACCTTGGGACAGGGGTGTGCTGGGAGCTGATTGTTAAATATTCACTGTGAACATTTATTGCTCAGAAATGGCAAATGCTATGAATCAGGGCTTTATTGATCATTTTGCTGGTGTCCTAGACTTAGGAAAGTTAATAATGCAGATTTTAAAAAGTCAATAATAAAGATGTGAATAATGCAGATTTAACTTTAAAGTGTATTAGGGGTATATTTTTTTTCCCAGAGAACTGGTTGTTAAACATTTAGTAGCACAACTCTGCTTGGAGGAATATTGCTATTATATTATAGTGGAACACCTAGGTAGTGCAGTGAATAGAGAGCTGAATCTGGAGTCAGGAAGACCTGAATTCAAATCCATCCTCAAACACTTACTGTGTAATATGGGTAAGTCACTTAACCTTTGTTTGCCTCAGTTTCCCCAGCTACAAAATGGTGATAATAATAGTACCTACCTCGCAGGGTTATTGTGAGGATCAAGTGAGATAATATTTGTAAAGTGCTTACTATACTGCTTGGCACATAGCAAGCACTATGTAAATGTTGGTTATTATTATTATTATCCTTCCCAAACTCTCTCTTGACCACTTTCACTAAGCAACTTCTTTGAATTTCACTCTTTCCAGATTGGTCAACCAATGCAGATCCTGCTGACTGTTGTCCCCTTGGGACATTATCTTTCCATCCTCAATGAGTTCAGGTCCTTCTTTACAGACTTTCTCTCCACTTCATCTCCGATCCTCTTAGTAGAAGGTTTCAAAATATATTTTGATGGTCCCTCAAATACTTCAACTTCCCATTCAGTCTCCTCATCTCTCATGACCGACACTCCCTCTTCACCTCAGGTATGCACAGAGATGGTCACACCCTTGATCTTGTCATCACCTACAAGTGTTTCAGTTATAAGCTCACAAACTTTGAAATTCCTTTCATCATAATCTTTTTTCCTTCCATATTTCTCTATATCTTACAACTTCTAACTCTGATCTTCATACTCACCATGACTTCCATTCCTTCTACCCTTCAGTTCTTTCCAAGGCCATCACTCCCCTACACACACACACACACACACACACACACAACCTATAGCCTCCTCCTTTCCCTTGATGAACCATCTCACCTCTACTCTTCGATCCATTGACTTCTTGTCCCATTGCCAACCACATCTTTTCGGTCTCAACTTTGGACTCTTAGTTCCCATCTGCTAAGATGTAGTGACTAGAAAGCTTCTAGACAAATGAAGACTGCCACTTCTTCAGTCCACAGCCTAGGCTATGATCTAACAAATGAGGGCATCCTTTCTCGGCTAATACCTTGACATCACACGTTGATAAGTGACTAAAAGATTAAAGGTGATACACAGAAACCAGACAGAAAATCTCAAAGATAGAATTAAGTCTTCTTTTGGCTGCCTATGTCCAGTATTGATTTTTTTTTATTTAAATTTTTTTTCTTATTCTGAGCTTGCACAACTGGTATTGATTTAAAATTGTGGTCCCGTGAAATTGTCTGACTTAAAGTTAGAAAATTCCTTATAAATTCCATTTAACCCAGATGGGAATTCTGCACCTTAAAAAAATCCCAATTAAGGTTTCTACCAAAAAGAAACCCACTGGAGCTATGTAGATGCTGGAATAAACAAGTCCACTCCTCTCCTGAAATCCTATTGGATTGACATACCAATGCAGTAGAACAAGAACAAAAGTTAAGCCAAGAAGGAAATGTGATTGCTATTTATCCACATTCTTGCCCTAACACCTACTTCATAAAGTTGTTGTGAGCATCAGGGAAGATGACGTACCATCCAATAAAATGGTTTGCAAACCTTAAAGCCCTGTGTAAATACTGGCTGCTCTTACATATGTTAGTAACTACAGCAACAACAACAGAAGCAGTAACAGGAAGTCAAACTATTGCTCTATATTTTGTCTAGTACGAAGCTTTACTATCTCCCTAGGATGGATAGTGATAAGCTATGGAGTTGTATCCACAAGATGGCAACCAGAATGGGGAAGAGCTTCAGGTCTGAGCCATATGAAGATTGGTCGGAGGAACTAAGGACTCTTTCCTCAGAGACAAAATGACTTCGGAGGAGGTGAAGGATGCCTATCTTCCTGTATTAGAAGAACTATCATGTCAAAGAGGAAATACCCTTGTTCTGATGGTCCCAGAAGACAGACCCCTGAGCAATTGGAGGAATTTGAAAAGAGACAATTCTAGGATCCATGTAGGAAAAAATTCCTAATAATTAGTTATCCAAAAGTGAAGTGAGATATCTCAGGGAGTAGTGTGCACCCAATCACTGGAAGTCTTCAAGAAAAGGCTGGAAAACCTTCTATCAGGTATCTTGTGAAGGGAATTTTTGTTTAAGAATATGTAGGATGAAAAGTAAAATGGAAAATGACAAATGTTGGGTAGATGTGGAAAAATTGGGAAGCTAATGCACTATTGGTGGTGCTGTGAACAGATTCGACCATCCTAGAAAATAGTTTGGAACTATGCCCAAAGAGCAATCAAACTATGCACACCCCTTGATCCAGCAATACCACTACTAGATCTGTGTCCCAAAGAGATAAAAGGAAAAGAACCTATACGTACAAAAATACTTACACCATCATTTTTGTGGTGGCAAAGAATTGGAAATTGAGAGGATGTCCATAAATTGCGAAATGACTGAACAAGCTGTGATAGATGACTGTGATGGAGTACTATTGTGCTATAAGAAATGACAAGCAGGATGCTTTCAGAAAAATCTGGCTAGACTTATATGAACTGATGCAAAGTGGAGTAAGCAGAACCAGGAGAACATTATACATAGTAGCAGCAATAATGTAACAATGATCAACTGTGAATGACTTAGCTTTTCTGACCGATATAATGATCCAGGACAATTCCAAAGGACTCACGATGAAAAATGCTATCCACCTCCAGAGAGAGAACTGATGGACTCAATGTACACTGAAGCATACTTTTTTTTTCATTTCTTTATTTTTCTTCTTTTTTTCTTACTACATGGCTAACACGGAAATATGATTTGCGTGATTTCACATGTATAATTGATATCACCTTTTTTTTGCCTTCACAATGGGTGGGGAAAGAGTGAGAGGGATGGAGAGTATCTAGAACTCAGGATTAAAAAATTAATGTTTAAAATAAATCAATAATTCTTTTTTTTAAAGGAATATGTTAGGCTAGATAGTCTCTGAGGTTTGTTCCAGCCCTGACCTTGTATGAATTCCTGAAATTTTTTATTATCATTGTTCTTCTCTTTACCACTAAAAAAAGTAGCACTTATGAAACCCCTTATATGTGCCAAGGACTGTGCCAAAGGCTTTACAAAATATTGCCTCATTTGATCCTCAAACAACCCTGGGAGGTAGGTGCTATTTTTATCCCCATTTGATAGTTGAGGAAACTGAAACAGACAGAAGTTAAATGACTTGCCCAAGGTCACACATGAGGCCAAATTTGAACTCGTCTTCCTGATTCCAGCTCCAGTGCTCTATATCCACTGCTCCCCTGAGCTACCACCACATTCATTCCTTCTTGGACACGAGGGTATGAGTCTTTTATCAATTTTGTCATGTAGTCACTTTTTTGAAAGGCTTAGTGGTTCAGCGAATAGAGTGTTGGGCCTGGAGTCAGGAAGACCTGGGTTCAAATTTGGCCTCAGACACTTAACTAGCTATGTGACCCCGGGCAAGTCACTTCACTCTGTTTGCCTCAGTTTCCTCATCTGTAAAATGAGCTGGAGAAGGAATGGCAAACGATGCCAGTATCTTTGCCAAGGTCACAAAGAGTCAGACATGACAGAAAAATGAGCAAACAGCAACAATTTAAGTAATATCATATTAATGATTTTCATAGCCCCAACTAAATGGATGAAATAATATCACAATCCGTTCTAATTCCAGGGTCTACTTCTTTTAAATTTCACATCTATGGTTTTGGACTCCACTGACTTCAACCCAAACTTGTGCATAACTTTATGTTGGAAAAATTTGGGTTGTTCAGTCATGTCCAACTTTTCATGACCCCATGGAGGCCAGGCTCTTCTATCCTCCACTATGTCTCAAAGTCTGTCCAAGCTCATGTTTGTTGCTTCTGTGACACCGTCTATCCATCTCATCCTCTGCCATGCCCTTTTCCTTTCACCTTCATCTTTTCCAACATCAGGATCTCTTCCAATGAGTCCCATCTTCTCATCATGTGGCCAAAGTATTTAAGCTTCAGCTTCAGCATTTGACCTTCCAGGGAATAGTCTGAATTAATTTCTTTAAGTATTGACTGATACAGTCTCCTTGCTATCTAAGGGTCTCTCAAAAGTCCTCTCCAGCACCACAATTAGAAAGCATTGATTCTGTGGAGCTCAGCTTTCCTTATAGTCCAACAGTCATAGTCATACATTGCTGCTGGAAAAAACCATAGCTTTGACTATACAGTCCTTCATCAATAAAGTGATCCCTGCTTTTTACTATGCTGTCCAGATTTGCTGTAGCTTTCCTTCCAAGGAGCAAGTGTCTTTTAATTTCATGGCTACAGTTGCCGTCTGCAAGTGAAATATCATCTTCAAAGATCATTAATTGTATTGGCCCCTAGAGTCACACTATGTAAGCATGAATGTCCACAATTCTACTTAGCTTAGACTGACACTTAGTTACTGTCTTATTACTCTACACTGTACCATTGATCATTCTATTTTCTGTTTTGACTCAATAGTGGGAGAAGAGAAAGTAAGAGTCACTGGATTTATAAGGATTGTCAGTCAATTGAGTATTTACTATGAAGTAATCATCTCACATGGTCAAAGTAGCTTAGATTCAACATACACAAAACAGAAACATCTACCTTTACCCCTAAAATTCTCTCTTTGAAAATTTGCTATCAACTACCATCCTCCTGGTCACCTAGGTCTACAACTTCAGTGTCATCCTGAATTTATGTCTCTGTCTGTCTGTCTCTATGTTTCCTCCCCCCCCCCACCTTATCTGTCTCTCTTTATCTCTTTTTCTCCCTCCCTGCTCTCTTTGATTTACATTCAGACTCTACCAGTTCTTTCTCTGGAAATGGATAGCATTTTTCACCTTGAGTTCTTTGAAATTGTCTTGGATCATTGTATTGCTGAGAATACCCAAGTTGTTCACAGCCGATCATCGTACAATATTGCTGTTACTATGTATAATATTTTCCCGGTTCTGCTCATTTCACTTTGCATCAGTTTGTGTAAGTCTTTCCAGGTTTTTCTGAAACCATCCCCTCCATCATTTCTTATAGCATAATAGTATTTGATTACAATTATATGCCACAGCTTGTTCAGCCATTCCCCAATTGATCTGCATCCCCTTAATTTCTAATTCTTTTTTTATTTTTTTAATTTCTAATTCTTTCTACCACAAAAAGAGATGCTTTAAATATTTTTATACAAATAAGTCTTTTTCATTTAAAAAAATCTCTTTGTGATATAGATTTAATAATGGATGGATCAAAAGGTATGCACAGTTCGATTGCCCTTTAGACATAGTTCTAAATTGCTTTTTAGAATGGTTGAATCAGTTCACAACTCCACCAACCATGCATTAGTATCCCAATTCTCCCACACCTCCTCTAATATTTATCATTTTCCTTTTCTGTCATATTAACCAATCTTGTAGGTGTAAGGTGGTATCTCAGGGTTGTTTTAATATGCATTTCTCTAATCAATAGTGATTTAGAACTTTTTTTCATGTTAGTATAGGTCTTTTTGATTCCTTTATCTGAAAACTGCTTGTTATATCCTTTGACCATATATCAATTGGGGAGAAACCTACTTTAACCAAAGCAGATCGGACACTTGCTCTGCAATTCATAGTTTTAGGGCTTTGTGCCCTATATAAAGCCTCCAAGCACCTTTCAATAAGGTCTCTAGTGAAAAATGTTTGTGTCATTTTCTTTGTACCCAACTGATGGTGGGGTGGTGGGGCACCTCCCATCAGAAAATCTGGATAACACGTTAAGCTCATTAAATGCCCCAAGGTTAATAAATAGCCTTCAGAGCTAGAATTTCAAGAAGCAGGGTCAGAGATGAGGTCTTTATCTAAGATCATAGAGGTCTACTTCTGCAGAAGATCACTTTCCTCTTCTCCAACTTCAGTCTTGTTTAAACTCACTAATTGGAAAGAGCTCTTGAATTGGCACACTTAGATCTTAAAACACCTGCCCCTTTCCAATCAACAACTAAAAGATCATTTGCATTTACGTGTGGCCTCTCAACCTGAGGAATTCAGGCTCTGTCCCCAAGGTGACCAACAGAGATTATTCAACAGAACCTCGTTAATGTATGCTAATGGATGGGCAGCCTTTGGAGCATTACTGAGTTTTCCTGATTGAGTGACAGTGAACACATAGGTTTTAAAGGAAAAGAAGCAAATCCAAGGAAATGATTTTAGAAAGTCTATTTTAATCATTTATTTGCACAAATGGAGTTTACTTTTAAATATGTATCATTCTCAATGGGAAACCAATAAATATGTTTTTTTTAAAGCCTTCCTACCCCCAAAGAGAAATAATTTAAGTAACACAAAAGCATCTTACTGCTCTGTTACCAAACATTTACTGGAAAGCAGATTGGGGCTTCTCCATTTAAATGAGAGTTACTGGGTTAGAATTAATGAAGCAAGAATTAACCATTAACTGTATCACTTAACTCCCTGCTGTGATGTATCCATCTTCACTTAAAGAAACCCAATAAATTCTTAGCAGACGGGCAACTGTCTACACCCTGTGAAGGAGAAGGTGAAGAATACCATTGTTTTCCATTGAAATGTCAGCAGGAATTTGATTAGAATGCAATTATCTGAATTGAAATGTGGGTAGGTCCTGTCTCTTACCAGAAACATCAACAGTGACTTCAATGACCCTGAAAAGACTTCGGTTTGAACCTCTCTGAAAAGAGGGGAAAATGGAAAACTCTTTCAACATAACACCTGTCTCAAAAGCCTCTCCTGCAGATACTCTAGGGGCTGTTACTATAGCTTCAAGAGCCATTGAAGAATGTTGAGGATTTGACAGTGGGAGATGATAGTTTTTGAGAGAGTTAGTGGAGAGAGTTTGAGATAAACTGCAGAAGATGAAGAAAAAAGATACAGAAAAACTTTCTTGGGAGAGCTGTCTTAACCATTATTTTATGGAGAAACAAAAAGAGTGAATCTAGAGAGACTATAAGAGAGAGAGTTTGAGAGAAAATGAAGAAGACAGAGAGAAGGAAGATAAAGAAGACTTCTTCATTAAAGAACTCTTTTAACCTTTGTGTTGCAAAAAAGCTTAGTGAAGAGAATTCTTGAGAAGAGACATTATTTGGTTTCTTGAGTGAATTAAATGGTGGGACTGTTTTCAGAAGTTACCTGCAGTTAACAAGAAGGGATAGGATCTTTCTCACAACTAAAATACTGTAAATACTCACTTATGTCTTTAAGTTATTATTGATTACATGGTTAATGAATTTTACAGCCAGTAATTTTAATATTGATTTAATCTTAGGAGATTAGAGATTTTGCTATAATGGTGGAGAGAGACATCTGTTTATAGGGGGAAAAAGTTTTGCTTTCTTTCTCTCTCTCTCTCACTCTAATTTATTAAATAAATAATATTTAATGGAGTGAGGGCTGGTAACAGGAGGAAACTTTCTAGAATTTGTGGAATTTAGACTTTGTTTTAAAGCTGCCAGAGAGTCCAAAAATGGGAAAGTGATACTTTGTTTTTATTTTATACTTAATTGTTAGCAGTAATCATTCACTCTGGAATTCCTATTCCATACTGAAAACACTTCCCTTCATTCTGCACCCTTCTCTCACACTACTTCCATCTATCTACTAGCCCCATTGAGATTTGACTTCCCCAGACAACACTATGTCCCTGGACATCCTCTTTGACGTAGGCTGTACTATCACTCACCACCACGCCTATTTCCCCATTTCTCCCTCCACTTACATAAACTGGCACTAAAGGGGAAGTTGGAATTCTCCTTGCTCCCTATTGCCACTTCCTTCATCACCATCATTCAGCAATCTCTCTTCCTTTGAAGTTCATTGAATTAAAATTTTCCACTCAATCCAGATCATCACGACTGTTGTTTACTGCTCCAAGGTCATTCTTCCTCCTTAATTAATCTTCTGGCTCACATTCTTCCTCTCCTCCCCAATTCATGTCCTTATGCCAGGGGACTTCAACATCCCTATTGATGCTCCATAACCTCCCATGTCCTCAAAAATTTCATAATTCTTTCCCCATAACCTCCTCCTTCATTATACTTCATACAGATGGCCACACCTTGGATCTCACCGTGACCCACAATCTGACCCTAACCTATAATTCCCTATCTCCCTATGCCTCACCCCTCCTAAACCTGTTCTTCACTCTCATCATGACCTACGACTGCTTTCCTTTTCCATCCTTTCTCAGGCTATTACTCCTGCACGGATTTCACTGTTCTCCCTTTCTATCCTGACCTGATAGTTACCCAATTTAAGTCTACACAGAGCTCTCTACTCTTGAATCCTTTAACCCATCATCAATTTCCCACCTGTCCTTTGCCAATTCACAGCCCTATAGTACTCTCACCATTCTTCTCCTCTCTTCCTACTGATTTGCTGCTGAATGGCACTGAAGGAGATCACACAACCATGCCAATTAGTATAACTTCAACTAGGCCTTCACATCAAGGTAACTCTTTTATTCCTCTCTAATGATTCCCTGTCTTACTCCCCACAAAAACTATTTCAAAATTTCTTTTCTCTCCTAAAAATTCCAATACCTCTCACTCCTCTCCCTCTCTCAGCCAAGGACCTTGCCTCTTACTTTATTTTTTAAATTATATTAAATTTAACATTTTAATTAACAAGCATTTATTTTCTCTCTAGTTTATTCCCTTATCCCAAGTGGGAAAAGAGAAACGAAAAACAAAACTTTATAACAAATATGGAAAATCAAGCAAAGCAGATTCCCACATTGGCCATATCCAAAAATGTGTCTTATTCTGCATCTTGAATCCATCACTTCTCTGTAAGGAGATCTGCAGCATAGTTCATCATGGGGCTTCTGGAAGTGTTGTTGGTTATTGCATTCATCATTTATTAAGTCTTTCAAAGTTGTCTGTCTTCATAATGTTACTAATTATACAAATTGTTTGCCTGATTCTTCTCACTTTCATTCTGTATAAGTTCATATAAATCTTCCCAGATTTCTCTGAAATCATCCCTTTCATCATTTCTTATGATACAATAATGTGCCATTATATTCAGAGACTTTAATTTTTAAAGCATTCCTCAATTGACAGGCTCCCTCTTGTTGTCCAGGTCTTTGCCACTACAAAAAAAAATTAGCTATAATTATTTTTGTAAATAGGGGTCTTTTTTCTCTTTCATTGCTCTCTTAAGGATAGCTTAGTAGTGGTATCACTGGGTCAAAGAGTATGAATGGTTTAGGAACTTTTGGGACATAGTGGTAATTTTCTTTCCAGAATGGCTGAACCAATTCACAGCTCCACCAACAGTGCATCTGTGTGATTGTTTTCTTCTAGTCTCTCCAATAATTGTTATTTTCCTTTCTTGTCCTCTTTACAAATCGGTTGCATTAATTTAAATTCTTATAATTATTAGTAATTTGGAACATTTTTTTCCTATGGATGTTGATATCTTATATTTCTTCCTTTGAAAACTGCATAGTCATATCCTTCAACTATTTGTAAATTAGAGAACAGCTCTTATTCTTATAAATATTAGTCAATTTCTTTCATATCTTGAAAATGAGACCTTAGTTACATGAAATTGCTATGAATATTCTTCCCAGTCAGCTGTTTCACTTCTAATTTTAGCTGTACTATTTTTGTTTATACAAAAGCTTTTTAATTTTATGTAATTGAAATTTTCTATTTTATATTCCATGATATTCTCTATCCATTATCTATTAATGAACTTTTCCTATAGCTATAGATCTGAAAGAAAAATTGCTCTCTTGTTCCTTTAATTTATTTATGATGTGACCTTTTACCTACCTTTTCCTATACTGAGAAAATTGAGGTCATTCAATTTTTCCTTCTCTTCATCTCAAAACCTCTAGATAACATCTCCATTCTCCTCTCCTATCCCCATCTCTGACAATGAGGTATCTCTTTTCCTTGCCAAGATGAGCCCATCTAAATTCATCTCTCTTTCCATTCTCAGCAAAACTCCTAGAAATAGCTATCTAGAATCATGAACTCCATCTCTTCACCTCTCACTCCCTCTTTGACCACTTACCATCTGGCTTCTGATCTTATCACTCAATTTAAACTGCTCTCTCCACAGTTACCAATGATCTCTTATTGCCAGATCATCTGGTGTTATCTCAGTTCTCATCCTATTTAACCTTCTCAGTTTCTTTTGCTGACTTGTTATCCCTATACATATCTGTAACTGTGAGTGTTCCTCAAACCTCTATTCTGAACACTCTCTTCTCTCTATATATTTTCTTGGTTACCTTACCAGTGCCCATGGGTTTAATTACCATCTCTATCCAGATAACTCAAAGAGCTATATAACTACCCTCAGTCTTTTCCCTGAGTTTCAGTCTCAATTTCCTATTAGTCACCAATTGCCTATTAGATACACTAAACTAGATGCCCTGGAAACATCTCAAGCCAACATTCCAAAAGGAAACTCATTATCTTTTCCCCCAAATCCACTCCTTTTCTAAACTCTTCTTTTTCTGTTAAAGGTATGACCATGCTCTCAGTCTTCTCCTTGATTCCTGCATCTCTTTCACTTCGTATATTGAATCAGTTGCCAAATCTTGATGTTTCTATCTCTAAGACATCTCTCATACTGAGAGAAATTATTATTAAATAACCAATTATTGGAGTGATCCAGGTTTTTTTTCCCTTCCTATCTCCTCATTCTCTACTAGTTCAAGGCAGCATCTGAAGAACATTGCTGATAACGAGATTGGATTAACTTTCTTCTCAATTTTATTCAGACCCTTACCAAAGTGGGGAAGCTCATGGTGCTCTACTCAGGCTTGAGTGGGAGACAGATCCTTTGTCTAGATTGCTGGGAGTGGTCTGAGAGCAGAGTGATCAGTCACTTCCCCAATAGGCCCGCCTCTTATCATAATATTCATTCTTCTCATTAATTGTTAATTAACCAATCAGAGTTGACTGCCATTTGTAAGAAACACTCTTCCAAGGACACATAAGCATTGAGTGAGTTCCATGAGGGGTCTTTGGCATTCAAGAGTTCCATTAACCCCTTTTATTAATTATCTGCTAGCATAATTAATAAAATGACTAATTACACAGAAACTGTCTCTTGAACTTTTTATACATCACAATACATGGCCCCTCTTCTCTGTTCACACAGACCATCACCTTGGTTCACACCCTTCTCATTGCTCAGATTATTGCAATGATCTAATAATTATTCTCTGTGTCTCAACTCTTTCCCCACCCCAGTCCACTCTCTTCACTTCTGCCAAAGTGATTTTCATTTATCACAGATCTTATCATGCCACTCATCTACTCAATAAATTTTAGTCATTCCTTTTTGCCTTTAGGATAAAATATAACCTACAGTAATTCGCTTTTAAATCCTTAACAACCTGCCCCCAACCTATCTTTATAGCCTCATCATACATTGCTCTCTTTCCCACATTCTGTGATTCAGCCAAATTGACCTTCTCTTTTTTCCCCACACGTCCAACCCTCCATCTCTCATATCTGTGTCTTTGCATTGGCCATCTCCCATGCCTGGAATCCTTCCCCTTCTCTCCTTCATGTAATCCCTCTCTTTATTGGAGGCTTAATTGTATCACTATCCTCTACATTAAGGCATTCCTCATCCCCTACCCCAACTACTAGTGCCCTCCCTCCCAGTCTATCTGCCTCACATTTATTCTCTTTGTATTGACTCTATATACATTTATATGTGTGTGTACACATATGTTCATGTGTGTGTGTGTTGTTCTCCTTCTCCCCCTGCCCCTTTAACAGCTACCTGCTCCTCTAGAGTAGGAATTGTTTCACTCTCTGTAGTTACATCCTCTGCACCTAGAAGAGCATCTAGTACATAATAACAAAAGTGCTGAATAAATGCTTCTTGACTGATTCATCATCACAACACTTACTATTGTAAATTTCCAAAGCACTTTTGTTCTGGAGTGCTCAGAGCACTTCACATAAAATGTTACTCATTTTGCCACACATTCTTATGAATTTATATAGGGAAGGCAATATTACTTGCCCCCCTTTAAAAATAAGGAAAAAACTACCTCCAGATAGAGAATTTATTGACTCAAATTAAGATTGAAGCATATTTTTCCCTCTTTCTTTTTTCTTCAGAATATGGCTAATGTGGAAATTTGTTTTGCATGATTTCGTATTTGTAATGGGTTTTGTATTTCTTGCCTTCTTAATAGGTGGGGGAAGGAGAGAATCTAAAACTGTAAATAAAATAAAACTGAAAATAAAATAGAAAGAAAAATAGGGAAACAGACAAAATAGCATAATATAAGCAAGATGTTTATGCCCATTGTACATGTAACAGGGGACTAACCAATCAGCTCAGTCCTCATGAGCTTGGATAGCGTGCATCAGTGTGCTTAGATCTACAATGGCAATGCCCTGGAGAGATTTCAGAATATGTATAGCTACTCCACAACAGATTCTGGCCTGCCAACCACATAGTGAAAAGCATCCTCTTTGGTTGGCTACAATTACAGAACCAGGACTGGAGGCACCTTCAAAGGCCTTACAGTCTCAGCCTCTTCCTTGGTTGACCCTCTCTCTTGATTTGACTTCCTGGTTTCTTCCTGGTAGAACGGCATTTAGTGAGAGACAACACCGTAAGGGAATAGTCCCCTGCCCTCTCTCTTTCCAAGGTCCTATGAAAATGGACTTTGTTCTTCTGCTTCTGTGTTTGGTCTTTTGTTTTAGGTGAAAGAAGTTGGACATGATGACCTTGTGAATTTTTTTCGATGTTAATTTGTGGTTTTCTTTTCGTTTGTGTGTGTGTATACATACATATATATATATATATATATATATAGTTTCAACATTCACTTCTGTAAGATTTTGAGTTCTAAATTTTCTCTTCCCTTCCCACTCTCCAAGATGGCATGCAATCTGATACAGGCTATACATGTACAATCATATTAAACATATTTCCACATTAGTCATGTTGTGAAGAACAATCAGAACAGAAGGGAAAATCCAGGAGAAAGAAAAAACAAAAGAGAGAGAGAGCAAGTTGTCTGCTTTGATCTGCATTCAGACTCCATAGTTCTTCCTCTGGATATGGATAGCATTTTCTATCACGGCGCTTTTGGAATTGTCTTAGATCCTTGCATTGATGAGAAGGGCTACATCTATCAAAGTGTGACCATGTGAATTTTGAAAGTTCGGAAGAAAAAACCTGAAGTTTTCAAGTTGTCCATTCTCGGTTTTGCAGCCAGAGGACCATCCATGCTCTGAGGATTTAGGAGTGGCCTTTAGAAGCCAGTTCAGGAGAAGTTAAAACAAAGACTCATTCAACAGCCATGCTGCATTTATCTGTGAACTTATTGGCACTAATGCTATGTAGAAATGGTGCTAAGACTAAATCTAGGAAGGTAATAGAGGGGAGAATTTGGCCCCAATGTGTTAGAGGCAAATATTTGTGCTTCTGTTCCTGCCATATCTTCAAAATAAATGTCCTTTTGTAAAAAACTAATTGATGTCAACTAGTTAAATGGATGTGAGCCCCTAATTACTGGTAGCAAAAAGTAGGAGGAAACATACCTGGAATGGTGACTTAATCCTATAGCAATAAAGAGACTCCAGCCCCTCAGGAGTACCCCTAGAACTCTGAGGGTCAAATGTAGTTGATCTGGTGCTGGGAGGGTGGGTGGGACCAGACAGTATACTCACTATATACTCAATGGCTAAATTATAATTTAACTAAAGAAATCGCAGTAACAGGGTCTGCTTTGGGGTTTGAAGCTACTCATGACAAGCTGTAAAACTTGTCTGTGGCCCCAGTGGGCTTTGAACGTCGTGGAGTACATACAGATTTTATTCTGCTAGGCAGTCTCAGTGTCTCATTGCTACATAGTTATACGATAAATTTAGACTGTAATAAAAATCATTTTAGTGCCAAATGTATGTAACAGTCTCTGATTTCCCCCAGGCTATGAAAAGTTCTGCTAATCAACTGCCTGAAAATTTGTAATTCCTTTGCCAAGCCTGTCTACATCAATTTCTAGGGATGCTATAAGGTTTTTAGCCTACACTAAGTTAATTAGTTGCCATTTACAGATGCATATAAAAAAAGACAGAAATATAGACTAGGCAGGTAAGCGGTGCAGTGGATAAAGCACCCAGCCTAGCCAGGAAGGTTTACAATCAGTTCCAACCTCAAACACTTTCTAACTGTATGATTTTGGGCATTTAAAACCACTTCCTGCCTCAGTTTCCTTATCTGTAAAATGGGAATAATTATAGCACCTACCTCATAAGGTTGTTGTGAAGATCAAATGAAATCATTTTTGTTTGTTTTGTTTTTTGGCTAGGCAGTGGGGTTAAGTGACTTGCCCAGGGTCACACAGCTGGTAAGTGTTATGTGTCTGAGGACGGATTTGAACTCAAGTCCTCCTGAATCTAGGGCTGGTGCTCTATCCACTGCACCACCTAGCTGCCCCCTTGAAATCATTTTTGTGAAGCACATAGTAGGTACTTAAATGCTTGTTCCCTTCCCACTAAGTATGTGGTGCACAATGTCCTCACCTCCTGAACTTACCTTTCATTTTTGGCTCAGGTTCATGGGTTTGTTAAACTGGAGAGTTGGAATGCTTAACCCTAACTTAAATTACTACCTATTACTGAGGGTTTTGTTATCTACCAGCCAAAAATAAAAGACAGTCTGGGCCTGGGGCCACTCTATGGGGTTTTAGCAAGCTAGATGTGGTTGCTAGGATTAAATTGCCGTCAGCTTCCCTTTATCAGAGAAAGGATCTAGCAATTAAATCCTAGCAGACTGGATCTGGGGTGGCTCTAAAGAGATGAGCCCAGAAACTGGTAGGAGGGAGCTGTTAACACCCAGCACAATCTGCCATGCCTATTAGTTACTATGAGTCCTTCAGGGACCAAGTCAAGTGGCACACCCATGTATATGCCATATCAGACAAAGAGCAGACGCGGGGAGAGCTGCCCGCTAACATCAGTGGTCAGGCAGGGTCAGAGTCAGGAGAGAACCCTTCATGTATGTACCGTGGCCACACATACTTCTTGCACATGTGCCCTTCATGTATGATCCTCATATGTGCTCACTGTTTCTGCTGCTATTATGTTGTATTATATTGTATTACATTGTGTTATGTTATATTATATTGTGTTATGTTATAATTATAGATGTGTATGCATATATATCATATATTTCTCACATATTTGTGTGATTGTATGCCCAGGTATTATAGGGGAAACACTCTATCACACCTTTCCACGCTATATTATTTCATTAGATGTTTTTGTGTTTTTAACTAATTTCATACACTGGTTAACCAACTGAAAAATTGAACACATTAGTGGAGGATCACAAGCAATGGATTTGAGTGGGTGAAACCAACAGAAGATCTTAAAACTTCAATAGCTATTCTGGGGGTCCCACATGGGAGAGAGGGTAGCCCAGGTGCTACATTTTGAAATGTCTCTGATACACCACCTGTAAAGGGATTTCCTTCTAAGTCCAACCCAGCCCCAGACTCTGGTTCCCTGAAAGAGAATGTAAGCAAGGCAAGCATTTATTAAACAGTTATGGTATGCAAGGCCCTGGGGTAAGCAGTAAGGATGCAAATACAACCAAAAGGAAAGATAGCCCCTGGGAGGAGAGAACATACACAGGGAACTGAAAATAGGTTTGGAGGATGAGGTCTGGAAAGTCAGAACTGAACTGAGAGGGAAATAAAGATTGACCAGCCTGGGCCTCTCCCCAGAATGGAGGCCCCAGGATGAACTCACTAATGGGAGGAGGGAGAAGGGGGCTAACATAGCAGAGGGATGTTCTACAGTAAGAAAGCCGTAGTAGCTGATGGATGTTCCAGGGTGAGAAAGACTTTCCTACCATGTATTCAGTTTTTACTCTGTTCCCAAAACCATGCTAAGTCCTGGGGATGCAAATGCAAAAGGGAGACAGTTCATATCCTCAAGGAATTTTCATTCTATCAAGGGAAATGACACACACAGGAGAATGGTGGTCAGGGAAGGGAGTTGTGGTGAGAAGTGAGAAGATAGTGATTAGAACAATAAAGCAGCTCATTAAACTTTTCCAGAAACAATGAGATGATTTGGGCAGCCTTAAAAGGCTTGCTACTATTGGGGCAGCTAGGTGGCGCAGTGGACAGAGTACTAGCCCTGGAGTCAAGAGGACCTGAGTTCAAATCTCCCCTCAGACATATAACACTCACTAGTTGTGTGCCTCTGGGCAAGTCACTTTTAATCCCAATTGCCTCATATAAAAAAGAATGAAAGAAAGAAAAGAGGTTTGCAACTATGCAGCAATGGGATGATTTGTCTGAAATCCTCAAAATGCTTTTCCACCTCCACCCCAGCATCCCTCCCATGCTGGCAACACCACCCCTCCTGATTGGGGCGATCCTCACCAAACTCCATTTGCGAAAGGATCCCTGCCAGCTCTGCTTACTTCTAAACTGGTTAAGCCCCCAACTCTATGGACTGCCTCCACCCATTAGAAGCTAAGCTCCCTTGAAGGCAAAGACTAGCTTTCTTTTTGCTTCTATCCGTATTGCCAGCACTTTGGACAGTGCTTGGCAGCTCAATAAACGTTTTATCTACTCTGAGAATGGCAGGTGTGAAGATGAGGGTGGAAGGGTCCCAAGGAGTGCTGAGTTAGGGAGCTTAGCTCCTTAGAAGGAGACCTGGCCTCTGGTATTCTGGTTTGAAGGATGAAAAATGGCAGCCTCAAGCAGAATGGAAGATGCCCGGAGTGAATTCACTTCGTGCTTTTCCTTCATTAACAACGGGCCACTTTAGGTCAATTCCCATGGATACATTATGGGAGTTCAGATCTCTCTGATGGTGTCTTCCAAGTGTGGTCCAGCACCTGGCATGGTTTGTCTTTCAAGTAGCCAGTCAATGTTGCAGGTGTATGCCACTCATTCTGTCCCTGTCATACTGTCCACATCTGGGTACACACCAAAGGGTACAAACTGCCAGAGGATCACAGTCCCACCTAGGCATTCAGAAAGGAACAACGTGATTATCATTGGCATCATCAACAAGCATTTATTAAGCACCTACTATGTGACAGCACTTAGCAGTGACTGGCACATAGTAAGAGCTTAATAAGTGTTTAACTGACTGACTGATTGGGAGGTATATGCCAAGTGCTGAAGATAAAAATAAATGCAAAAATACAGTCTCTGCCCATAAGAGGCTTGCAACTATAATGCAAAAAGAGGAGTTTATATTTAATGTTATTGTTTGTTGTTTAATCATGCCTGTCTCTTTGTTACCCCATTTGGGGTTTTCTTGGCAAAGATACTGGAATAGTTTTTCATTTCCTTCTCCAGCTCATTTGACAGATGAGGAAACTGAGGCAAACAGGGTTAAGTGACTTGCCCAGGGTCACACAACTGGAACATGTCTGAGGTGAGACTTGAACTCAGGTCTTCCTGACTCCAGACCTGCCACTCTATCCATTGCAGCACCACCTAGCTACCCTATGATCTCCTAGCAGGGTGGTTGTTTTCTCCTTAAGCTTTTATCTCCTCTTTTAAATCTCCCATCCCTGCTTCCTTCCCCAAGAGAAAATGCGCTCCTTGAGGTTTCCTGTTTGTTTCTGTATCCCCAGTGCCTAGCACAGTTTCTAGCACATAAAGGCACTTAATAAATATCTGTCAATTGGTCCTATGATCCAATAATAATACCAAGAATAATAATAATCACTGACATTTATATTGTGCTTTAAAATCTGCCTAGCACTTCACAAATGTTACCTCATTTGATCCTTGCGACAAACCAGGGAGGTAGGTGCTATAATATTATTATTCCCATTTTACAGATGAGGAAACTGAGTCAGACAAAGGTTACGTGACGTGTCCAGTTAAATTTCTAAGGCTGGATTTCGACTCAGGTCTTCATGACTCCAAGTGTACCTGGAATAGTCTAAGCTGATCACCTTGCTGTCATAATCCTCTTCAGAGCTTGTCCCTGGAGCTGAATATGGGCAGAGGCTGCATTTGTAAAAGTCTACTTTGTAAGCAGTCGTTGCGACCTATTATTATGATAATTATCATCATTAGAATCTTAGCCAAGCCACGGCTTGCAAACCAGATGCCACCCAGCTGCCCGGGTGAGGAATCTTACATAATACGGCCCATCGACTGGGGATGCCTTTAAAGCAAGTGCGAGGAACCTGAAGCATTAAGGCCACATGGAGCCCTTCACACACGTTTGCATTCAGTCAGAGGGCCCCACTTGAGGACCTAGAGGGCTGCATGTGACCTCGAGGCCACAGGTTGCCCATCCCTGCTTTAAAACCAGCCATCAAAAGATAGAGGCCGAGCACCATGTCACACATTTCACCGCTAACCTGTGTTCAAAACACCGTGACTTGTTTGCAAGCATAAGCCTTTATGCTCTTTTTTTAAAATTAGCCAATCCCAGCCTCCTTCATGCACTTGTTTCATGATAGTGGACTATCTTGTAGCTGATACTTCTGTGTTTACTCTTTTTTTTTGCTGAATTAAGACTTCTGGAGCCCAGTCTGTTACTCAAAAGACCACAGTGCACCATCGGCATAGGTAGCCTTCCAGCATCTCCTTGTATTAGGAAGACCAAACACTTAGAGTGGCTGGTAGATCCCTTAGGTCAAGAGTTCATAATCTATTCCTCAACCCCACACCTGTTCTTCTGGTCTGCCAGGGGTGGGTGTGCCAGTGGTTAGGGATGATCACACATATTTTCCTAAGAGAAGAGCAGAGCTCTGTATAGATGTGATATAAGGCAAATCAAACTCAAGAGAAATGGGAGGGGCAAGATTTAGGCAAATCTTCTGTGACTGAAGCAGAAAAAAAACAACTCCTGTCTGATTAGAGAAAGGCTCTAGATAACCTCCTTTCTTGACACAGAAAATGGTGCTCCTCTTGGCAAATGTTTATAGATGTAGTCCCCTCACTTTTTTTCCTCCTAGTAGAGCAGACATTCATAACAATTTACGAGACATATGCCTGTGAACTTTCCCTCCTTCCTGTATTCCTTTTGTCTTCAAATGATGGTTTCTGTTGAAGGGATTTGCCCTACCAATTAACTTTGTTTGTACACTGTCCAACCCTATTACTTTCAACTTCACTTAAACACAGATTTCACTGAAAAATAACCACATCCTAAGCCAAGCTCTCTTCTCTCATCTTTCCAAACCCACTTTTCCCCAAGGGTGTTAGCTGTCACCCTACTTTCAACAAGTGCTTGACTAGGCCACTAGTGACTATTAAAATGCCATTTCATTGCAAACAAATGTCACAAATTCTTAGAAATGAGGATGTCTCCAAGAAGCTGAGAATCTGTTTTGTCAGGCTCACAGTGGCCCCATGGACAGTTTAGTCTTTAAGTATTCTGGGCTTGATTTTTTCTGTGAAGAATTCATGGAAAAGACCATCAGTTTTAGTCAGTGAACTAATACTCCTGCCAGTTCCTATGAGCTTGATTGTGCAAATACTATGAATCGTGGCTTAATTTAATTGTCTTGTTGATTGTCTAGACTTATGAAAGTGATGAAGAAAATGCGAATTAAAGTTAAAAGTGTGTCTTGCAACCATTTTTCCCCTCTGGAAAATCAGTTATTAAACATTTACCAGAACACCATTTGGGTGGTTAATCTTTTTTTTAATTTTATTCCGAATTTAAGAAATAAAACAAACATCTCCAAAACATAGAATAGATGGGGGGGGGGGGAGATGATTGCACATGAAACTACTGATCTATTACATACAACTTGCTATCCCTTTTAAATATATAATAAAGTTATCATTTAACTTTATTTTTTCCCTTTGTTTCTTCCCTCCCTTCACCCTAGAAGCTATATTGAAGTTCAGGCCTTGAAAAGCTCAAAGAAAATCCCTTGCCCCCTTTCGCCAGCCAACGATTTCTCCCCATTAAATTCCCAGGCCTGGGCCCCACATTATCAGCTTTGCTCACAGGTCACCTAAGTTGATACATAGATTTTTCTAAATCAGGAAATCTCCTGCTAATGCTCTCTGCCTCTTCCAATCCAGCCTATGCCTTGTTGACACCCAGCTGCCCTTAATGAGGTCGCATCATCTGGCCCTGATGGAGCTGCATCCTAGCATATGGAAAGAGTGAGCAGATGGGTCTGATGAGCCTGATTGTATCAGGGATCTTTCAAAGATTATGGAGGACTGGAAAGGGGCCATGAGACTGGACAAGGAAAAGTGTTGATTCCATTTTCAAATAATATTTTAATTTTTCCCCAGTTCTGTGTAAAAACAATTTTTAACATTTTTTTAATTTGAGCTGTGAATTCTCTCCCTCCCTTTCCTCCTCCCTCCATGAGATAGTAAGCAATAGGATAAAAGTCACAGGTGTGCAATCATATAAAATATATTTCCATATTATGTTGATTCTATTTTCAAAAAAGGGGGAGAGAGGAACGGAGTTTGCAAACTTTAGGCTAGTGAATTTGACTTCAATTTTTGGCAATATTCTAGAATTTATTATTAAAGGCTACTTATTTCCAGTGAATACCTGGAAAAAGAATTAGTGATCAGAAAGAGACTTCATCAAAAATAGCTCATGCCACAGTAACCTCATGTCTGTTTTTTTTGATGGGGTCACTAAACTGACCATCAGTTTACCTTGATTTTAGCAAAGGATTTGACAAAATCTCTTAGGTGACTTTTGTGGAAAAGAGGGAAGGATGTGACCTAAATCAGGTGTCAAATATGATTGCAGCCCACAATACTCCCAAGATTGACCCAAACTAGATTAAAATGTAATTGGGAAATAGAAATACAACAACAAAACATAGATAATGGCATTATGTGGTTTTCTAGGTAAACCCAATTTACTTGCAAGTCAAGATATTCTCCTCCTGATGTCATTGGTCTCCTTCGAGAATGAGCGACAAACAACAATATACAGGCCCACAGTGGTGTATAAACAAGAGGAAGGAGGTAAGTGGCTGGAACACAGTGCATGAGAGGGGGTGATATGATATGTTTGGAAGGGCAGGCTGTCATCAGATTATGGTGGGATTTAAATAATGAACAAGTTTGTATTTTATCCTATAGGCAATAGAGAGACATGGCAGCTTCTTGAACAGGGCAGTGTCATTATCAGACTTTTATTTTAGCTATATAATGTTGACAGGCAGATGGACAATGGATTAGAGAGGGGAGGGCCTTGAAGCAGGAAGACCAATCAGGAAGCTTTTTCAACAGTCCAGGAAAGAAATAATAAGGGCTGAATTAGGGTGGTGCCCTGCAAGTGGAGAGAAGAGAGCAGAGGAGAGGTCAAGGAGACAAAATCAACAAGACTTGTTAACTTCATGAGTCAATAAACATTTATTCAACACCTACTGTGTTCCAGGCTCTGTGCTGAGTGCTAGGGATACAAAGAAACATAAAAGACAGCCCTTGTCCTCAAGGAGCTCGCAATTTATTAGGGAAGACATGATTGTGATAGAATGCTAATGTGCTACAAGAAATGGTGAGCTCAATGATCTTAGAAAAACATAGGTAGACTTGCATGAAATTATGAAGAGCCAAATGAGCAGAACTAAGATAACATTGTATACAGTATTGTTTTAAGAACAAGTTTGAGCAAATAAGTCATTTTGATTATTATAAATACCTAAATTAACTCTAAAGGACGTGAGAAGGAAGATGCTATCTGCATCCAGAGAAAGAGCTAATAAATAAAAGTATGTACAGAATGAGTTTGCATACATACATATTTGTGTCTAATGTAAGCCATCTCTAGGGTGGTGGAGAAGGGAAAAATAAATTTACATGATAACTTTATTACATATTTAAAAGGAATAGCAAGTTGTACATAATAGGTTTGCAGTTCCGTGTGCAACCATCTTTTTATTATATTATGTTACAGAAATGCTTGTTTTATTCCACAAATTAAAAACAAAAGAAATAAAAATTAAAATAAAGGAAAAGAAAATTTAATAGGGAAGACAGCAGACACATACAAAAAGTCATATTTACAAGATAAATAGAAAATAAAAGAAGGCACTAGAATTTCTTAATTCTAGGCTTCCTGTAGAAGGTGGGATTTTAGCTGGGACTTGAAGGAAGCCAGGGAAGCCTGGAGGTAGAGATAAGGAGGGAGAACATTCCACTGGACTGATTAAATATGTGGCAGGAGAGAGTGCAGGATTCAAAGATGACTGGAAGCTTGCAAATCTGGGTGACTAAGGGATGGTAGTGCACTCAACAGAAAGAGGGAAGTAGAGATGAGGGAAGGATGTAGGGCAAATATAGTGAATTCTGTTTGGGGCATTCTCCCTCCATGTTAATTGTTTCCATCTTTCGTCATTTCTACCAATTTGCTGGAAATGGGATAAAACCTTAGGGTTGTCGTGACTTGTACATCTCTTAATAGTAGTAATTTTGAGTCACCTTTCATGCAGTTTTTAATAGTTTGAGATTTCATTATATTGAATTATTATTCATTATTATTATGAAGTTATTTATTCATAACCTTTGACCTTTTATTCATTTGGGCATAATTCTCTTAAATAGTTGTGTTAATGCCAGGGGTATGCTAGAGCCAGCCAATTGTTAAATTTTCTACATGAGTATTTATACCTCAGAAATGGCAAATGCTACAAATTTGGACTTGATTTATGTTTTATTGATTAAAGACTTAAGAAAAGTGACAGAGACAATGTTAACAATACAGATTAAAGCTCAAAGTATGTCCTGGGTAGGTTTGTTGTATTTTTGTTGTTAGTTGTTTTTTTTTTTTTCAGAGAGTCTATTGTTTAGCACTTAAGAGTACACCCTGGCTAGTTCCCTACATCTCCAATTTTTATAAAAATATATATTATATGGGTGTATGGGGTGTTCCAAGAGGACTAGCACCTCTGGTGTAAGGGCTTGCTGAACCCTTTTCAGGGCTGCTCATCTACCTTTGGTGTCCACCTTTCACTCAAGCCTCACCAGTGTCTCCAACAAACTGTAGCATGAGCAGTGGTCACACCCTGGTAAAACTGGATTTAGCAGATTCTAAATTTTTTTGCTCACCCAAATGAATGTTGCTATTACTTTGCCTAACTCTATAAAATAACTACTTGGTACCTTCATTGATAAATAGCAAAGAGTCTGTAAATTAATTTGGGTAATATTATTTTTATTATATTGGCACTCCCCAGCTATAAAGACTAAAGATCTCTTCAGTAGTTTGTCAGATTTCAGTTTTCCATTTTAATATTTTTAAATTAATTTTACTTTTTTAATTAGCAAAAATTATTTTTCCCTTCACCTCAAAACAAAATCCTTCTAACAAATAAGCAGTCAAGTAAAACAAATCCCCACATCTGCCATATTCAAAAATGTTTTATTCTTTTTGAACTAAGATGACACAGTGGGTAGAGCACTGGACTTGGAGTAATGAAGGCGGGAGTTCAAAGTCAGCCTCAGACACTTAATTGTGTAACTGTGGGCAAGTGACTTAACCTGTATTTGCCTCAGTCTCTCCATCTCTGAAATGGGGATAATAATAGCACCTACTTCCTAAAGTAATTGTGAGGATCAAATGAGATAATATTTGTAAATCACTTGTAAAATATTAAAGTGTTATATAAATGCTAGCTATTATTATCACCTGTCTTTCAGGAGATGGGTATCATTTCTCTTGAATCATGGTTAATCATTGCATTGATCCATATTCCTAAGTTTTTAAGAATTGTTCTTTTATTCTTTTCTCAGTGAGACAATTGGGGTTAAGTGACTTGCCCAGGGTCACACAGCTAACAAGCGTCAAGTGTCTGAGGCCGGATTTGAACTCAAGTCCTCCTGACTGCAAGGCCAGAGCTCTATCCACTGTGCGACCTAGCTGCCCCAAAATCGTTCATTTTCACAATGTCCATATTATAGTATAAATTATTCTCTTGGTTCTACTCACTTAGCTCTGCTCATTATAAATTTGAATCAGTTCCTTGGAAATGAGACCTTTGTCAGAAAAATTTGATGAAAAGATTTTTTTCCTTTGATTACCTATTTCTCTGCTATCCTTAGCTGCATTAGATTTGATTATACAAAAACTTGTTAATTTCATGTAATCAAAATTGCATATTTTCTCTTCTGTGATCCTCTCACTTACTTGTTTGGACATGAACTCTTCCCCTATCCACAGAGCTGACAAGAAATTTCATCTTTCTCCTTGTAATTTATGATGTGACCTTTCATATCTAAGTCACATATCCATTTGGAGCTTATCTTGGTTTGGGGTGTGAGATGTTCTTCTAAATCTAATTTCTACCAGTCTTCTGTCCAATTTTCCCTAAAGTTTTTGTTAAAGAGTTAGTCCTTACTCCAGTAGCTGGGGTGTCTAAGTTTATCACACACTAGCTTACTAGAATCCTTTGCTTTAAGTATGTTGTATATTTAACCTATTCCACTGTTCGGTATCTATTTTTTTTTAACCAGTACCAATTGTTCTGATGATTTTGTTGCATAGTTTGAAATCTGTTATTTCTAAGTCCCCCTGCTTCCCATTTTTAAAAAAGTTATTTCTCTTGAGACTCGACCTTTTTCTTCCTCCTCCAGATGAATTTTCTTATTTTTTTTTCTAGTTCTATGAAGTATTTCTTTGGTGCTTTGATTGGTAAAGCAGTGAATAAATCAACTCAATTCAACAAGCATTTATTAAGTTATCTGCTATGTGTCAGGCACTGTGCTAAGCACTGGGAATACAAAGAAAGGCGAAAAAAGTCTCTGCCTTCAAGGAGCTCAAAATTTAATGGAGGAGACAACATGCAAACTATCATGTACATGAGAGATACATAGAAGATAAATCTGAGATAATCAAAGAGACCACAGAGCCCAGAAAAGGCATTTTTGTGGAAGCTGAGATTTTAGCTGAAACATGAAGGGAGCTGGGGAAGCCAGAAGATGGACATGAGCAGGAAAAGAGTTCCAGCTACCAGGACAGGCACTGCAGATGCATAGTCAGGAGATGGAGTACAGAGGAGTATAGAATCACACCTAGGTTGGGAGATGAATAACCAGAAGGGTGGTAGTGTCCTCAGCACTCTAAAGTCTCTCCACCAATCCAAAGTCACGTTTCTTTACATGTACTCAGCATACAGAATCAGAGGGCTGTTCTTCAGGAAACCAGCCCAAGCCTGCCTGAGTTGAAGCGAGGGCTACATATAAATTAACAGAACCTGAGTGTCACATTCCGAATCAAATCTCAAAGAATATTATGTCACCATGGTATTTAGCTTCTACAAAGATAACTTTGATTAGCATGATTTCCTCACTTAACGCACTCCAACTTTTCACATAGGCAAATAGGTTTTTTTCTTTTCTGCCTTCCTTTCTTTTTCTCCCTCTTTTTCTCTTTTCATTTCTATTTTTCTTTCTTTCCTTCTTTCCTTTTATTTCTTGTTCCCTTTTTCACCTCCTTTCCTTTCTTCCTTTTTTCTTTCCCTTTCCACCTTTCTGACTCTCCTTCCTTTTAGCTTTTCTTTCTATTCCTTCCTTTTTTCTTTCTCATCTTCCTTCCTTTTTTTCCTTCTCTCCTCCCTTCCTTTTTTCTTTTTTCCTTCTTTCCTTTCTCTCTTTCTTTCATCATCCAGTATCTGTCTGGAGTCACCAAATTTTCCAGAGCTGCCAAGCAATCTGGATTTACTAAAGGATTCTGCCACATTTCTTCTCCAGAGATAACAGAGTTGATTGAATCCTGGGGGGAGGGGGACTTTGCACATGCCTTTGTGCAGCAGACCTGCCAAATATTACTATTCCAGCTCTTAAACCTGTGCCAGACTGTTAATATCTTAATGCTTATTCAAGTGTCAGGGAGTGCTGGCAGATGTCAGAATAAATGGGTGGCTGTCAATAAGGAAATTACTTACCATTCACCGGGTGATTGTGGCAGTCTGTCAGGTAGCATTTGGGAGGATGTCAAAATGAAAAAGAAAAAGGGGGAAGAAAAAAAGAGGGGTGGCCACAAATGCTGTTGGGGGGAGGATTTTTTTTTGCCTTAATTGTCTGGGTGTTTTATTATCTTTTTTTTATTTCAGGGGCTAGCCTCTAACTATAACAACCCATGAAAGCAAGAACTAAACAAGAAAAAAGGGCACTATTTCTCTAGGCCTTGAAGGCATAACATCTGAATTACTGGAACCATCTGTATTTGACACAAAAACAGAAATACTTTGCTCTCCCTTGTAAAGGCAGTAGGACTCAGATTCACTGGGGATGAATAGTTTTCCTCATAGAGTGTAAAAATTCCAATAATGAAATTCTTGGCCACATATGTATATGATATTTATATATAATAAATACCATATAGGTATATATAATATATAATCTAATATTCATATATAATAAATAATCTAACATTTATATATTTTATAACTTATGATGTTTGCATATGATATGTAATTTAACATTTATATGTTATATAACTTATGATGTTTGTATATAATACATACTCTATCATTTATTCTATAACATATGATATTAGTATGTACGCAATCCAACATTTGTTTATTATATAATGTATGTTTGTATATAATGTGTAATCTAACATTTATATATTATATAATGTATGACATTTGTATATAATATATAATCCAACATTTACATGTTACATAACTTATGATGTTTATATATGTAATCCAATATTTATTCATTATATAACATATGTTTGTATATAATATATAATCCAACATTTACATGTTATATAACTTATAATGTTTTTATATAATATGTAATCTAATATTTATTTATTATATAACATATGATATTTGTATATAATATGCAATCTAACATTTATTACATAATGTATGTTTGTATATAATGTGTAATCTAACATTTACATATTATATAACATATGATGTTTATATAATATGTAATCCAACATTTACATGTTACATAACTTACGATGCTTTTATATGATATGTAATCTAACATTTATTTATTATATAACATATGACATTTGTGCATAATATGTAATCTGACATTTATTACATAATGTGTGTTTGTATATAATGTGCAATCTAACATGTATATATTATATAATGTATGATGTTTGTATATAGTATGTAATTCAACATTTATATGTTACATAACATGATGTTTTTATATAATATATAATCTAACATTTATATGTTATATAATGTATGATGTTTGTATATAATGTGTAATCTAACATTTATATATTATATAACATATGATGTTTGTAAATAATATGTAATCCAACATTTATGTTACATAACTTATGATGTTTTATATAATACGTAATCTAACATTTATTTATTATATAACATGATATTTGTATATAATATGTAATATAACATTTATTTATTATATAATGTATGATGTTTGTTTATAATGTGTAATCCAACATTTATATGTTACATAACTTATGATGTTTTTATATAATATGTAATCTAACATTTATATGTTATATAACTTATGATGTTTGTATATAATATGTAATCTAACATTTATTTATTATATAATGTATGTTTGTATATAATGTGTAATCTAACAATTATATATTATGCAACTTATGATATATGTATATAATATATGCTGTAATGTGTCTATGTATTATCTATAACACATATAAATTAAACTTTAGACTTTTACTTCTAAATGCACTGTCTTTTTTTTCATACGGACATGTTAAGATCTGAGAATTGGAGTAAATGAAGAACTGCTATTGATGGTTGATCATCTTTGCACGTGTTCTGCACACGTAGAATATAGGAAATAAAGAAAATGATTGCTAGAGAGGGAGAAGGCCTTTAATATAGCTTTCTTTAAAGTTTCTCTGAACTCCATTACTAGATATAGAGATAAAAATTATTGATAGCAGCATTTTTTTTCTTGTCACATAGAATTAGAAACACAGAAAGTTACCATTAAAAGCAGAATGGCTGAACAACTTAGGAATATAATGGAATATTATCATATCATAAGAAACGACACAGGGACAGAATCAAAGAAACCTGGAAAGACTTGTAGGAATTGTCAGAGTGACCTGAGTAGATCAAAATCACTGATATAATGACTACACCATTGGAAAGGAAAGTATAATCAATGCAGTGACCTATCTTGCCTCCAGAATACCAATCAATGCTGAATCATGCTTCCCATCTCTTGGCAGAAATATGATTGACTAGAGGCATTGAAGGCCTGAACTAAGATAGTAGATGAGTGAGTAAAGATAAGTGGTTGGATATGAGAGGTGTGGAGGGGATAGAAATGGCAAGACTTGACAATTAATTAGATATGTAGGGTCACGGAAAGTGAGGAGATAAATATGGAGATTATGATCCAGGGACACTGGAAGAATGGTGTGCCTTCAGCAGAAATAGGTAAGTTTGGTAGAAAGGCATGGTTGGAGGGAAAGACAATGCTCTGGATATGTTGAGTTTGAGTTCCTTCTGTCATATCCAGTTAGAAATACCCAATGGGCATTTCATGATGCAGAGTTGGCATTCAGGAGAGAGACTAGGGATGAGTAGATAGGTCCATGAATTATCCACAAAGGAATGAGAAATATACGAGAGCTGATAGGTGAAACAGTACGAAGAGAGAAGAGGGCACAGGATAGAATCTTGGGGTATACCCAGTGAAGTGAGGTGTGTGGAGGATGAGCCAGCAAAGGAGATTAGAGAGTGATTAGAGAGCTAGGAAGAGAACCAGGAGAGTAGTGTCATGAAAACCCAGAGACAAGAGAGGGGTCAGCTGTCAAATAAAGCAAAGAGACCAAGATGGACGAGGTCTGAAAAAAGACCATCAGAAGTAGCAATTAAAACAGTGGAGAAAAATGGTTTAAGTTGAATGATAAGGGGGGAGGGAGTCAGAAACTAGGTTGCTAATGGTTGGGGAGTGTAAGAAGAGTAAATGAAGGCAGTAAGTGTGGACCAAATATGAACAACTTCTTCGAGGAATTGGGCTGAGAAAGGGCAATTACTTGAGTATTTTTTTCAGGATGGGGGAGAGTTAATTTGGAAGAAAGTACAGATGGAACTGGTAGATTGAGGAGACTGAAGATAAGAGAAAAAGGGATGGTTAAGGGGGTAACCTGCTGGAGGAGAGATGGGATCAAGGAATATATAGAGTGGTTGGTCATGGCAAGGAAAAGGAAAAAAGGGGAGAATTAGGCGTATTGCAAAGGAGTTCTGAGATGGAGAGAAGCATAAAAGAGAACATTTCTGTCAAATAGCTCCAATTTTCTCAGTAAAGTAAGAGTCAAAATCTTAAAGTAAGAGAGGAGGGGAAGGGGAGATGGGGAAGGCTTGAGAAGAGAGGATTTGGAACAGCTTCTGTGGGGAGTGAGATAGGAAATCAGTGGTGGAGGAACAAAAAGCTTACCTTCTTGCAGTGAGGGCCCAGCTGAAATGAGATAACAGAAATTTGTAAGGAAGCCATTCAGCTTGGTTTCATGACACCCCTCTCCAGCTACATTCTGCCACATGTAGAAAGTTAAGACATTTCAGTTTTAATTCTAGTTGGGGCACCTAGGTGGTACAGCGATTAGTGCACCAGGCCTGGAGTCAGGAAGATTCATCTTCCCCAGTTCAAATCTGACTTTGGACACCTATGTAACCCTGGGCAAGTCACTTTATTCTCATCTGTAAAATGAGCTGGAGAAGGAAATGGCAAACTACTCCAGCATCTCTGCCAAGAAAACCCTAAATGGGGTCATGAAGAGCCTAACTGACATGACTGGAAAACAACCCAACAACCCAAAAAGTTCTAGTTCCAGTTCCTCTGTTTCTACCTGTGGGACCTCTTTGGACCTCAGTTTCCTCATCTATTGAAAGAGAGAGAGAGAGAGAGAAAGAGAGAGAGAGAGAGAGAGAGAGAGAGAGAGAGAGAGAGAGAGA
>NW_020950239.1:10137335-10182930 GCF_900497805.2 Vombatus ursinus | reverse complement strand
CACACACACACACACACACACACACACACACCAAGTACTTGTCAGTACAATGACACTGGTCTTCTTGCTCTTCCTCCTCACGAGAGACATTCCATCTCGACTCCAGGCATTTTCACTAGCTGTACCCATGTGTGGAATGCTCTCCCATCAAAACACCATCATGATTGGTGTCTCTAGGGTTAAAGCTAATTTGGATTAACAAAGGATAAAGGCTAAAACTCAGACTTTGCCTGTGGTGACAGATTCCTCTTCTTCTGATCTCCCTTCGTCTTCCTAAACAAAAAGGTATTGAATTCTAGGCTGGCTTTGCTTTGGGTCGGTGGACAAGAATGTGTTTATTTTCTCATCAATGTAACAACTCAAAGAGTGGTTAATCTGCCAGCTGGGTATCTCAAAGGTGCTATGTACTTCTGTATTTCTTTAATAGCTAACACTAGGGAGGTAAATACTTTGACAGGGGGTGAGCTTTTGAAGGGTCCTTCTGCATCTTTGAAGTTTTCTCTCCATGAAAATATAAGTCATTATTGGTGGGATTAATATAGACTAGAATTCACTCACCTCTCCTATAGGCTTCTTCTTAGAGACTGTTTGTCAAGGAAGAGTGAATAAGTTTCTAATAAGACCACAGACAGAAATTGCCTCTTATCCCTCATTAAGGTGAAGAAATTAGAGCAACTGCATGAATCAAGAAAACCCAGATTCAAATCCCACTTTGGATCACTACCAGCTGTGTGATTTTCTGAGAGTCTTTTTTTTTTAATTTTTATATATTTTACTTTTAATTTACGGAATAAAACAAGCATTTCTATTAAATGGTAAAATTAAAAAAAAAAGATCAATGCACATGAAATTGTAAATCTATTAGGTACAACTTGCTATTCCTTTTAAATATATAATAACATTATAGTGTAAATTTCTTTTTTTTCCTTCCTTTGAGAGTTTTTTTAACCATTCTTGGTCTTAGTTTCTCATCTTTAAATGAGGGGGTTGCACTAGGTGGTCCCTAAGGTATCTTCCAGCCCTAAATCTAGGATGATAATTTCCTGAGATCTAATCCCTACATTGATTTTTAAATACCTGGCTTTCCTAGAGCTAGAGATTCATATACCAGAGAGAGATCACTAGAGGGAGGGACACAGAGGAGAGAAAGGCAAAAATAAAAAGAAATGAACTTTTGAAATACTAGAATACTGACAAATCCTTCCTCTGTACACCAATAATTCCACGTCTGAGTTCTTGGAAGTCATCTGGAGAGTTCAGGAAATCCTTCAAAAAGCGTTAGAATCGGCCCTGGGCAAATCACTTAACCCCAATTGCCTAAGGAAAAAAAAAAAACATTAGAATCATGGAATCACACCCAGAGATTTCCTTTTCCTATTGTTGGTTGTTGTTACAAACATTTCTTACACTGATTTACTCTATTCTGAATTCTTCTGCCCATTTTTGTTTTTGTTGTTATTCAGTCCTTTTAGTTGTGACTCCATCTGGGGTTTTCTTAGCAAAGATACTGGAGGGGTTTGCCATTTCCTTCTCCAGCTCATTTTACAGATGAAGAACTGAGGCAAACAGGGTTAAGTGGCTTAACCAGGGTTACAGAGCTAGTAAGTGTCCGAGGCTAGATTTGAACTCAGGTTCAAGCCTAGCACTTTATCCTCTGTGCCACCTAGCTCCCCATTTTTACAACTTCACTATTATAAAAAGCACACATCCTTCTTATCTTTAATTTTATTATTGACAGCTTTTGTTTTTATTTCACCTCTATTTCCCAATATATTCTCTCCCTGTCTCATCCAGAAAGCCATCCTTTGGAATAGAAAATAAAAAAGATAGAGAAAAAGACAGTTCTTTCTTCTTTCCTTGATCTCTTTGATGTAGAGACTTAGTAATAGTATCAGGAGGTTAAAAGATGTGCACTACTGAATAGCTTTTCTGACATAGTTCCAATCAAATTGCTTTCCGGAATGGTAGGAGTAGTTCACAGCTCTACCAACAGTGCATTAACATACCTATTTTCTCACCACCCCTTCAGCATATTTCATTTTCCAGTTTTGTCAACTTTGACAATCTGATGGGTAAAATCTGAGGTGAAATCTCAGAGTCGTTTTAATTTGCATATCCTGATTTGCATGTGTCTAATTATTAGTGATTTATGGCATTTTTCATATGATTGGTGGTAGCTTGGATTGCTTTTTCATCTGAAAATGCCTATTCATATCCTTTGAGCATTCATTGATTAAGAAATGGCTTATAAGTTTGAATTAATTCCCCTTAAATCTTAGATATGAGACTTCTAAATATAAAGGAAACTCACTGCAAAGATTTGTTGCAATTTAACTATGTTTCTTTAAGTTTATCTGCATTTGTTTTGTTTGTGCAAAAAATTTTTCTATTATGTAATCATAATTGTCCATTTTACTGTCTACGATCCTTTTTCTCCCTTGTTTAGTTATAAACTCTTCTCCTATTCAGACATCTGACAGTTAATTTTTTCCTTGCTCTACTAATTTGTTCATGATTATGATTCATCGTTCTTCATTGGTATTTGTTTTATTTAGGGCTAATCCTCCTTTCCCCTTCTTCTCCTGTTTCCCAATTTATTAAAAGGTATTTCTGTGTGGGTGGGTGTATCTATACATATATACATACATATGCATTATGTCTTCCCTCCTTTTACCAGTTCAGATAACAACGAAGCCCAAGTGTGAACTTCTCCCACCTCTTCCTCCATGTTTGTGGAATCTTCCCCTTTCACACCCCAATTATGTGAGATAGCCTACCTCTTCCTTTTCCTCCTAGTGTTTTCCTTTACCCTTCTTTTCCATTCTTCTTTTAAGGTCATTAGAATGTAACAGAACCACTCCCAGGCCTTCCATCTAATTAGACTCACTCACTGACACCTAATGATAGTGTTCTGAAGGGACACACGTATCATCTCCTCGTACCAGAATTGAAGCAGGTCGTCCTTTAGTCCTGTGTGATTCTTCACTCATGTTTATCTTTTTATGTTTCTCTTGAATCCTGTTTATATTTCAAAGTTTCTACTCAGCTCTTTTCATTTGCTATGAGATGCTTTGTGTTTCCTATTTTTTCAGTCTTATAATTTTGTTTTAAGATATCTTGTTGTCTCATGGAGTCACATTATCTTCTGTTTGATCCATTCTAGTTTTCAGAGACTTTGCTTCTTGGGTAAAGTTTTGTACTTCCTGTTCCAAGATATTAATCCCCTTTCCAATTTTTTCTTCCACAGATCTCATTTCTTTTTCATTTTTTCCTTCTAGTGCTCTCATTTAACTCTTCATTAACTTGATTCACTCATTTTATCTCTTTAAAAAAAAAGCCTTTGCTTCATCCCTTTCCAGAATTCTAGTCGTATTTGTGCCCAAGCTGTGTTTCTCTTTGTTTGATGCTTGTAGATGTTTTGGAGTTATTCTCTTTTTCTAGGTTTTTGTCTTGATGTCGCTATCACCATAATAGTTTTTATGTTGAATTATTTTTTATCTTGCACATTCAGCTTACTTCCCATCTTTGAACTTTATGTTATGACCAGACTCTGTACACTTCTGGAAGGAATGTCTCAGCTGATCCTCCTGCCAATCTCTCGGGTTATTGAGTGTTGTGTTATTCCGGGATTTCAGCAACAGCTTAGACTTCAAGCTTTCAGTGCTCCCAAAGTGGTCTGATTCATAACAAAGTCTGATCTCTTTCTTCCTGATCTGAGGTTTTGCAAGTTTCTGTCCTGGGTTTGGGTCAGAGCAACACATCTGTGAGCTTATCCCCGATTGGAGTTCAAGTAAACTGCTGCTGGAACCAGTCACTATCAGTCAGCTGGAAAGCTCTGCAGATTCAGAGTGACAGAAGTGATGGCATCCTTTTGGTCTTTATTTCTTGCCTTGAGTATTCCTCTACAGGCTCCAGACAGAATTGAGGGCTGAAACTGAGACCCACACAGAGCCCCATAGTTACTACTTGCTTCTAAACTTACTCTTTATTCAATGCAGAGTTTAGAGCCCATGACCCCTCCTTTCTCTACAATGCTATTCCTTGGTTCAAGTCCTTTCTTCAGTCCACCTTGGATTTGGACCCCAGAATTAGGTAGTGAGTGACAGAGTGGCTAGTTGGCACCTGTTTCTGAATCCTGCACAAGGTCAGACCCCTTTGTCCTGGCTCACTAGGTTGATATGGGCAAGAAAAATGACTCACTGTCATTTTTCTCTTGGATTTCCCAATCAGGTCTTAGTTGGGTGCATTTTCTAAAGTCAGATGGAGGAATTAGGGAGGAAGGAAGTTCATCAGTTCTTTTTCCTGCTATTCCACCATCTTGGCTCTACCCTCATACATATATACAAATATAGAGATATTTTATAGAGATATGGATATATTTTCAATTTCATTTATTTGTTAGATTTGTCTGAAGCAGAAAGGAATATTAAAGTCTCCAACTATTATTATATTACTATCTAGATCTTATGACAATTTATGGTTACATTAATTTTTCCTTTATGAATTTAGTTAATAAGTCATTTGGTCCATATGAGTTTAACATTAATATCAATTTGTTGTCTATGACTCCTTCCATTATAATGTTTATTTCTTTTTCTATCTCCTTGTGAATTTTTGCCTTTGCTTTGTCTAAGAGCATGATCACAACTCCTGCATTTCTGGATTCACTTGCTGCATAACAAATTTTATTCCAGCTCTCCATTTTTTTTCCCACAATGTAATGCTCTATCTACTGCTTCATCTAACTGCCTTAGATATCTAAGGTCTTTTCCATTTCTGTTATTCAGTTATTTTTCAGTCACTCTTCATAACCCCTTGGGATTTTCTTGGCAAAGATACTGGAGTGGTTTGTCATTTCATTCTCCAACTCATTTTACAGATGAGAAACTGAGGCAAACAGGGTTAAATGACTTGCCCAGAGTCACACAGCTAGTAAGTATCTGCAGCTTGATTTGACCTCAGAAAGATGAGTCTTCCTGACTCCAGGTCTGGTGCTCTATCCACTTCACCACCTAGCTGCCCTTTCCATATCTAAAAACCTATAATTTGAGGTGCTTTTTACAGGCATCAAGTGTGGTTTATACTATGTCTTATTCATGATGTTATGGTTAATTGACTATACAGAAATGCTGGCACTAGAGTGAAAATAGCAATTGCCCATATGGCAAGATGAAAATCTTATTAACTCCACAGGTTTAAAGTTCAAGCAGCCATTCACACAGTGCATTATAATTTAATTCAAGGAAATGATATATTTTAAAAAGCTGACACCTCAATTTCAATACTTTGCCCAAAGATCTTCAATGAGGTCATGGGTGTGGATGTGGGGAATGGGGGTATTCCATTTCCTCCTGAGGCAGTCCTAGAAGGGACTTTAAGATAGGGTTGATTTTTAGGAATTTCTCCTACACATCAAACCATTCATTGTTCCTACTTCTGCCCTCTGGGACAAATAGAAAAACTGAATCCCCTCTTTCACAGGATAGGGACTAAACCTGGTATTTCACCAATATAGGCAATTCTCAGATGAAAAACATCTCTCTACCAAGGCAGGTCAGCACCTTACCTCCAACTCATGGTCCTAGAACACGGAGAAGTGAAGTGACTTGCCTGGGTCACACAGCCAGTCCATGTCAGAATCAGGATTTGAATTCGGGTCTTCTTGGCTACCACATGATAGCTCTTCATATATGTAAAAATAAGTTTTATGTCTTCCCTAAGTCTTTTCTCAGCTAGAGAAGTAAATTGCAAACCACTCAAGTATCTTTGCCAAGAAAACTCCAAATATGTTCATGAAAAGTCGGACGCGACTAAAAGAATTGGACAACAGGAAAAGTATTTTCTTCTTCTCTTCTCTAGGCTAAATATTCCCAGAAGCAGCCACTGATTCTCATATGGGATGATCTCAAGACCCTTCACCAGTAAGGTTGCCATGCTCCAGATTAGCATGGCAGCCTTAATCAGAACCCTTCTACACTCCTAAAAATTATTGAGGACCTCAAAGAATTTTTTATCTGGGTTATATCTAGCTATATCTATCCTGATAGAAATTAAAATGTCTTAAACCACTGTCCATATTTCAAGAAATCAAGTATTTGAAGGTCCGTTGTGTAGAAGGATTAGCCATTGTTTTATTTGGTCCCAGGGAGTAGAACCAGGAGTCTGAAAGTTGCAAAGAAGCCAGTTTAGGCTTGATGATGTCAGGAGAAACAATTAGAGCTGACCCAAAGGGAAATGGGCTGCCTGGAAAGGTAGTATTCCTTATCTCCTAGGAGCTCTTCAAACAAAGGTTGAATGGACTCTGCACTAATGTGTATTGGCTAGTCTAGACAGCCATTACAGCTCAATTTCTGTGAAATCTCTTTAGTGTTTCCATTTTGGGGGAAGAAGTATTTAATAGAAATTAAATGGCATCCAAGCATTTCTAACAAATTCATATTTCCAAATGATTTGATTCATATATGGAATTCATTACAATAGGAATAAATTGATTAGGCATTTGCACAAACAAAAATACTGCTCACAAAACACAGAATTAGGAAAAAATATTGATACCCTATCTTGTAGAAAATAAACTGGCAATGCTCATTAATATCAAGAAGAACTAGGCTTACTGGCACATACTTTAAATTGGGGATGATTGCCAACAACACTTTCTGATAAAATATTCAGGACTCATAATTGTAAACTATACAAGTCATTGCTTAATTTCTATACAATAGGACCTTCAAAAGAAACTCAAAGAGGGGAAAATTACTAGGAAGAGAAATTCAGTTCAATAAAGCAAAAAATCTTAATTTAGTATTGATTACCTTTTTTTTTAATGTACTGAAGATCTATCCAAATAAACTCTAGCTAAATACAAATTTACTTTTCATTCTGTGCATTGATAGAACAAACTGTTTTCATATATTTTTAAGGTCATCTCCAAACTCTTTGTCATTGCAAAAAAATAAGTTGGTACAATCAGTACAGACAGTTTGAATGCCACTTTGTGTTGGCAAGGGCATTTTACCTCTCATCCTCAGGCCCCTTCCCTGGGCTTCATGTGAATATTGTGAGCAATAATTTTCACCGATTCCAAACATAAAAGGTCATCTCACAGAAAGGGCGCTGTCATATTAATGCAAATTATTGTGATTGATGTATTGTCCTGAATTCCAAAGTCACTGTGTCCATGAATATAGATGCAGAGCCCCTAGACTTTCCAAGGGATATGTGAAAATCCATGAGACTCCTCACAAATTACCAAACTTGCTTTATTTTAAACTCTCTTCCCTGCTGTGGAAGACAAGATTCCACAGAAGCAGAGACAGTAACACAGAATTACATGGATGGGTGGAATGCACTGAGGTTGCCTTATAATCTGTTCACCTCCTCAGTGAGTCTGCATGATGATTTCAGACAGATGGGAGGTTTTAACATTCCCATTATGGGTAGGGGGACATCATCATCATCATCATCATCATCAGAGATAGCATTTACATGTCATACTTTCATATCATATTATATTTTAATTGTATTTATATTATATATATATTTATACTTTAAGATCTGCAAAATGCTTTACAAATATCTCTTTGGACCCTCATAACAATGACTGGGAGAGAGGTGCTATTATTATTCCCATTTTACAGATAAGGAACCTGAGGATGAGAGAGATTAAGGGACTTGCCCAAGGTCACATAGCTAGTTAATAGCTGAAACTAGATTTGAATTCAGGCCTTTCTGACTCCAGGTACAGCATCCTATCCACTATCCTACATGTGCCTTAATACTCTGTTAACATTATGCTCCTGAGTTACCACCAAGTACAAAGGTTAATACATAGGACTCTTAATAGTTTCTAAATGTCCTTAATTGAACAGGCAAAAAGTCCTTTCTGACCATTCTAAGTCATGATCTTGAGGATGTAGTGTGGGATGGTGGGAAGGGGACTGCAGTCAAAGAACCTGGATTTGAATCTTGGCTCTAGGGGCAGCTAGGTGGCACAGTGGATAGAGCACTGGCCCTGAAGTCAGGAGGACCTGAGTTCAAATCCGACCTCAGACCAAACACTTGACACTTACTAGCTGTGTGACCCTGGGCAAGTCACTTAACCCCAATTGCCTAAAAACAAAAAAAAAAATTTAAAAATGAATCTTGGCTCTACCACTTACTTACCTGAGTGACCCTGGGCAAGTTATACCCTCTCTGGGCTTCAGTTTCCACACCTGTAAAATGAGAGGGTCAAACTAGAAGATTTCTAAGGTCCCTTTCAGCTCTAGACTGACCCTAATCATTTGTTCTATCAGAGGGAGCTAGATGAAGCAGCCAATCCTTGAGTCAGAAGGACCTGAATTCAAATCCTACCCTAGAAACTTTCTAGCTGGGTGACCTTGTGCAAGGCACAGTTTCCTCATCTGTAAAATAGGGATAATAGTGCCTACCTCACAGGGTTGTTGTGAGGATCAAATGAGATAATATTTGTAAGGTGCTTTGCAAATCTTAAAAACACTATATAAATATTAGATATCATTATTATTGTTGTTATTATTATTATCACAGAGATTCCATCAAAAAAATGAAATTTGGTGCATGCAGGTCTAAGTAACATACTCTAGTCTTTAACTTCATGTTCCTAATTGAGTTATCACAAAGTACAATGGTTACTCTGTAACCATTTTATATCATATTATATTTTAATTATATTCATATCATATACATTTATACTTTAAGATCTGCAAAATGCTTTCCAAATATCTCTTTTGATCCTCATAACAATGGCTGGGAGAGAAGTGCTATTATTATCCCCATTTTACAGATAAGGAAACTGAGGATGAGAGATTTCCCAAGCCTGACCTAGTGTGTTTATAAAAGACATGCCCTTGGAGTCACTCAAACCAAACAAAATACTCAAATATTAAACATTTAACTTTTCCTGTGACTTCTGTAAAACTAAATTTCTAACAATTATTCAGGGACCCAACGCCTGATCTGTAATGCTGAAATGCTTCCTCAGCACTCTGCATCTACAGCACAATGTGCTACACTTTGGGAATACCAAGACTGCCCTTAAGTAGCTTACATTCTACTTGTCATTTGTCATCATTATCATGAAAAGTATCTTTCGGCACCATTTTGTATGTGACATCAGGGAGGCTTCATAACAAAATGAATTAAGTGGACATCAGCCAGTGCTGCCAGAGGGATAAAAGCATTGGGTTTATCATCAGAGACCTAGGTTGGAATCATGGCTTTGCCACACAAACCCCTGGGGTTGACCTTGTCACATGGGCATTCAATTTTACTGAACATCAGTTTCCACATCTACAAAATTAGAGGCATAGATTTGCTGACCTCTAAGGTACCTTAAGGGTTAGGGAATGGACCTGTGATTTCCTTGATATAGGGAACACTCTATAAGGAAATTTCCTTTACCAAAGCAGATAGGTACTTTCTATTACAACATCTAGTATAGGAGAGTTGCCTCCAAGTTGCATAGAGGGGCTAAGTGACTTGCCCAGGGTCACACAGCCTCTACGTGTCAGAGGCAGAAGCTCCCAGGCCAGCATTTAATCCATTCCATTTTCCTGCCTCTTTGTAAGATATTTTACAATTCTGAATCTCCGATCCTATTATGCCTTTCTTTTACAATCTCATTATTCAACATTTAGTCATTTAGTGATTTAGTCCTCCAAGATTACATTTGCATCTGACAAAAGCCTGGCTTTTGGCAGGACTTTGAAAGCCCTTTTCACCTGTCTCATCATAATGGCTCTGGAATCCAATTTTCCAAATTACATCCTTTTGTTATGGTTTGCTATACTTACTTTGATCTCAGAGATTTACTATTCAATAGATATTCTGTAGTCATTAAATGTCAAAAGAGATCTAAAACAAGTTGGAGCTACCCTATCCTTTCGTGGCAGCAAGAGAAAATTGCTCAGCAGAGTGAGCTGGTATTGCCTAATACTACCTTTCATGTTTTCATATTTTTGTAATAATCAGAGATTTTTGGCAAATATCAGCAGGGAATTGGGGAGAACTCCTCAGGACTAAGGCACTCCCTAAGTCACCATACTTTTTTCTAAATTCCTTCCTCTAATTCATTATTTAAGCCTCTTAGCTTTTGTTTTATGCTTGCTGGAGAACAGGTGGGCACAATGTGATCACATGAAAACCTGTCAACCCTTTGGAGAAAAATTCATGGGCTTTCCCACACTTTACCGTGGTATAACAAGGATGTCTTCACTCACTAGGTATGAAGAGCTTGTCCCAGGTGCCAGGGGCATCCAAAGATGATGCAGGAGGAGGGATTTATGGGGGTCCTACCCAAACCGAGCTTACAATTTGATTTTCTGATGAAGCTGAAAATCAGTAACGTAAAAAATAATAGTAATTCTGTGGGTGGTCATTTGGGAATTTATTAATACTTAATTCAAGTGAGCAAATAGTTATTAAATGCCAGGCCCAGTGTTAAGTACGTTCAGGGACTAAAGATAAATATGACAGTGCATACTCATTCACTGGTGAAAAAAGAAAACAAAAAACAGGCCAAAGTCTAATACAAGTTAGGATATTATAAATTCGTAGAAAGGGTACAAGTTGTTACAAGGATTCTGAAGAGGAAGGGATTACTTCTGGCTGGGGTTTGGGGGATAAAGAAGGACTTCACCTGAGCTTTGAATAATGGGAAGGATTTTAAAAGCTTGGAGGAAGAAATATGCCATCTTAATTCCTTTGAATTATGACTCTGCGGTCTCATACTAAGCCTCACGGCTTATTTTAAAAGAAACATGCTGAACTGGAACACAGTTCTATAGTCTGAGTAATATCAATTCCTATACATTTTAAATTGTGTATTTTCAGGAAAGAAACAAACATTTATTATACGTACTTAAGGAAGAAACAATCATTTACTAAATGCCTACTCTATGCCAGGCACTGTGCTAAGTGCTTTACAAATAGTATTTCATTTGATCCTTACCACAGTCCTGGGAGATAGGTGCTATTTTACAGTTGAGGAAACCGGTAGACAGAAGTTAAGTGACTTGCCTAGGGTCACACTGCTAATAACTTAGGTGAGATATGAATTCAGATCTTCCTTACTCCAGGTCCAGTGCTCTATTCACTGTACCACCTAGCTGTCTCCGTAACAAAATAAGTGTATAGTCATGAGCTAATCTATGTCTGGGCGGTTGTTTTAAACTGCTCCCAGTATATTATAGTATATAGTATATTATATTATTTATTTTAGTATATTATATATTATATATAGTATACATATAGCATATATTTTAGTATATAGTATATTATATATAATATATATCATATATATACTATATATATAGTATATAGTATATAGTATATTATAGATGTGTGTGTGTGTGTGTGTGTGTGTGTGTGTGTGTTGGCCCCCATGCATGTTTGGAGATGGGATTGCCACCTTCTAAACTTCCTAATCCCTCTTAATTCTAGTGCCTTCCCTCTTAATTATTTCCTATTTATCCTGCAGATGGCTTGTTTTGTACATATTTGTTTGCCTTACATAGTGACCTTCTTGTGGTCAGGGATTGTCATTTGTCTCTTTTGGTATCCCCAGTACTTAGCACAGAGCCTGGCACATAGTAGGTGCTTAATCAACATTTATTGACTATGAATGGATGAATTTCTGGGAGGTTACTTGCAGGACCGTGTGCAGTTAAATAAAGACAATTCCACAATAATATGTAGAAAATTAAGTGACTATAATCCATGACTTTCATTTAACTTTATATTAAGTAACTTTTATGACATTCAATCACATTGTCACATTCACCTTTAAAAGTCAGAAAATACTTTATGCTTTTGTTTTAAAAGATACTCTGCCATCTTAAAGAAATGTGAGAGGTATGGTTTTATAACATTAGTTATAAAGTATTGACCTAGTCTGAAGTTGGAATGAGTAAACGTCAGAAGACTCGGGGTTTCAACCTGGACTGACCCACTTTATGGCATGTAGGTAGGTTTCTCTCTTTATAAAACGGAGATAAAAATATATCATCTTTTTTTCCTGTCCTATCTACCTCATAGCCATATTATAAAACCAAATGAAAGAATGAGTGTCCCCATGTTTGGAACTAAAAAGCAGCAGCCAGCTGAGTGGTGTAGCGCCTGAAGGGTTGGATTTGAAATTTGAAAAATCTAAATTCTAATCCCAACTTGGACACTTATTTTCTATATGACCTAGGCCAAATTGTTAGCCTCAGTTTCCTTAATCTGCAAAATGGGCTAATAGTTGCATCAAACGAGTCCTCAAATGTGGGCTATCATTATTACTTAGCTAATTTGCCAACATTTTCATCTGCGGGAAAACAAGATCATATCAGTTAATTCTCCCCTGAGCTTTTCAGAAGGAAAATCCTGTATGAATTTAATGACCTATAATAGATCTACTTTTGAAATACAAGCTTTAGAGAAATATGGAAGAGCAAGTGATTTTAAATGAAGTCATCCACTCTGATGGTGAAATCTTTGTAAGACAATAAACATCTATTAAGCATCTACACAATGCCAAACACTGTGCAATGTAAAAAGAACATTGCTTTATAATAGGGTATCTATCCTTTTGTGTAATAAAAATTAATACTGAAATTCGGGGTTGGGGAGGAGCAGCTAGGTGGCACTGTGGATAAAGAGCTGGGCCTGCAGTCAGGAAAATTTGAGTTCAAATCTGGCCTCAGAGTTACTAGCTGTGTGACCCTGGACAAGTCACTTAATCCTGCTTGCCTCAGTTTCCTCATCTGTAAAATGAACTGGTGAAGGAAATAGCAAACCACTCCAGTATCTTTGCCAAGAAAATCCCAAATGAAGTCAGGGAGAGTTGGACACAACTGAACAACTGAAATGTCTATTTGTTCTAACATACTACACTGAATTTATAAAATATTTCTTTAATGAATGACAAAACACAGTCCCTGAACTGTTTCATATAATCTCAAGGGATCCCAGGGACCTAGGGGAGTATAATTTTTTTTTTTTAATTTCAATAGGGCCTATAGGCAAAGCTTCCCATATTTGTGTTTAAACTTGGTTCTGGTCAAGTTTCAATCGGTGCCTGTTTTGCTTGAATTTAGTGAAACTATTTGTCTTTTATAAGACAAGTGGTTAGGTCAGTCAAATTACAAGAAAAAAATGAAACTGAAAGGAGTATGATAGAAAAGGATTTTTTAAAAATTCCTTTTTTTAGAACAAGTTATAGATTTGAAGAATTCTAAAGCTGAAAGGGCTCTTAGAGGAAAAATTCAATTTACAAATGGGGAAACTATAGCCCATAGAAAAGGGGCAGGTTAACCTTTTCTGTGGGGCAGCGGTGGTTAAAGCTCCAGACCTGGAGTCAGGAAGACCTGTGTTCAAATCTGGGACTCAGACACTTACTAGGTGTGACCCTGGGCAAGTCACTTAACCCTGTTTGCCTCAGTTTCCTCATCTGTAAAATGAGCTGGAGAAGCTAATGGCAAACCTCAACAACAAAACCTTTTCTGTGTCATGGACTCCTTTGGCAATCTGCTCAATCCTATGGACCCCTTAGAAAAAATGTTTTTAAATAGTTGATGGAAATGCTAAATTTCAGGTAGAGGCCGAAGAAAATAAATAAGTAATTTTTTTTCAAATTTCACAGGCCCACCAGGTGGGTAAAATCTGCCCACTATATGAACCCTTGCCATCAAGGTTAAGTAATTTAAGATTAAAGAATCACAGATTTACACCTAGAAAGAACATTTGAGGTCTAATCCACCCAATTCCATTTTTTTTCAGTCATTGTTCAGTCATGTCGGACTTTTTGTGACCCCATTTGGGGTTTTCTTGGCAAAGATACTGGAGTGGCTTGCCATTTCCTTCTCCAGCTCATTTGATGGATGAGGAAACTGAGGCAAAAAGGGTTAAGTGATTTGTCCAGGGTCACACAGCTAGGAAGTATCTGAGGCTGGATTTGAACTCAGGAAGATGAGTTTTCCTAATTTCAGGCTTGGCACTCTACCCACTGAGCCACCTAGCTGCCCTCAACTCCATTTTACAGATGAGGAAATTGAGTCTGAAAGCAGTGAAATGACTTGCCCAAGGCCACACACACATATTAAATGGAGGAGCTGAGATCTGAACACTGATCCCTGGCTTCAAACGAGGCCATTTCCTCACCTACCTCACAGGACTGTTTGGAGGATCAAGTGGGAATTGGCACAGTGCCTGGAACATAGTAGGTGCTTCATAAATGCTTGGCCTTGTCCCTGCCCCCCCACTTTCCCTTTCTACACTGTTATAGTCTTCGTGCAAGTTGATTTCAGTAGTGAGACCAAACCTAGAAGCCAGGCCTTCTGACTCACTCCTGTCCTCTTTCTAAGACACTCCTGCCTCCCATCCTGTTGCTTTACAGCTTATCTAGGCTTGGAGAAAGAAGTGCATCTGAACAGTAAACCAAGAACCACCCCATAGGCTAGTCTTGGCTTAAATTGTGATATTGATTTAAGTGACTTATTTATTTATTGACTTAGTGACTCAGAAGAAGCCACAGCCTTCCCCCTCCCTCCAAAAAAAGGGGGGGAGAAAAAAAGGAAAAAAGAGGGAGAGAAGTCAAGAAATAGAGACGAAAAATAGGCAAAGATAATAGGAAGTTTAGGAAGGAGGATTTAGGGACACACTAAGACTGAACAAGATCTAAAGTACCCTTATCTACACAACAGGTCAAACAAGAATTGATTAAGCACCTACTAAGTGCAAGGCTCTGGGGATACAGATGAAATCGTTCCTCAGAGAAGAGACAACTTTATATGTTAAATGGACACAAAATAAATACAAGATGAGTATACTGTATAGAGAGCTGACCTTGGAATTGGAAAAACCTGCTTTCTAGCCTGGCCTCTGACACCCTGCCTGTGTGTGCCAAGCAACTCTTAGATTATAACCTGCCGCGCAAGTGCCAACCTACATTGGTGGAGAGCTGTATCCTTATTGGGAACTCCCTGTACCAATGAAGTCACAGGTGAGGCCAAAAAAAAAAAAAAACTAGGGGGTCCATCTCTCTGCCCCATTTTCCCTCCATTTGTCCCTCATTTTAAGATTACATTGAGAGTTGAGATGGCCCTTAAAGACCACCTACTCCACCTTCTCACGTTACAAATCAATCAGAAGCATTTCAGGCCCATTAGGTACTAGAAACTGTGATGGATTCTGGGGGTACAAAGACAAAATAAAAGCGAATGGGGAAAGTGAGACTTAGGGAAGGAAGGGGTCTAGCACGAAGACACTCTTCCCAAACAATCAGAATGCTAATCAGCGTCTTTTGTGTTCATTTTCTAATTTAGAAGGGGGAGAGGGTCTGGTCTTTTGAGAGCGCGGGTTTTTGCTTTTGTTTATTAATGGTTTGCCCAACCCAACCTTTCCAAGCTTTTAAGATCAAAGCATTAGCCTTTAAAAGACGTACTCAATCCCAAATCGTCTCCCCAATTTAAGGACCAAATGAATTATTTTTGTTTGTTTGTTTGGAAAAATACCGGTAATGTAATGTCATTGGGCCATAGGAAATGATGATATGGCCAATTTCAGAGGAAACTGAGGCGGCCTTTCTGAAATGCTGAGGGAAGTGAGCACAACCAGAGCAATGTATACCGTGATAATGGCTTGGTGAGCAAAACAACTTTGAAACACTTCAGAGCGCAGATCAAGGCCGACGAAGGACAATGAAACGCACCACTCCCCTCCTGACCGAGAGGTGATGAACTTTAAAAAATGCAGAAAAGGTCATACATTTTCGGACACGGCTAATGGGGAAATCTGCTCGGCCATGCTATGTAAATAACGCATGGTTTATCATTATCATTATTGTTATTATTTGTTCAGGGTTGGGGGGGGGTATTGCGAGGGACAGATTTATTTTTAAAAACTTTTTACATGAAAAAAATAAATTAACACAAGGAAAAAGTCACAGGCAAAGCAGTCCTTTGGTTCCTAGCCACGGTAACAGATACTGCATTACTAGTCGAACAGGTCAGCTCCGAGAGTCTATGCTGCTTTTCGGGTACACCCAGGTCAGCGTAAACAGCCCGAGGCAGGTACACGGAGAAGGAAGCGCACACCTCCACCAGCAAACTGAGTAGAAGAGGAGGTGCTCTCGGGACGCAGCGGCCGGCCAGCCCAGCCCAGCCCTCGGCGCCCCGGATGGAGCCGCCTCCCCGCCCGCTCCAACGCCGGGGCAGGGCAGCGGCCAGCAGGTTTGGGGGGCGGTGTCTGTGTTGGGGGGACGCTCCCTCCATTGGTCCGGCTCCGTCGAGGGGCGTGGAGGGGCGGGGCGAGCCGCGAACCTACCGGAAAGGGGGCGGGGGCGTGCGCGCCTGGCCTCGGCGGGGTTTGGTGCTCCGTGTGCCATCCAGGACTTGTGGACGCTCCCCGCGCGTCCGCCTCCGCGCATTGTTCTCGGGACCGGCGGCCCCGAGTGGCGGCGGCTGTGCCCCGACGCCCCGACGCCCCGACGCCCCGGCTCCGTGGAGGTCGTCCCTCCTTCCCCGGGACGCGAGCGAGGGGAAGGACCGCCCGTGCGGATCGCTCGGGCAGCTCGCTGCGCCCCGGGGGCCGGTGCGGATGGAGGGACTTTGGGAGCCTGGTGCCTGAGATCGCGCTTGCTGGAGGCTGCTCCCTGGGACTGGGAAGGAGCAGCGGCAGGTCGAGAAAGGCGGAACGAACAAGTCCTCCGGCTCCTCCCCCTAAGAAGGTCCCCTCCGTGGGGAGCGAGCGCGCAGCGAGCGCGCAGACTGCCGAGCGAGGAGGATCGAGGCGTCCGTCTCACCTGGTGTTTAAGGTTGGTTCACCTCCATCTGCCTTCTTCCCCATCCCACCAGGTGCCAAGTGCTGCTGGCCTAGACCTGACCTAGGCAGAAGGCAGCTTTCTGGGGTTTACCGCTCGGATCTCCCCGCCCTCCCCCACTTTGAGAGAATCTCCTCCTTCGGGTCTCTGTGACATCTGCACTGTTTTCCTCTCCCCCCATCCTCAGCGCAGCTGCCCGCCTCCCTCCCTCCCTTCTTTCTCCTTGGGTTTAGCTCTGGGTTGCAGGTGAGCAAAGTGCCATTATATGGTAGGGCTAGCAGGAGTGAAGATGGGTAGGTAGTGGAGAGCCGTAGGAGTTGGGGCGCGGGGAGGAAACGGGGGGCTTCTTTTCTGCTTAGTGCTTTTCCCTAGAATTAACTATTTATGTTGTCGATTGGTGATTTTTCGTTTACGAATTCTGAGGGGAGCAACCGGTTTAGGGCATCCATCTCTATGACCTAGAACATCTTTCTCACCAATCTGACCGTTTGAGATGTCATGTGCCCGTAAGATAGGCACACCTCATAGCTTTAGAGCTGGTGAGGATTCAGAGACCAGCTAGTTCTTACCCCCCACCCCCAGACCTCCCTATCCACAGACACACACACACACACACACACACACACACACACACACCACATTTTACGCTTGAGGAAACTAAGGCAACTAAATTCCTGGGCCAAGGTCACCCAGGTAATAAACATCCGAGGTGGAATTGGAAGCGAGGTCATTTGTTTTTAACTCCACAGCTAGCGCTCTAACCACTGTGCCACACCAACTCCCATGTGCCCAATGAAGAGAGCCCGGAGTCGGTCTTGATTGTACAAACAATATAAACAATGGCTGGTGCCCGGCCGCAGGAGAGGAATGGGGCCCGGGGACACATCGGGAGTCCTTCCACCTCTAAGAACTACAACTCTGCCCATCTTAGAAAAGAAACGATTACAACCGGATGGTCTTAAGTGCTGGAAGCAGGTCCAGAGATATGGGAGGAGAGGGCAGAGAGCTGAGTCATGTATTTACTATGCCTTGTGTGTACACACATACCATCTCCACGGACTCCACTGGCACCTGCACAAAATAAAGAGTACACGTGTACTTACTACATACCTGCTCTGTATGTCTGCTCTGTGGAGTCCTAGTTTCCAAGGAGCTTATCTCCACCGTGTGTGTACATAGAGATTTAGTGCTGGATGGGGGTGTAAAGAGTGTGAGACCAACGCGGTTAAAAGGAAAGGAGTGGGGGGAATGCTGTTGTGTTCACCTTTGGATGGTGATATGTGGAGTCAGATACATTTTCAACAAGTCATTTTTCCTACCTCCACAAAAATAGTGCTTGGAGCAAAGCATGTGATAATCACACTAGTTAAGAAGCTGGGGAAGTTGAACTGTGGTGCTATTTGCGTGCAGAGAAACAGGAAATATTCTCAATTGACATAAATAAAAATATTGGAGAAAATGATTGTCATGATTTGGGAGGAAAATGACAAGTAAAAATGTGATTTACAAGTTCATGGAATCATAGAGTTGGACTGGAGCCCAGAGGGCCCCAGTCCAACTCACTAACCTGTATACAAATTCCCTAGATATCTTGAACCCACCCAGAGGCTAGGTTCCCCACCCCCGTTCTAGCCTCCCAACCCCTACCCCAGAGGGAGCCTATTCATTGCTGGAAAGTTCTGCTGCAATGCACTTGGGCTTCAGAAGCTCCTGCTGCAACAGTTTATGTCATAAAATAAAAGAAGTTGAATCTGACTGATTTGGACACTTTGGGGGACATTATTATAGGATGTCCTTTCTATGATTGGGGCCAAGTGAAGAGGGCTAGAGCAAGATTGTGTTCCAAACTGTAAGTTCTTTGAAGGCTGGGGCCTGCTTCCTATTGTAAGCTTTACTTCTCACTCTATTTTTAGCAAGTGTTGGTTGTAGGCACTGAGGAAGTGTTTTTTAATTGAGTTAAGCAAATGTTTCCTTTCGTGGTCTTATAACCTTTACTTTAGGTTATAAAGCAAAGATCAGGAAAGTGGTCATTGAGCAGTACGCTTCTTATTCCCTTATTTCCCTTGGATTTGGTGACATTTCTGGTAGGTAAATTTTGTAGCATCATTGGATTTCTGTTAATTCAGGACTAATGTTATTAACTTCTTGGCATTTACCTTCTGCCACATTTTTTTTTGATGTCCTTTCCTGTTTTAACCACTGATCCCATTAGAATGTCATGGTCTGAATATTCCCATCATAATTATAAAAGGCATTATTCAGCTTCATTAGAGTGACAGGTAGTATATATAACTTGGAAGAAGGTCACAAAAAACACAAGATCTTACCTAAGAATCTGTGCTGTTTCAGACAATAAGCAAAGTATACTGGTGTGACCAAAAAAAAAAAAGGAAAAAAAAATCACATAACTTTAAAACAAAATATTTAATATTTGACAAAAGGAAAAATAGTGTAGGGTGATGTACCTAGCATTCAAGGGAGTCTCTTCCCGAATAGGATGGGGGAGGAGGGAAGAAACCCTGATCCAATGAGGCTTCTTACAGAAAATGGGATATGAGTGACTGGAAAAGGAAGGTGTTGGGTGGAGGAGGGTTCTGTAGGCATTGAGCCTTGCTTATAAGGGGAATCTGGAAGTAGAGAAGGAATTAATCATTATTCTAATTTCACACCTTTGGCTAGGGTTTTACATTTTACAAAGCACTTTCCTCACCATAACCCTTCCGGGAGCTGGGTAGTTCCATTTCACAGTTGAGGACGCTAAAGCTCAGAGGAGACAATGTGGGATATGTGTGACCAGAAGGCTTTTAAGTGGCCCATGTGTGACCAGAAAGCTTTTAAGTGGCCCAGCTGCTAAGTGTCAGAGCTCCAGGCCCAGGTCTGATTCCAGATCCAGTGCTCTTACCACTAGAGTGCAAAGTCTGAGTGGTGTGGAAGGCCCCTAGTTGGAAGGATTTAAGGAAGAGGGGGTAGGTGTGTAACTTGATCAGGAGTGTAATGAATGGAAAGTCATCGTAGAAGAGTTGGTTGGTTGGTTGGTTGGTTTTTGTAGGGTATTAGGTTAAATGAGCCCTGTCTTTTTTATTTGTTTTAAAATCTATGACTTCTCATGTAATTCATGGTTGAATTCAGGAGTCTTCTCTTTCCTTCTAAAGCTTCCCCCCAACCCCAAACATTTAAGGGATTAATATTCCTCAGTTTTGATGTTCTCAAAATGATAGATAAAATAATGATGATAAAAATGACAGAGAGAGAGAGAGAGAGAGAGACAGAGAAACCATGCTGACTGAGAGAATCAGGCCACCTGACTTTGGGGCCTGGTCAATCAAGTAAGCCATCCAGAAATATTTGCCACTCACTAATTATGTGAGTAAATAACTGAACAACAACAAAAAATTGTGTGAATTTGGGTGCAAATCACTTCTCTTTTTTTTTAACCCCTTTGTAAAATAAGAGGTGTTGAACTAAATTCAGTAGACCCTTCTGGCTTTGTGATCCTGGGATCCATTTTCCTTACTGCCAACCCATACATTTAGAGGAAGATGAGGTAGGCATTAGGGTGGGGGTCTTAGGGAACCCTGATTTGTTCTGGGGAAGGGAGAGAAGGCGATAAGAACTGGAAAGCATGGTTGTCCAATGACCTTGTAGATGCGTGATTTGGTTTAGTTTTAAATGAGTAGAAGAAAACAGAGAAAAGCATTTGCATTTGAAAGTTAAACATACCAATAATATATAAAACTTTGGAAACATGCCCTCTCCTTAGCTGCCTTCCCTTCTCCTGCACCTCCATTTTTCATTCTGTAAATACATTTAAAGAGCATGTCAGGGGGCAGGTTCTTCGGAACCTAATTGTATTTTGGTTTAAGGCATGTAGGAAGTATTTATTTTGAGGTGTCCTTCAGAGGACTAACCTAAATTCCTTCTTGATAGTGATCACTATTGTTAAATTTAATTATGAAGCATCATGTCATTAAATAACTTTATATTCACCAATATTTGAATGTTATTGAACTGTTCCATGTAGAGGGACTTTTTTTAACATTAGGTTATTTAAAATCTGCCTTAGAATCAGAATTCATTTGGCTAAGCATCCCTGTGCAGTGTTCTTTAGGAAAGAAAAAATGTGTGATGTTTATAAAATGTTATCGAATTTGTGAGATCATAAAATTTAAGGAAGAGTAAACAAGGAAAATGACTCTTTAATTCAAAAACCTTGTTTGGAGGGTGCGTTTTAAACAGGTTTCTCCGTGTTCTGTAACTCTAGTGAGTGTCACATAATACAGCGAAAATAGAAAGTTCCACCTGCCCCTAAGAGCCATTGCTGAATTTTGTTTTCCCAGGACGATGAATAGTCTTCAGAGAAGAACTTGTTTTATCAAAGGGGGTCATCACTGTGTTTGTTTTTTTCCACATGACTATTCTGGCTCGAACCTTTCACTGGCTTGGAGTGCAGTTATCCCAAGTACTTGGATCCACTTTTAAAAATCAGAAGATAAGTTATTCTACTGAGAAAAGGGAATATTCCACTTTCATAAAAGATGGGTATCCAGTGAGAACAAAGGGAAGTGACTGTCCTCACCCGGTGTACTTTCCAAACAATATATCATGTGACTTAATCTCTCATAAATACTCCTTAAGGGCACAGAAGGCAATTTCCAAAACATTTGATCCAGAGATACAGTTGCTTCTTTTTGCTTTTCTAATCAGCATGTTGCAATGGTGAAACCCAACATTTTGAACCAATGAGGAGGCAAGGATCCACCTAGTGAAGGAGCCTGGGTACTGCAGTGAATTTGAAATTGCATAAGAGATTTTTAATCCTCTTCTAGAATTTGTTAGCTGTATTGAAATAAAAGATATACTTTTTCTTACATATGTTTTAACAATGGAAAGAACACTTGCTTGGAGGCAAGGATCATATTTGGTCTACTCTTAATCATCAAGTGTTTACTAAAGCCATACTGTGTGCTTAGTGCTAGGAGGCAGCTAGATGGTTCAGTGGCCTGGAATCGTGAAGACCTGAGTTCAAATCTGACCTCAGATGTTTACTAGCTGTGTGATCCTGGGCAAGTCACTTAACCTCTGGTTGCCCTGATCTACTGGAGAAGGAAATGGCAAACTGCTCCAGCATCTTTGCCAAGAAAATTCCATGGACAGTATACTCCACGGTGGCACAAAGAGTCAGACATGACTGTTTGACTAAACAATAAAAACAACAACTACAAATACTATGTACTAGGCCTTGAATTGGGGATACAAATAAAGAATGAAGGAATCCCTATTCACAGGGAGTAGGGGGAAACAATTGCATATATAAATATAGAATCAATATGAAAAGAACAAATACAAACAATAAAAAGTAGTTAGATACAGGGGCAGCTAGGGGGTGCCGTGGTGCATAGAGTACCAGGCCTACAGTCAGGAAAGCTTATCTTCCTGAGTTCAAATCTGGCCTCAGACACTTCCTAGCTGGGTGACCCTGGGCAGGTCACTGCACCCTATTTGCCTCAGTTTTCTCATCTGTAAAATGGGTTGGAGAAGGAAATGGCAAACCACTCCAGTATCTCTGCCAGGAAAACCCCAAATGAGATCATGAAGAGTTGGACACAACTAAACAACAACAGTTAGATCCAGGGTAGTTTAGGAAGGAGGGCTCTGGCAGTTGTATGGATTGGGAAAGTCTTCACATACAGCGGGGTTCTTGGCCTTTCTTTGTCATGGCAGTCCGATGAACCAGGGGTGCATACCCCGCTCATCATAATGTTTTTAAGTCCATAAGATAAAATATATAAGATTGCAAAGGAAACCAATTATACTGAAATATAGTTGGCAAACAGGAAAACTATGATCCCATGTCATTTTTGGAAGGTTTACAGTAATTTTGAGGTTATAAGAAGTTTAAATGATATTTTGAGATATCAGCAAAAACTATAGTAGATATGAAAATACCTGTGGTTGCTATTGGTGACAAAGTCACAGGTATTACTCATACTATTGTGATTTGTTGTCTACATTCATCACTGAAGGAAATTCTAAGTGTCGGCAAGAGTTTAGTAAAAATAAAGATGGATTTTTTTTTCCTAACCAAGTTCATGGCCCAGGGTTCTACAGACCCCTTACCTCTGATGTAGAATTCACATGAGTTGTGTCTGGAAGGAAGAATGAGATGGTGAGGTGGCGGGGAGGAAGGGAGAGGGTTCCTAGCAGGGTGGACAGCCAGTGCAAGGCCTGGGAGGCGGAAGGTGAAGTGTTGTGTTTGCACAAGAGAGGTCATCTGAGCTGGATTGCAGAGTGTGGGAGTGGAAACCATGGCCACTGAAGTTAGAAAGACTGGTTGGGGCTGGGTTGATAAAAGTTGTAAAAGCTCAACAGGAACTTCTATTTTCCCATAGTGGGAACAGGGAAACACTGAAGTTGATTGAATAAAATGGTAAAATGCAAGGGTGTTTGGTTTTTTTCTGGTATGATGGCTTAGAGTTGAAAATTATATACAACCTTTTAACATAAATCACCAAGAAAGAAATCAGAACTTCCTTAAAGACAGTGAGGTTTTTGACCCCCAGTGGAAACTGCCAATATTCTTTGGGAATGGGCGTGAAATTTCAGAAGACCCTCATAAATTTGGAGGAGTTCCCAGAAAGTTAGGCTTAAAAGGTGACCACACCGTATTATTTATGCTACTGTCCCTGTGGACAGAGCCAGGGACAGAGCTCACCTCTTTCTGGTAATACATCTCTCTGATCTCCTTGAAGCTAATTCTGTTCAAAATATTGCAGACTTCTCATGCCTCCCATGCCTCTCCATTGCCCTTTGGACAACCATCAACCCAAGATAGATGTCTGAAAAAAAAAAAAAAAGCCCAAATATCTATACTGCTATAAAAGAAGAGCCCTCTTTATCACTCTTCCCTAAACCTTGTTCCCCCAGGTACATAGTCCTTTTGAAATCTAGCCAGGGAATGAGAAACTCGTAATTCCAGAATGCTAGGTCAGATTTCTTTCACAAAACAAATATGCTTTCAAAGTTCAGTCACGATACTGGAACTTTGTTCACTCCCTGTCTCTTTCACCATCGTGACTGTTCTCAATCTCTTCCCAGAAGCTCCCTCATCTCTTCACCTTTCCCCTCCCAACCCCCTGTATTTAGAGGCCGCTATGTGGGGTAGTGAGTGCCAGACTCATTCAGGAACATCTTCCTTCCTCAGATGATTCTTCCCAACCTCAGTTTCTATCATCTGTCAAATAGAAATAATAAATAGAACCTACGTTACAGGGTTGTGGGAATCAAGAAAGATAACATATCTAAAGTACTTTATAAATCTTAAAATACTACATAAACACTAGTTATTAATGTTATTAGCTGGTAAAAGCCTCCTTTTTTACTGAGAAGATTAGGGCTCTCTCAAAAAGCTCCCTCAATCCCCCTTCTCCAGACTTCTCATAATGTCTCCTATTCCCCTACCTTGGTCTTAGAGGAAGAGATGGCTGCTCTTTGCTAATCTCTTTCTGAGGGTGCCTTCAATTGTTTGCTGTATCTAGGACTTTGAACCAGTAGTCTCAGTTTGCCTCATTCATGAATCTTCCATCTGGCCCTTTCTACTGGTCCCTTCTGATCTGTCTACAATGCTCAGGCAGCCAATAATTTAAAAAAAAAAAAAGCATTCCTTGGCCCCTCAGCCTTCCTCAGCTACTGTTCCTTTTCTCTCCTCTCCTTCGTGGCAATGATTGTTGAGAAAGTTGTTTATCCTTGCTGCCTCAGTTCCCTCACTGGTGACCTTTGAGAAAGCATGAATGGGAAAAACAAAAAAGCCACTTATAATGCACTTACCCTTAGGCCAGGTACAAACATTCTCTCTAGATAACAGAGCAGGAAATACCACCTCCAGGATAGATGGGTACCTCCTTGAAATCAAGTTTTCCCCTCAGGAGAGGGGGAGGGATGGTAATCCACTCAGTTTTAGAACTCTGCCCTGGAACCTTGCTGTCCTAATTAGTGGATGATGGAAAACTCACCTACCACTAAACCTACCTGGGCCCAGACCGTGCCTCACATCCAGCCCAGACTAGGCTTTACACCCATCATAGACATAATTTTTCCTGCTCTATTACCTAGGGGAAATGTTAGTATTTGACCCTTAGGAGGTGCTTAGTAAATGTTTTTTTTCTCTTCCATTTATGCTTTCTCAGAGGTCACCAATGACCTTCTTATTCATCACATTCAAAACCTTTTCCAGATCTCATTCTTCTTGACCCGTAGAGCCCAAGCTGACAAGGACCAAGATGTCCAGGAGAAAGAAGATGAACATTAGTCATCCGATCCAAATGGTCTCTTTTGATGACTACTCAGTTTCTCACTGTGAATTGGGCATTCTTCGGCATTCATGGGAGAAAGGGAACAAAGGGAAAGAATCACTCATTTTTTACTTAGCAGGAATACTCTTGATCGAGTGAGTATTTTATTCGCTACAGAATTTAACACTGTTGACTACCTCTTTCTTTTCTGTGCTCTCTCTTTCCTTGGCTTTAGAGATACCTCCATTCCCCTGGGTTTTTTTTTTAACTTCTGTATGGTTCTTCTTTCTCTCCACCAATTTACTGGCTCCTTCTTCATCCCTTAAGGTGGGCACCCCCCCAAGATTCTCCCAATGACTCCCCTTTTGTTCTTCTAAACTTTCTCTCTTGGTAACTTGGTTTACACCTACAACATTACCTGACCCTTCTGTGCAATTTCCAATTTTCCTCCCATCCAAGGTTGTGGCCCCTCTGAAATCTTATCCACAATTCCCAGATTGAGAACCTTTTTATTTGTCTTCTTGTTCTGAGTATCCATTATTCCAAACTGTGCAGTTTGTGTTTAACCTTGACCTCTGCAGGGTTCCAGACCTTCATCTCCAAATACCACTTGATCAGTAAGATCTTGATATAAAAAGCTATCTTGATACTACTCAAATATTTTGGTTAGAGGCTCTTTTTAAAAGGTAGGAATTGAGGACCAAAAGCTCTTTCAAATGAAGACTTGAGTTTATGCACACTGAGACTTTTCAGGTAAATATATTTTAAAGAGAAAAAGAAAGGGCTAGATTAGAAAATTGTGATAGTATTACAGTCAGGGGCCTTGTGGTTATGAAACACTTTGAGGTTCATAAAAGACATTCTTCAGTACATTGCTATGAGGTAGATAATTCAAGTATTATCTCCATCTTACAGATGAGCAAATTTGGGTTGGGGGTGGTCCAGCGATTTGTTCACGTTCATACTTATTGGAAAGGACAGCTTGGTGGTGCAGTAGATGGAATGCTGGGTCTGAAGTCAGGAAGACTCATCTCCCTGAGTTCAAAGCTGGCCTCAGACACTTACTAGCTGTGTGACCCTGGACAAGTCACTTTACCCTGTTTGCCTCTGTTTCTTCATCTGTAAAATGAGCTGAAGAAGAAAATGGCAAACCACTGTCAAGAAAAGCCCAAATGGGGTCACAAAGAGTTGAACATGACCGAAACGACTGAACAACAACATATATGTTGGAACTGGTATTTGAACCCGGATCTTATGATTCCACGTCCCAAGGATCTTGCTGCTAACGCACCCTGGGCAAGCATCTCATCAGAATAAATGCTCTCCAATGTTCCTTCCAGCACCAGTAGTACAGAGAAAGTATGGACAAGGTATTAAGAGATACTTTGCATCAGCCCCTGTGACTCTGTTTTCCTCATTCTCTTTTGCAATTTGAATCGCCACCTGAAACCTCCTCCTTTTCTTTCTCTACTGCACCTGCTTGACCATAAATAACATCTTAGCCAGTGATTTAGGAGAAGGCAGCTTTTCATCTTGTTCTTCAGCTTGTCTGAAGCCATTAGGCATGCCTTTCACATCAATCTGTCCTTTGAACCACAGAAAGTTTGCTTCTATCACTCCTGAGTCAATCAGGCTGAACCTAGCAAAACAGGGTCCGGGAAGGTCACCATCTATTATCTCTAGATTAGTTGTCCTTCTGAGATATTGTATCTGCCTAGGCAAGGAATTTCTCCACTAACCTTGCTATATTGCTAATAAGAAGGAAAGTTGTTTTAGTTACTGACAGGAGAGACTTACAGAAAGTTCAGGCTCTGCAGGAAGGATCTGAAAACTAGAAGAACAAGGCATGTCAGTTGATGGGGGGAAAACACAAAACAAAACAAAAACCTGTGATTTTACTTCGAAATAAAAATCTTCATCCTTCTCTCTCTATTTTCTTTGCCTCGTGGATTAAAAAAAATGTATCAATTGGCACAGTTTGGTCCTTAGATATTCTTCAGTTCCAGTCCTTCTATTGATAACCTCTCTAGTATCATAGACTTCTTTGGTAGACTGGTGAAACCTATGGAAGCCTTCTCAGAATCATGTTTTTGAATACATGAAATCCATAGGATGACAAAGGAAACCACTTATATCGAGCTAAAGATATAATTTTCCCCCTGTCCAAGGTTGTGGCTCCTCTGAAATCTTATCCACAATTCCCAGGTTGAGAACCTTTTATTTCTCTTTTTGTTCTGAGTATGCATTTGTCCCGTGTTGGATCCTTGTTCACTTCTGTTTCAAAGTGCTATTAGAAATAATATTAGCTTTTTAAAAATTTTATTAGGTTTGCTTCCATTTAATACAAATAGATGTATAAATTTTAATACCTTTGTCTAAAAAACAATCAATTCAGTGTTTCCCCTTTTTTGAACTCTATTCAACAAACCTTTCAACGTGCAGGCTTGCATGTCTCATTGCTGGATAGGGACGTGTCTTGGCACCATAAGTTTTAGTGGATTTATTAACATTCACTTTATTAACATCCCAACTTACAAATGTCCTGGAAATGTGAACAGCCAGTATTCAGTTCCAATGGGGTTCTATCTCCTGCCAAAACCCCGGAAAACAAGTGTCCTCTGAGCCCATGGGTATGTTCTTTTTCTGTTGGTGTAGGTTGTCTTTGAACCTGGGGGTGGGAAAGAGAGAGGGGTGGGGAGAAAAGATGTTTCTCTTTTTCTTTTCACTCTGTCCCTAATGAAGACCAACTATATACAGGCTTTAATAATTTAAAACTACACTAAAACTTTTGGGATATCGTGTATTATTAACATAAGTTTGACTAAATTACATGTTATATAGGGTTTTGTGGACTGACTTGTGAAGTTAAAAACCACTTGAAAATGGACTCTGGGTTTTAAGTTGTTTACAGTCTTTTGGAACACAATCCATTTGTTTGTAAGTCATTTGGGGACTAAATGTACAAGAACTAGCCTCCAGGGTAATCACATTGGAAGTAAACTGAATAAAAGATTTTCTTTTGTTATTTGTACAGTACAAATTCTCACTGTCTCTAGGAAAGTAGATTGAGTGTTGAGCAATTGTGGAAAATGAGAATTTAACTTGATACTTTGGTCCTGTCTTCAAGACCAGGAGTTATAACCTGGGATCCACAGACTCCTTGGGGATTCATGAATGGATTTCAGAAAACTCTATGAGCTTGGAACTTTTAATATACTGATAACTATATTTAAATATAATTGTTTCCTCTGTAATCCTATTATTTTCTTTAAAACATTATTCTAAGAAGGGCTTCACCAGACTTAACAAAGGTGTCCATGACCCAAAAAGTTAGGAATTCCTGATTTAATCTGAGAGGTTAGATTTTTACTGTAGGGGGAAAAGAATTAAATTTTTACTCAGGTGGGGATTGCCAAAGTTAGGAGAAGAAGTAGCCATATTGAAGACAGACTAGGGGTAGAGAGGGATAGGAGTTGAAAAGTTAAACATAGAGGATAAAGAGTTTTGGAGGATGAAGAAGTGAACCCACAAATCAGAAGTGATGAGAAAGAGAAAGGAGTCTAGACTCTCAGGGTACTTACTAGTCTTGTTACAATGGATACATTCTGGAGACTAAAGAAAGTACACAAAGTATTCTTAAGGATATATCTGTGCTAACCTTGTGACAATCCTAATTGCCAGTCCTAATGTACTCTGTGCCTGAAAACTTAAACCACACGAGCCAACATACAAGATTTTTCCAAGGCCACACACAACCACAGGAGAAACCAGACCAGAACTCTACAGGGATATATTGTTATAGGATAAAAGGGTCTCATCTAGTTATCCTTGCCTTCTTGTCATCACCGTAACAGTTCTGCTAAAATATAAAATATATAAAATATAAAAACTTGGAGGAAGTTCCTATACCAGTGAAATCACAAGTCCTTTTCCTCTCACCATAAAAAAGGGGGAGGGGGCGGGAGAATAATATGCCTACCATAGAGCTAGTGATCCAAATAACATTTAATTCATTGACCTTTAATGAATGTATTCATGTGCTTGCTTTTTACTAAAGAAAATTTTGGTTCTTGATTTATTTTGATACCCTGAAATTAATATGAACTATAAGTTAAAGCAGTGTTATACCTAAGTATTTCTTTTAAACCTGTAACTTTAAGGAAAAGTAGATTTTAAAAAATTCTTTCAGTAATCCCTTTCCTAATGAAAGCTGTCCTTTATAGTTTTAGGGTAGGCTATAAGGGTGTCATACCTACTAGAAGTGTTATTTTTGATTCTTTGAACATTAATATATTCTTTAAATATAAATTCCTTAAGCAGTAGAATATCTATTTGTAAACCAGTGCCAGGCTGGTGTGTAAGCTCTTAAATAATACATCTAAGTTTTGTGAGTCTGGATCCATGGCAGGAAGAAAAAGACTTTATCAAGGTGTCCACTGTCCAAGATTAGCTAGGTGGCTCAGTGGGTAGTGCCTTGAGTTCAAATCTAGCCACAGATATTTACTAGCTGTGTGACTCTAGGCAAATCACTTAGCCTCAGTTTACCTAAGTTTCCTCATCTGTGAAATGAGGAAAATAATAATACCTACTTCCCAGGATTGTTAAGAGAATCAAATAGTTGTAAAGTGCTTAGCACAGTTACTGACGTAAATGCTATATAAATGTTAGCTGTTATTATTAGCTCCCATTCACACTGTTTATATTCTGTAAGTATGTTGCTTTACAGGTTGTCTGCCCGCATCAGGCTGTAGACTACTTGAGGGCAGGGACTGTGTTTTTGCCTCTTTGTGTCCTGATTGCTTAGCACAGTGCCTGACACATAGTAAGCACTTAACAAATGCTTACCTGACTGAATGTTGCTGTTGGCAAAGTTAATAAAACAGCCTTTGATGGTCACTGCAAGTCAAGGAATCCTCTTAAGAAAATAGAAAAATTCTCTATCATACATTTTTAATAGCGTCATTCACTTAGTGCTTAACACTGCACTAAGGCTTTGGGAATACCCTCTAACTACAAAAGGACTGGAAGCAACCTAAGTGACCAACAATAGAAGAATTTTGAAATAATCTGTAGCACATGAATGTGATAGAATACTGTAATGCAGTTAAGGCCAACAAGCAGTCATACAAAAACCCTAAAAGACTGATGGAAAAAAAGCAGGACCATAGGAATGGTGTACACAGGAAACACTCCCAGAAGGAACTCAGCAATGGAAGAAGGGGGCCAGCATGGTAGAGGGATATTCCAGGGTGAGAAGGCAGCTGAGTCATGGTGGTGAAGCCCAGGATGGCCAAGAGACAATAGACCTCCTTGCAAGTCTTCGAACATAGGTCAACTTAGCACTTTGTGTATGGATTAGGCAAGAGGGCCACCGAAATCCCTTCAGTTCTGTGGTCCTCCTCTCTAGACAGCTGATTATTAATAGCACTTAAGGCTTAAAACCATCAGAAGTCAACTGTAGATAAGAGGAGATTCTACCAGCGACTCTACCAGTTAGGAAGAAACTGAGATCTCTTGTCACCTTTCCTAAATCTTCTGGCTATCCCTCCCTGTGTAAGGATAGAGCCAGTTGCCTAGGGCTTTGAGTTTCTCAAAGGATAAGGGCAGTATTTCTTCCAGATTATTCCTAAAAGAGAGGACAGAAAGGATCACACGATTCAATCTCTTGATTTAGTGCATAGAGTTTTTATTCTTTGCTCAGTCTACCTAATATAGTTAGGATGTTCTCTTTCTCACCTCTGCTTCCTAAAATCTGTACTTTCTTTCAAAGCTCAGGGCAAATACCTCCTTGTACATGAGGCCTGTCCCAATCCACCCCAGCCCCCCAGCTGCTAGCATTTCCACTGAAATTATCTTGTACATATTTTTAATATAACAATAATTGAAAATATTAACAAATATCATTTGTTAATAATACATGATCATATATATAATTATATTATACCATACTATAATATCTGTGAGCATGTATTTATTATATAATAATATAATAATAATAGCATTTATGTAGTACATATGGCATTGATATCAAACTCAAATAGAAACAGTATCTACCAAACCATACATAAAGATCTCTTCGGGCTACGTATTGACTTAGAAAACCACATAATAACATTATATATATTCTATTATATTTTCTTTGTTTATTAAATATTTATTTCTGAAATCAAACATATTTATTAAATATTTCCCAATTCCATTTTAATCTGATTTAGGAGGGAGTGTTCGGGGGGCTGAATATTTAAGGGGTGTGTGTGTGTGTGTGTGTGTGTATGTGTATGTATACACCTATTTTCTCCTCCAGTAGAAGTTAAAGGCTGGGACTGTATCATTTTTGTCTTAGGACAGTGCCTGGGCTATAATAGGCACTTAATAAATGCTTTTAGATTGATTCATCTGAAATGGCTTTCCTTGAAGGCACAGAATATGCTGAAATGTTAGATCCCATGGGTCAATACTAAGTAACCGTGGCTCCTATATACACCTGGTAATTTGAACAGAAAAGAGTTATTTAGGTGGGCAGTAGTGGAGAGTACCTATATAGTCCATTTAAGTGAGGTTCCCGAGACCCACCCATCCTGCCCATCCACGGGATCTGAGGTTAGATTTCAGAGTCTATGAACCTGAATTGGGAAACATTTACATCTTTATTTTCCCTAATCTTGGGTTTCCTTTGTCATCCTCTCTGCTTTAGTTTATACATTTAAAAACATTATTTTGAGAAGAGCTCCATGGGCCTCTCCAGAGTGCCAAGGTGGGGGGGGGGGTTCCCCATCACACAAAAAGGTTAAGAACCTTTGGGCTGAGGGTGGTATTTGTGTGCTTTGAATTCCTTGTGGTTTCAAATCCTTCAGCTGTTAGAATCATCCCCAGCTGTCCCAACAATGATGACCCAGACCATGCCTCCTCCGTGTGGGGAAATTCTTAGCCGTGGCTTGCCTCCTGTCGGTGGCCAATTATCTCCTGTTGAGTTCCTCCCTCACCCTAGATAGTGGATGGCCGGCAAGGACAAAGAGCTGAATTTTGGGTCTGTTTTTGCTTTTGCTTTATTTTTGTCAAAGGAAAAGCATGAGGCCTGATCCTAATGGACGCTTTCATCTGCCGGGTAGGCCACAGAGAAAAGAAGCCCTTTGCTGCCTGGCCTTGCCCTCCTGTGGCACGTGGTCTCATCACTCTATGCTCTTTACCACCCTCAGCCCCCATTTTCTTCTCTGTAGGGAATCAAACTCAGCTTGAACAGATGCAAGGAGTGAATTTTCAGACAAAGTCTCTTGACTGTTCTCCATTTTGATGCAAATATATTTTGGCATCTTGAAAGGAGGCATTAGTACAGGTTGTGTTATCACTGGAGCAGCACCCCCCCCCCCCCCCCTTTTCCCCCCCCCCCCCCCTCCTGGGCCCTGCCTGGCTCAGCTCTGGAGGACAGCTTTCCCGACATTGTTTACCTACTCAATCGCCTGGTCTTGTGCAGCTTTGAATGTCTCCATTGTCCAGGCCTGCTGCCAGGAGTAGGGAGTCTGTGCTCTCTTTGGGCAGGGCATTATGTCCTAGGAATCTAACTAATAACTTAATAGCCCTAATTCTCCCCGAGCTTACTCTGAAACGTGCTTTGTGAGTTTCCAGGCACACAGATGGAGGGAAGCTACTTATCTCAAAGATGTCACATTACGACTTGTTCCTAAAATAAGATGCCTTCATAGACTGGTGTTGACTGAGGACTGTGGCTTTAAAGAGAGTTTCTTCCCAATAGGATTTGACACAAAGGAGGAAAAATCAGCAGCATCTGGTCTTCCAATGAAGACCAGGGGCATTAAATCTTTTTACTGCTAGACATGTAGCATCTGCCCCACTGCAGGCATGGACAAATTCATTTTCTCAACTTAGTCTTTTTTTTTTAACCAACTAATTTGCCCAAGCAAATAGAAACTGAGAGAATCATTTTAATTGATTTTTTTTTAGAATTGAACTTCACGGCTGGGAATATACATTTAAATTGGCATTTGTCCCATTGGATTAAATAAGTGTTTTCTTGTATTTGATTTAGTGAGTTCCAGTTACCAAGCGTATTTATGGTTTGTTTTTAATAAACTAGAGAAAAATGTGTTACCTTCCTCGTTCCAGTTCCTTGACAAACTTGAAACTCGTCTTTGGAAATGCTTTCTCCCTCCCTCCTGTTATTCATTCCATACAAAGGGTTGTTTTCTCTTTATGGCACGGTACTGATGGTTGTCTATTTTCCCTCAGGAAAACATGCCTCAGACTCCTCCCTTTGCCGTGATGTTTGACAGCAACGGATATAACCGGCCCCTGTATCAGTCCAAAGAAGATAACTGTGAAGGATTGTATTACCATGACAACAACTTGCTATCAGGATCCCTGGAAGCCCTTATCCAGCACTTAGTGCCCAGTATAGACTATTATCCTGATGTGAGTATCTAAATGCACCTTCCTCTTCCACCCCTCCCTCAAAGATGGGGCACAGATGTCGTAGAACTTGTATCCCCATGACACATATGCCAATTGAGAACCCACATTCATTCCTGATAATCTAATTCAATACCTTGAGGCTAAGTTGGGCAGTAATATATGTATTTGACTTATTTTTTTAAAATTGTATTATTTCATTTTAAAAATTATTCATTATTCAAAAATATTCACTTTCATCCCTCCCGCCTTCCCTTACCCACAAGAAAGAAACGAAGAGCCCTTGAATCACAAAAGTACAATAAAGCAAAACATTTTCCCCATGGGTCACGTCTAAAAATACAGTGTTATTCTCCATATTAATCCTATCATCTCACTGTCAAGAGGTGGTACTGTTGTTTATCAGTCTCTGGAATCATGATTGATCATGTAAGATTGATCAATATTCTTAAGTCTTTCAAGATGGTTGATTTTTATCATATTAAGGTTATAATATAAAGTGTTCTGGTTTTGCTCATTTCATCCTGTATTAGTTCACCTAAGTCTTTCCATGTCACTTTGAAGCTGTCTTTTTCTTCATTTCTTCTAGCACAGCAAAATTTTCACAGATGTCGCTGTATTTCCAATTTGAGCCTATAAAAGACCCCTAGTCCTATTATCTAGCAAATATAAGCTCTTCCTGACTCAAGTACATACATGGTTGGTCCTTGTACATTCTCTCCCATAGGACTTTTGGGCCTAGACCTGTGATGTCGTTGTTATAGGGAACTTCCAGTGAGAAAGCCCTATCCATGGACAAAGCATCTTAGAGAGGCTTGCCCCTGGGTCACACTGCTAATGTGTGTTAGAGATGGGTGGGATTTGAATCCAAGTCTTCCTAGTTCCAAGATTGTCTCTCTCTCTTCACACCTCTACACTTACTGCCTCTCCATAGGATTACTACCCTTTAATCATAAGATTATTGCCTTCGGATTATTAATCATAAGATTATTACCATTGGATTATTGATCATTGGATTATTACTGTTGGATTATTACCATTTAATCATTTCCATTCAGGAAGTCCTAGCATTACAACACTCATGTATGGAATGTCATAGATATGTATGTGCTTGAAGACCGGGGTAGAATGGGCCATATGAAAAGATGGCGGCTTTTAGCATTTAAAAGGTTTCAGGCTGAAGCCATACCTCATCGGGGTTGTATTGATATTTGGCCATTGGACAGCTTTTTTCTCAGGCCCTCTCATTTTTTAGAATCATCCTCAGAACTGGGATGACTTGCTGAGCAAGTCTTTGTATGTTGTGGGAGTGAGTGTTTGGGCAAGGAGAGGCAGGGTTGAGAAGTCCTCATAAAAATACCCACCCACCCCACGTCTTGGTCATTTTCATTGCTTCTTAAAATGTCATAATCCCTGACAAAAGATTCAGTGAAAAGAATAGCCTTTTTTCCCATAATGATTATTACTAAGCTATGTATGTATATGACTTCTTATAAGGTCTTTTCAGAAATAATACCACATGGTTACTTATTATCAAAAGTAAGAGGGATTTCTTGTTCAATTCCTTAATTGTTTATGAGTTGCTTGGGGAAAAAATGAAACTCTGTGGGGTTCCTTGGTTCAGAGAAATTCTGAAAGGACTGTAACAAATAGTCCTTGCCTCAATTACTGGCTTCTCAGGAGACAAGAGTTTACAGCAAAGCGTATAGTGGTATATTGTACTCAATCAAACTCAGTTCCTGAGCAAACAAATGGATTACTTGAAAGCTCTGCTTTCAAATGGTCTGGCTCAAACATTCCTGTCAGTGTACTGTTCAGAGGGTGTGTTGTTTTCTCTTAAGTTTATGAGGAATTAACATGTTATATGATTATAGAAAAAGCTCTTGGTCCATCTTGGATTGGATTTTTCTTTGAGACAAGTTTGGTGACTTTGGGGAAATGGATAAGATATCACCTTGCCCATTCTCACCGATCTTCAAGGCCAGGTACAAATGTCTTCTGGGTAACCTTTGGAGCCAAGCTGGATCTCAACTCCCCCCTCCCTTTTGAACATGATGAGGGATCAGTCAAGCGTGCATTTGTTAATCACCTACTATGTACCAAGTAGTGGGGCTACAAAGACAAAAGCAAAACTGTTCCTGTCCTCAGGGAGCATATATTCTATCAGGGCAATAGCCTGAACCACTTAAGTACATCTAGGAAAAGAAAATTCGGTGTTTAAACACAGGCCTTAGGGTGTGTTGAGATCTAATTTAGCTGTAATAGAACACTTAATTCCATCCTGCACAGTACCTCTTATACCAGCTTTGACTCTATAGTTAAAAATACATACATATATACTATTATATTACAATGTTTAAGTTATATTATTGCTATTATTTTCTATTATATATTTACATTACAATACAATGTAATATTATATACAGAGTTAATGCTGAGCTGATGATGAATTCAGTATGTGGAAGGAGGCACCTATTTTGGCAGGAGCGTGAACCTAGGATTTATATTAATTTATATTTACATTTTTCTCTTGCCCACAGAGAACATATATATTCACCTTTCTACTCAGCTCTCGTTTGTTCTTGCATCCATTTGAACTAATGGCCAAGGTTTGCCATTTGTGCGTTGAGCACCAGAGGTTAAGTGACCCCAGCCTGGACAAGGTGAGGATGCAGTCCGGAAATATTTACTCTATTTTGTTGCCATGTCCTGTTATTTTATAACTTGGCCCTTCTGAACTTTGCGGTAATAGTTCTTGAGCCAAGTAGACGTGGTATAGGATCTGTTAAAAGCAAATATTGTCTCATTCGATCCTCACAACAGCCCTGGGAGGTTGGTGCTGTTATTATCCCAATTTTACAGATGAGGAAACTGAGGCCAACTGAGGGTGGGTGACTTGCTCAGGGTCTCACAGCTAGGAAGTGTGTGAAGCTGGATTTGAACTCAGATCTTCCTGGCTTCAGGCCCAGCACTATCCACTGTTCCACCTAGATTCCCCAATTAATTAAATTAAAATTATTTAAATAGCACTTTATGTAACTAACAAAGTACTTTCTTTATAACAACCTCATGAGGTGGGTAATGCAGAAATGTTTCATACAGCTAGTAAATGGTAGATCTGAAACACGATGCAGGTACTTGGACTCAAAGTCCAGTGTTCATTACACCTCATTGGACCTTATCATGACCCTGCATAGATCATAGGGAATAGTATAAAGACCATAGAAGGAAAAAATGCCTTAGATTGTTTCTGGTGTATGCCTTAGTTTGATTATCCGTTTGACAGTGATATGGCAAAGGGAACCATGGAAACGTAGACTCAGCATTTAATTTTAGTTTCCTCTCACCTACATTCCCAGTCAACAGAATTTTTATTTATGTGATTATTCTGTGGGAGCCTTCTCTGGTGGCAGCCAGTAATGATACGGTTTTTCTTTTTTCTTTCTAGAGCCAGATTCGAAAAATCGCACCCAAAATTCTTCAGCTCCTGACTGAATGGACTGAGACATTTCCATATGATTTTCGAGATGAAAGAATGATGAGAAATTTGAAAGACCTCACCCATCGAATAGCCAGTGGCGAGGAGGTTGGTGACCTCAGTCTGTTCATTTAGCCCAGCTAGAACAGAGACATTCAGACTGTGGGAAATTATGCTGAACTAGTTGAACTAGATGAGTCATAAGGTATAGACAGGGGTGTGTTGGAGCCAAATTTTCAGTATGAGGGTTTACTCCTCAGAAATCAGGGCTTGATTTATTATTTTCTCGATTGCCTAGATTTTTAAAAAATGATGAAGAAAATATTAACAATGCAAATTAAAAGTGTGTCATGCATACATCCTCCGCCCAAGCCGGATGTTAAATATTTACTAGCTCACCCTTGGGTCTAGACTTTACAGTTCTAGAATGTTTGTCCTCTGACCCTCACTTCTTGTTTTGCTTTTGTCCAAGACTTGAAGTGTGTCAGTGTTCTGCCTTGTATATCCAGTGGAAAATGCTTACAGTATTGGGGCTGAAACTGAGATTTCATTGACATAGGGAACTCCCTAGTAAGGAAATTCTTTCTGCCATTACCGAGTTGACATCTTCTGTATAACTTACAGTTTTAAAAATTAGCCTAGACGGCTCTTCTTAAACTATGGGTCGCAATTCCACATGGAGTCGTGAAAAATTTGGCAACAGTAAAAGGTTATCTGAACGTGCAATAACCAAAAATTAATTAAAAATCAAATGCGAGGTGTTTCTAGCAGCACTTGCCTATGTTGCATTGAGCGACTTCACTACAGCCTTGGTTCTGAACACACAGCATGTGCAATTTGCACTGTGCGTGCCTTAAGGCCACGCAACATCACAAACACTGCAGAAGGCGAAAAGGGGTCATGAGTGGAAAGAGTTTAAGAAGTCCTGGTAGGCCTCTCAAAGGTTGTCAGTCAATAAAGAACATTTATTAAGTGCTTATTATGTGCCAGGCACTGTTCCTAAGTGCTGGGGATACAAAGACAGGTAAAAGGCACAGCTCCCTTCAACAGAACTTAAATAAAAGTGGAATTGATAAATATTGGGAGTAATTCAGAGTTGGATAGGGTGTGATCAGCCATAGGACAACGGTGCTGAGGAATTAAAGGAATTTCATTTTCTGAAATTTGTAACAGATTGAAAAAGAAAAAAAAAACTACCAAAACCAACCACCGTGTTGGTCTCATCTGACAGAGTATGTCTGACTTCCTGCAGTGCCTCTAACATTGACTAAATACATTTTTTATCATCTTTGCCAATATCTCCTTTTGTTTTCCCCCAATTTTTAAAAATTATATGAATTTGAATATCTGATTCAAGTATCTCTCTGGTAATCATTATGGCATGTGGCATAAAAAACTGGTCTAAAACTATTTTTTTCCTCAAACCACAATATAAATGTTACCGAAGTTCTTACCATGAGGAATTTATGTTCCTGGGTTTATCCACCACTGACTGGGTTATTGAGTTCGGCATTTTTTGCTGGTTCTTCTTCTAGTTGTTCTACTGCTTTTATTTACTATTGATTAGAGCTGAATCATATGTGGGGCAAAGGTGGATTGGGCAGAGCACCATAATTCCTGCCTCCAGCAAATTATCATTTTATAGTCTCATTATTTTCTTTCTCTGTTACCTTAGAGTCAACAAGAACAATGGCCTGGCTTTGTCCTTGTACTATCTTTGCCACTAACTATGTGATCCTAGGGATGTGCCTTTAGCTCTCCGGACGTCATTTTTCTTCATTATACAATGAGAGCTGCGACCAGATGGTTTCACAGCCTCTTTCAGCTCTAACATTCTATGCATCAGTCATTAGAAGGTGGTCTGATTTTTCCCTAGATTTTGAGGTGGGACTTCTTGCTCATCAGTGATGGGGAGCATTTTGATGACATCTCCAGGTTTACCCCAGTAGAGTCAAGCTCTACAGATTTTACTAGGACAAGTCTATATAATTGGGCTTAGTGGGGATTTTGTTCCCAAGGAGATACCTCGTAACCAAAATGTGAATTGAACTTGATATTGGGAGTTATGTGACAAACAATTCTAGATGGTAAGAGTTATCTTTATGTTATTTACCAGTTAATTACTGTCATTGACATTTAATATCTTGGAAGAAAGGAAAGTAAATGTTTGACAATTTAAAAAAAATGAACATAGAAAAACATTTAACAGTGAGTTAGGCTCTGTAGGAACAGTAATTATTCAGGAATGGAAATATAAGTGCTTTCTGGTTCTTTGTTCTCTGAGTGGCCTTTGATGACTTTCTCCATGTGTTTCACGATGCTCTTCATTTAAATTCTACTTCTCTCTAAGCAGCACATTGGTATTCTTTTACATCTTAGATCTTCATTTTACCCCCCTTGACTTGACTCTCCCTATGACCTTTCCATACAGATGAAAGATCCTGTACCTGATACTGTGAGTTCCCTTTAGGATGTGTTTACCATTCATAAGAAGTGAAGGAAGCAGTAGGAGTTATTTCTAATTGAATCCAGCTCTTTTCTTCGGGCAGTCCATTGCCTGTCCCCTGGTACACTCAGCTGATGACCTGCTGAGGAGTTGCAGTGGGCAGATTATTCAGATTCTAATTGCCATTCCATCTGGTGGTCCTAGGGAGCTATTTCTGCATATGGGCAGGGGCAGGAGGGGGAGCCAGAGAAGGGCTGAAAGGGCTGGTGGTGAATGCAATCATCTCTTAAAGAAGGTAGCAATTACCCTTCACCAAGAAAGAAGGTGAGATTGCCCTTGTACACACCCTGCCTATCTGTGACCCAAGAAGGTCCTGTCTGTGGGGAAACTTCAAAACAAACATTTTTTCGAGACAGAAAATTGAGGAGTTTTCTCAATTAAATATGGTAGCATTGCAAGGCTGGGCAGTGACTCCTCAGAGACATTAGAAAAATAATTTACATAGGCAACACTCGGTGAACATTTTTTGAATGAACAAAGACATGTAAATTGTTAGATTAAATCGGTTCCTTTAATGTGAAAACAAATTAACTTCTGTATTGAGAGGAAAATTGTCTTCTGCACCTCAGGCTAGTATATAAAAAATTCATTTTCTCTTTGTCTTGCCTTCTTTTGGCTCCTTCAGAGATGCTATGATGAGCAAAGTATCTGGTTTCAGTACGGAGATGAGCACGTCCTGGTTACTAGTCCTAAATGTCATCGGTCACCTTAGACTAGTGTTATGGGAAACTATAGATAGTCACAGTGACGAGAAGGAAATGGCAGCATTTGGTGAGATGGTCTAGCAGACATTGTTGGTTACCTAGAGTTTTCCACTTGTGACCCCTTTTTGCTTTTCAGCAGCATTTATTGGGGTTGCGTGGCCTGAGGGCATGCACAGTGCAAAGTGCACATGCTTTGTGTTCAGAACCAAGACCGCAGTGAAGTTGCGAGATACACTTTGGGCACACGCTGCCAGAAACACCTTGGATTCATTAAGGGTTTGATTTTTAATTAATTTTTGGTCGTTGCATGTTTAGAAACCTTTTACTGTTGCCAGATTTTTCCACAACCCCATATGGAATTGTGACCCACAGTTTAAGAAGCGCTGTGCCTAGAGCATACTAAGGAATGAACTCAATTTACCTGTTCCATGTGTTATGTCCTCCACATCTGGGATGGCCTAGGGAGTCCCCATTGAACAGTTCTCTGGCAGGTCTCATTGTAGACCCAGGGCCAAGGGCTGATGATGGAGAAGTTCCTTCTGCCACGTTCCTGGGGCCTTCAGCTTGAGTGAAGGTCACCAGAGAGCAGAACCAAATAAGCTCTGATGATCAGAACAAACCTTTACTATGGATGTTGCGGACCGCCATGTAGACTGTAACTTCAGCATTGAGTTTATATGATGTTTAAAAAATATCTGAAACCCTCCACAATGCTCTCTCCTCTTTTGTATCGTGGCAGACATACAGGAAGACCGTTCATCAAATGATACAGGGTCTGATCCGAAAGCTCGCTACTCTCGGCCAGTATGAGGAAGTCCTGGCAAAAATTAATGCGACATCCACAGATAGGCTTACGGTTCTGAAGTCCAAACCTCAGTCAATACAAAGAGATATAATTACCATCTGCAGTGATCCTTATACGTTGGCACAGCAGTTGACTCACATAGAGCTGGTAAGGTTGCTGCTTTCACTTGACTTTACATCCAGTCAGTCGAAAAGCTTTATTAAGTGCCTTCTAGGTGCCAGACTGTGCTGAGGGGAATGGGGGCCTCACGGTCTAATGGGATATCCACAAGTTATTATTATTTTTTTTTACTAAATCATTATGCCTTCCAGCAAACTTTCGATTATTTGTAGTAATGGTGGGAATCTGAGAGGTAGATAATCCAAAATGGTAGCCAGTCCAAAAAATCTTTTGTATTTAACCTTCATATTTTCAATTGAGAATAGGCACACCTGTCCTTCTGGGATTTCACTTCAACATCTAATCCACGAGGAACTGCAAAGTTATCCCATTTCCTTCTTTATTCCTACCCTTTGATCTAATCCCCACCATGCAGGCTGCTTCATTCCAGACCTAGAAAGCTTCTCTTTCAGACTAAGGCAAAGAACTCACTGGAGAAGAGAATTGCTTCCTTCAAAATAAGATGTTAAAATAATAGGGGAAGAGCTTTTTTCTAAGGGCAACTTGAAAAACAGTATAGTTTCCAAGAGTCAATGCTTTTATTTTTGGACCAGATATGGTACTGGTATAGGGAGCTTCCAAGTAAGGAAATTCCCTCTACTAAACTAAATCTGCACCCACACTGCAACCTGTGATCTTAGAAAATTGTGCAGGGGGTGGGGTGGCCCTAAGTGATTTGCCTAGGATGACTCTTCCGTATGTGCCAGAGACAGGACTTCACCCCAAGTCGTCCTGATTCCAAGGCCAGCTCTCTATCTACTAGGACACATTGCCTCTCCTGTTTAATTATATAGTTGGGGAAATTGCTGGTTCACCGTGGTTTGTTTTGTTTTTAAAATTTTCAGGAGAGGCTCAATTATATTGGACCAGAAGAATTTGTCCAAGCATTTTTGCAGAAGGACCCTTTGGACAATGACAAGGTAAAAAGCCATTGCAATGACTCTTTTAGAAGCTAAAGTTACATCTGTAAGCCTACTGTACCAAACCCTATAAAATAGAATCGGGAGGGAATTCTTGGGATTTCTAGAAACTTCCACACCTCGGTTTTGTGTGAACAAGTTTAATGCACAAGATTTGTTTTGTTTTTTAATTTGTGGCAGTCGGGGCTTCTCCCAAGTGTCTCAGCCCATCATTTATTTATTTATTTATTTGTTTGTTTGTTTGTTTGTTTGTTTGTTTATTTTTCCCTCTTTCTCCTTTCTGGGAAACTTTGGTAATAAGAACTTTAGATTTTGGTGCTTGGTTTTGATGGAGGTGAATGTCATGGTTTTAGCAGCTATTGTTAGAAAACAGAAGATCACCGTTTGATCCAGTTACAAGGATAGCATAGGGATGTTCACCAGGCTGACAAAAAGCTGTTAGAAATGGTTTTTTTCTTCCCCTAAGATGCAGTGAGATCTCCCTGATAAACAATTTCTTTATTATCAGGGTGAAGCCAGCAGACATATAAAGTTTTCAAATACCTCTCTCTCTAAAAGTAACCCCACTGGAAATCTACAGGACGCATTTTTGCCCTTCGGACGGTGCAGACATTCCGAACTCTCCTAGAAATCCCCGTCCTGTGGCAGCAAGGACAACAGCTGCTTTCTGTCCTTACAATTCCCCTCAGTACTGGAGCTAAAGATCAGATTCTCCCATGAAAGACTAACAGGGGACTTGTCAGAGGAAAAACAAAGAATAGTTAACCTGCTTTGGAATTTTGCTTTTGAGCTAAGTGCCATGTGGTCTCCAATGATTGTTTGGTGAAGGCTTTTCTTTACAACCTTAGAGATCACAAATTCCACATTCCCGTGCCTCCCTCACACCCACCCAACTTGCCATGTGCACAATTCATTAACATTTTATACAAGGTGTCCCAAAAGTCTTGGTGCAGGTTTAATCTATTAAAAGTTACTAGCTTAAAGTATGGACCCCCACCCCCATCCCCTTTAATAATTTTAAGCCATTAAAACTTAAAACTGCACTAAGACTTTTGGGACACCCCATGTATTCATTGCTTCCCACATGCAAGGCACTGGGCATATAAGAAACTGCTTCACTTTTGATTGAATCCCATGGACTAAGAGGACATTGAGAACCTCGTAGTGATGACAGTGAGAGGTATCATGGGACAGTGGAAAGAACATGTGTTTAGGGGGCAGACAGCCTGGATCAGATCTCACCTCTGTCACCCATTGCCTCTGTGGCCTTGGGCAAAACCATTTAACATCTGGGAGCCTTTAGTTTCTTTCTATGTAAAATAAGAGGGTTGGATTAGATGGCTTCTCAGGCTTCTTTGAGTTCTCTATGAACTGATGAACCCAAGGACACTCTGCAAACATTTATTGAGTGCCTGCTGTGTGCTAAACATTATGTTATTTACTGGGGAAACATTAAAAATGAAATGCTCACTGCCCTCAGGGAGATATAACAACCTCTACACAGACAAGTAAATTTAAGGTGGGTGAGAACATTAACAGCCGGGGAGGGGTTGGGCAGAGATCCTTGATTTTATTTGCCATTTGCACTTTATTTCCCCCAGTAGAATGTGAGTCTTTGACTCACCGCAGGGACTGTTTTTGCACTTTTAAAAATTTATCATTGTGCTGGGTGCTTACTAAGGATTCAACAAGTGTTTATTGATTTTTTTGGATTCATATGATCATAGATTCAGAATTAGAAGGGTCCCAAGAATGAGGTTTCTTGAGGAGTTCTGTGAACTTCAAATGGGAAAAACAGTTACGTCTTCATGCTCACTAACCTCTAATTGAGATTGAGCACTCCTGTCACTTATTTAACAACATAGTCCGAGAAGTCCATTGGCTTCACCGGACTTCCAAAATGGGGGGGACTGGGGATAGAGGGGAGTGACCCAAACCTGCAAGGATGATACTACAGGTCTTATTGTCATTTTATAAATGAGAAAAGTTAAGTCAATTACCCACATAGACACGAAATGTTGGGTGGGATTTGAACTTATATCTCATGACTCTAAGCTGCCATTTTGATGCTTAATTTTAGGAGAAAGGGTTCTAGTCCTTTCAGCCCCACTCATTGTGGTGGTGCCATTTTGTTGCCCTCACCCTGAAGATCAGGGTCATGGTAGAACATGTTGGCTCCAACTCCTTAAATCCGAGGTATAAAGGCTTAAGACATCAGTGAAAGAATGACTCCGTCCAGTCCCAAGTCACTCATTCCGGGATCTGGGAGACAGGGCACCTGAATGAATACATAAGAGTGAGCAAATATATCAGGACCTCTAGGAACCCTTATGATGGGGATCTTATGTGATCCCTGAGGCAGAGGCAAAGGCGTGCCCTTGCAAAAGTAGAGTCAATTGTTTTCATAACAAGCATTCATGCCTGAGAAATCAGCAATCATTACAAATCAAGACCTGCTTATCGTTTTGTTGGTGGTCTAGACATAAGGAAGTGGGGGGGAAAATTTTAATAATGGACATCAAAGCCAAAAAGTGTCATGCGTGCTTTTTTTTTTCTCTAGAGATCTAGTTGTTAAACTTTTACCAGCACACCCCTAAGTAGAGGCAAAATGTGATTTCCTCCAGGTTTTCTGATTTTAACCTTTCCTTTTGTCTTATAATTAGTTATAATAACTTCTGTTCTTTTTCTTGGGTTTCTTCAGAATTGTTATGATGAGCCAAAAAAGACACGAAACCTTGAAGCTTACGTGGAATGGTTTAATCGACTCAGCTACTTGGTTGCCACTGAAATCTGCATGGTGAGGGAATGGATCCTGTCTTGTTCTCTAAAAGCTAGCCTCATTGACCTTCTCAGTAGTCAGTGTTGGCCTTCCATCCATCCTCTGGTAGGCCTGCTCAGTAATCATTGCATTAGGCTTCCATCCATCCTCTGGTAGGCCGGCTCAGTAATCATTGCATTGGGCTTCCATCCATCCTCTGGTAGGCCGGCTCAGTAATCATTGCATTGGGCTTCCAACCGTCCACCGGTAGGTTTACTCAGTAATCATTGCATTGGGCTTCCATCCATCCTCTGGTAGGCCTGCTCAGTAATCATTGCATTGGCCTTCCATCCATCCTCTGGTAGACCTGCTCAGTAATCATTGCATTGGCCTTCCATCCATCCTCTGGTAGGCCTGCTCAGTAATCATTGCATTGGGCTTCCATCCATCCTCTGGTAGACCTGCTCAATAATCATTGCATTGGGCTTCCATCCATCCTCTGGTAGGTTTACTCAGTAATCATTGCATCGGGCTTCCATCCGTCCTCTGGTAGGTTTACTCAGTAATCATTGCATCGGGCTTCCATCCATCCTCTGGTAGGCCGGCTCAGTAATCATTGCATTGGGCTTCCATCCATCCTCTGGTAGGCCAGCTCAGTAATCATTGCATTGGGCTTCCAACCGTCCACCGGTAGGTTTACTCAGTAATCATTGCATTGGGCTTCCATCCATCCT
>NW_020950239.1:10059425-10137235 GCF_900497805.2 Vombatus ursinus | reverse complement strand
CTCAGTAATCATTGCATTGGGCTTCCATCCGTCCTCTGGTAGGCCTGCTCAGTAATCATTGCATTGGGCTTCCAACCGTTCACTGGTAGGTTTACTCAGTAATCATTGCATTGGGCTTCCATCCATCATCTGGTAGACCTGCTCAGTATTCATTGCATTGGGCTTCCATCCATCCTCTGGTAGACCTGCTCAGTAATCATTGCATTACGCTTCTATCCATCCTCTGGAGGCCTGCTCAGTAGTGGTTGTCTTGGCCTTCTATCCATCCTCTGGTAGCTCACATCCCACTGCCATTGTTTTTCAGCCTGTGAAAAAGAAGCACCGAGCAAGAATGATTGAATATTTCATTGATGTAGCCCGGGAGTGTTTCAACATTGGCAACTTTAACTCCTTGATGGCAATAATATGTGAGTACGTCTAGAAAGGATCTTGCCATTTTCCTGGTAACGGGACTGATGGAAAACAATTGTCAACAAAAAATGAGCAAAAGATGAGGGTTTTCTAAATCTAGCAGCTTATTTTATGTTCCAGACTGCAACCCTCAAGAAAAAGTATATATAAAACACATTTTGAAGTCACATAGAGGCAGATTTGTTTGTAAGACGCCAGGGCCACCTTAATCAGCCCATCTTGGCCCAACTTGGGACTCGGCAGTCCTCGGTTTGCTGGTAGTGTGATTGGGAGGGAAAGGAAAAGGAGGTAATATACTTCTAAAGGCATTGCTTTCAGGCTCCTCGTTAGTTTTTTTCTCATTATTTTTGTAAGAATATTTTGGCATGATCTCTTACCATCATCCCCCACCAGCCTTGGTCCATTTATGCAGGTACTTGGCTCCCCCATTAGACTTTGGGCTCCTTGAGAGCAGACTGTACTTGCCTTTCTCTGTATCTTTATGACAGAGCACAGTGTCTGTCACACAGTAGGTGCTTAATAAATGCTTGTTGACTGACTGACTTTTTTAAAATAATAATTCACTTATTTTTAAATTATGGAATAAACCAAACATTTTCATAACATAGTATAATAAAAAAGATGATTTCACATGAAACTGCACATTTATAATGTGTAACTTGCTATTCCTTTTAAATATATAGTAAAGTTACTGTGTAAATTGTTTTCTTTTTTTTTCCTTTTTTTCTATCCTCCCTCCTCCCATACTGACTGACTGATTTTGAATAATTTAAGGCAGTGAAGCCACTTCTTGCCAAGGGTTTGGAAAGATTGTGCATCAGATACAGGGTCTGGGACTGAAATAGAATCCAAATCATTTTTGAAGATGTATAGACAAGGCTGGCCTAGATAAATGAGACAGAATGGAGATGTGTCTATAATTTGGACCTTTTTTTCCTCTCCCCCTCCCCCATTTAAAACAGTCTTTAACACATAGTGACAAAAAATCCCAACAAATTTCCTTGCCACTTTGGCTGAAAAATTCGGTGGAAATGAGCCAAAAAATCCCTCCAAGTCATATTTAAACAAGGGTTCTTCAACTTTTTTGCGCCGGTCTGGTGAAACCTATGGAACGCTACTCAGAATAATGTTTTTAAATGCACAAAATAAAATACATAGGATTATAAAATAAATCAATTACATTGAAATATTATTTGAATCATTGATTGAAATATTATTAAAATATGACAAAATTCCATATTCACGGACCCCAGCTCAAGAACTCCTAACCTAGAGAAAGAAAACATCATAGTTCCACAGTCCCTGTGTCAGAGGGTAGAGGGAATAAGCCAGTCACTGCACCAAGTGCTTTACAAATGTGATCTCATTTCATCCTCACAACAGCCCTGTTTTATTACTGCCATTTTACAGATGATAAAACTCAAGCACAGACAGGTTAAATGACTCACCCAGGGTCACACAGCTGGGAAGTGTCTGAGGTCATATTTGAACTGGGGTCTTCCTGACTCCACTCCCAGCCTGCACCACCTAGCTAAAAAATTGGCTTAATTTTCCTTGCTATATAGTGGCATCAGAGAACCTGTCTCTCTTTCTTAAAGTGTGAATATCAGAGGCCTGAATCAGTTGGACCATTGGGAGCAATTTTCCTGTTTAATTCTAAAGACATTTGCATTTAATTTATTAAAACTAGATTGAACTCCTGCTGTGCACAGAATAATAAAGCAGGCACAAGTGGGGGGATTTTTGGGGAATTGAAGGCACGGTTGCTAGAGTTTACAATCTATAGGAATTTGTAGAAACATTGGTAATGGGTGCATTTTTAGAATCCAAATTTAGACTAGAGTTCTGCATTTGATTTGCTTTTTTTCTTTTTAATTTTACATGGAAAGCTGGCATGAACATGAGCCCTGTGTCCCGGCTAAAGAAAACCTGGACAAAAGTGAAGACTGCCAAGTTTGACGTTCTCGAGGTAAACACATCTGATGCTCTGAAGGAATCCCAGCATCCTTGGGCTCTTGCCAAGGGAACCCGCCTCACCATACCTCGTGGATGGATTGGCTTTGGACCCAAGGAGACCCAGCATAATCATCCTTTAAGACGCAGGGCAAAGAGAGATGCAGTTAGAGGAGATGGGAGCCATTAACAAGGCCCTGACTTGATATTGAGTGGGCAGTTTTCCCTTTTTAAAAAAAGATTGTGTCGATGTAGTTAACTTATTAAACGATCCCCTGACAGTGGCATTATAGTCTTAGGTGAGAACCTTGGTATGGCAGAAGAAGAGGGACTTTGCAGGATTCAAGGACTTTGAAAGAAAAAAACAGTCACATAACTTTTTTTTTTGGCTAGGCAATGGGGTTAAGTGACTTGCGCAGGGTCACACAGCTAGTAAGTGTTATGTGTCTGAGACTGGATTGGAACTCAGGCCCTCCTGAATCCAGGGCCGGTGCTCTATCCACTGCGCCACCTAGCTGCCCCGTAACTTTCAATAAATATATGGTTACTATTGTTAATAGTAAATGTAAACCTCAAAGCAATATTCTGTAATAATGACTCAGGTCATTAACCTATATATAACCTATACATACATACATACTTACGCATATACATACATACAAACCCATTTTATAGATAGGAAACTGAAACTCAGCAGTCTTGCCCAAAGACACGCAGAATGCAGATGTGTTAGACAGGATTCAAACCCAAGTTTCCGAACTCCAAGAGCTGTGTTCCATTCCCATAATATCATACTGCACCTCTCTCTTTCCGTTCATCCTCTCTCCATCTCTCCCTTTCCCTCTCCCTCTCCCTCCTCCTGCTCCTCCTCCTCCTCCTTCTTCTTCTCTCTCTCTCTCTCTCTCTCTCTCTCTCTCTCTCTCTCTCTCTCTTTCTCTCTCTCTCTGTATCTCTATCCCTCCCTGTCTCTCTCTTCGTAACTCTATTCCTCTCCATCTGTCTCTCTCTCTATCTCCCTTTCCCTCTCCCTCTTCCTGCTCCTCCTCCTCCTCCTTCTTCTCCTTCTCTCTCTCTCTCTCTCTCTTTCTCTCTCTCTGTATCTCTATCCCTCCCTGTCTCTCTCTTTGTAACTCTATCCCTCTCCATCTGTCTCTCTCTATATCTCCCTCTGTCTCTCCCTGTCCCACTCTCTCCACCACCTCTCCATCTTTCTCCAGACCTGTGATATGTTTGATACCAGGCACTCCAAACTTAGGAAAACTCCTCCCGATGCATGCTGGCAACTTTTCTGCAACTTAAGGTATTAGAGAGTTGTCTGGGAACACTCAAAGGTTAAGTGACTTCACCAGTGTCATTGATAGTATGAATTGGGGGCAGAACTTGAACCCAGGTCAGGTCTTCCTGACTTGCACACCAGTAATCCATCCACTTCCCCACTTCATCTCTACTCAAATGTTAGGGGCTGTTGCTGTTATGCTGTAAGGATAGGGCCAGGGACTGGACCTGGGATTTCATGATACAGGAAACTCCAATGTGAGGAAACCTTCTCCACCGATGTAGGTTCAATACCTTTTCTGCAATTTACAGCCTTAGTGCTTAGGCACCAAGAGGTTCATTGCCTTACCCAAGGTCACACAGCCAGTATGGATCAGTGGTACAAGTTGAATCCAGGGCTTCCTGAATCCAAGGGCAGCTCTCTACCCACTCTGTTGCAGCTGCCTTTCATGGATCAATAACCACATGAAATTATATAAAGAAGTAGGTGCTTCTTTATCCAGGCATTTTCTCATCCTTCTGAAACCACCTGGAATTATTCTAGGAGATGATGATGAATGAGTCAATTCCAAAAACCTCAGGATTAGGAAATATGGTTAAGATTACTTAAGTGACTATTCATATTTACTAGCCATTTCTCTAATATGTCTCCTTTCATTGCCCCTAAGGTGATTTATTAGTAATTTTTTTTTATCAAATGCAAGCAGTAGGTTCTCTGCAGAGGCTGACAGAATGTGACCTCATTATATTTCTCTAACCATCCTCATGCTCTAATTATCCTTTATATCAAGGGTTCTTAACCTTGTTTGTGCCATGGACCCCTCTGGCAGTCTGGTGAAGTTTATGCATCTCCTGTCAGAATAATGCATAAAATAAGATACCTAGGAATACAAAAGAAGCTGAGTGTCTCGAACTAGTCACCAATTTTTTTTAAGTTCATGGACCCCAGGTTAAGACCCATTGCTTTACTTAAAAATTAGTCAGTGAATTTTTCTAATGTTGTTTAATCAACTAATTGCCAATGATGGATTTACTTTCAAATCTATGAATTTGGACTAGTCAACACTATCAATTCTTACAAATAGTAAAATCTGTTTCAGATATCTGAAAAGGTTTATGCTTTACCATCTATCCTCTACATTAAAAAGAAACCCTACCCCTAATCTGAGTGCCTTCACAGAAATTAGCTTGCTATTTTCATAATTGTCATTCTAGACAAAGTACAGTTGAATCTTTTGTTAGGAGATGCTGAGTAGTAATGCTACTTCTCTTCTGTGTACAGCATCAGATGGACCCTTCAAGCAATTTTTATAATTACCGAACAGCTCTCCGAGCAGCAGCGCAAAGGTCTTTGACGGCTCAGAGCAGTAGAGAGAAGGTAGGTTGCAAAAATAGACTGTTACAAGAGGCTCTTTAGTGTGAGGCCACATGTTTTATTATGAAATGAAAAGTAATGTCAGTGTTTTTATTGAGCCTCTCCTTTTTCTTTTTGGGCACACCAGAGGAGCTTTAATCCATTCATCCTTTAATACCCGGGGGGAAAGATACAATTAGAGGAAGGCAACAGTAAATAAGACCATGAATTGACCATTTTTTGTTAATAGTTAACTTGGTAAATCATACCCTGACAGCTGCATTAAAGTCTTTGATGTACTGCCCCATTCTCCTTAACTTGCCCAATCTGTTTCCCCATTGAGTTCCCAGAAGAACCATGTATGTGTGAACATGGAAGAAGAAAGCCCAAACCTTATCTCTCTTTTTGGAAATAGGGACTGTTTGTTTTTATTATTGTATCTCCTGATGCCCAGCATGTAGTCACTGTTGCTTGTCAAAGCAAAATTGAATTATCTTCAAAAAATGAAAGCCCGAAGAAACATTACAACAAAAATAAGTAATTTTAAAACAGCCCTTCTGAAAATCAAAGCCGAGATTGACAAAATTGGAAGCAAGAAATTGAATTGATCAATTAAACTAGAAACTGATTTTGAAAAAACAATATAATAGGTAAATGTGTCGTCTGATTAAAAGAGAAAGAGAAGATGACTAAATTGAAAAAATTCTCGACAAAAGACAGTGAAATAAAAGGAAACGCTCAGAAACTAATTTGCCCAGTTATATGCCAACAAAACTTTGAAACAGATGAACATCTAGATTAACTGAACAAGAAATAATTTTAAGAACTCAGTTTCAGAAAAATTCATTGACCAAGCCACAAATGAACTCTCAAGGAAAAAAACCCAAGACCAGATGAACTTACAAGTGAATTCTATCAAACATTCAGAGAAAAATTAATTCCTGGATTATATAAACCATGTAACAAAAAAAAAAAGTAGGAAAAGAAGAGAGCCTGCCAAACTTCTTCTATGATACAGATATATATGGTCTCAATACCTATCCAGGAAGGGACTAAGCAATGAAAGAGAACTCTTGATCAGTGAATACTATAGTTTAGAGTAGTATAATAATACTGTTATAATATACATAGCATTATAATATGTATGGTATTATAATATTGCAGTATTATAATAATACTATTATATATATAATATTATAACATAGTTTACTGAATGGTAAAGTGTTATCCAAAAGTCTGCAGTAATATATTCAAATGGAATTTATACCAGCAATTCTGTTGTTGTTGTTCAGTCATTTCAGTCGTGTCTGATTCTTTGTGACCCCATTTGAGGTTTTCTTGATGGAGACACTGGAGTGGCTCGCCATTTCCTTCTCTAGCTTATTTTACAGTTGAGGGAACTGAGACAAGCAGAGTTAAGTGACTTGCCCAGGGTCACACAGCTAGGAAGTATCTGAGGCTGGATTTGAACTGGAAGAGAAGTCTTCCTGACCCCAGGCCTGGTGCTCTATCCACTGCGCCACCTAAATGATGTAGATATCACCCGATAAAGTCTCCCTGATTTTTCTGTGACTAAATTGAATAAAAATTCAGTAATGACTTACCCATTGTATTTAGCTCCAGATATGATGACAGTCAGCCCAAATTTGAATAATCCCAATCAAGCTCCTTACCAGCTTTCTGGTATCTGAAAAGCTTCTACTAATGGTGGAGATGTCATTCCACAATTAGAAAGAAAATGCTTAGAGCAACAACCTCTGTTTAAGATAACTAGCTCAAAAGAGAAGTGGTCAGCAAACTATGGCCTGCAGGCTGCCTGTTTTTGTATGGCCTGAAAGCTAAGATTGGTAACTGGACATGGTCCTTGACCCACAGTTTGCTAACCCCAGCACGAGAACATAATCAATATCAGATATTTTCCTGTCTTCAGAGGGAGTAGGAAGGCACTAGTCACATGGCACATGGGGTGTAGGAGGGTGGCCGCCGAGATGGAAAGGGGAGGCTCACGACAAGACAACCCCCTTCTCTCTCCTCTATTTTACGCTTCTCCCAATATATTGCCATACAATGGTGCTTGTATGATGTCCCATGTGAGGAGTCTGTGGCCATTCTGGTAAGATGAATATCACATTTTCTCACTAGAAAGCAGCAGCTGGCCCTGGAAATTCTGGCGTACTCCAATGTTTTACCTTCTCAGTGGGCTTCCAGCGATGCCTGCTCATGTTAAAACAGTGTGTCTCCTGGACCCAGAATTGATAACGGGCAAATACATTGCTGTGTGATAAAGAAGGTGAAAATAGCTAGATTTGTGTGAGATTTTGTTCTAATTTCCATCTATAGAATTGGGAATAAGCCCATCAAAAGCTTCTTTTCCCTTCCCAGTATGATATTTCTATCATTTCTCCCCTGACTCCCAAAACTCCCAATCACTTTGCTTAGAAATTCCTTGGTAGCTCCTAATTGTAAAATGAAATTATTGACATGTCTCTTTTACTAGAAAACTATTGGGGTTCTTCCAGGAAGAAACCGCCTCAGCTCAATGAAAGGCTCCACCTGTTAAAGCCCGGTGACACTGCCTAGGATTAATGGTTAATATTGTTCCATAATCACTGTCTGTTAAGACCTTGCTCTCTTTTCATCATCGGGCACATGTTTCTTGTAAAAGAAAAACCAGAACCTTGTGTTTTCTTTAGATGGTGATTCCCTTCTTCAGTCTCTTTATCAAAGATATCTACTTCCTCAATGAGGGCTGTGCAAATCGCCTTCCAAATGGTCATATTAACTTTGAGGTGAGTGGATTAAATATTCATTTATTATTACAAATAATAGCCAGCATTTATACAGCACTTTAAGGATTGCAAAGCACTTTACAAATATTTTCTCATTTTATTCTCATAACAACCCTGGGAGGTAGGTGCTATTATTATCCCCATTTTACAGATGAGAAGCCTGAGACACAGAATTTCAATGACTTGCCCAGGGTCACACAGCTAGTGAGAGTCTCAGATAGGATTTGAACTCAGATCTTCCTGATTCTAAGTCCATCACTCTCTTCACCAAGCCACCTAGCTCCCTAATTGGTTTTTTCTTAATTTCATGCTCCTAATTGAGTTACCACCAAGTACAAAGTGCTGAATCCATAGTACCATCTAGCTGCCTAGTATACAAAAAACAATTTACTAAAAAGCAGGGTAATGTACCATCTTATCAAACATCATTTGTGGGTCTCTCCTATAAAGTCATATCCATGTTATCCCAAGAGATAACAGCATCAGGCTCTTTCAATGCCTTCTGAGTCATAAAAGAAAGGTTAAATTTCCTTTGATATACTTTTATTGTTGATTGTATTTCATTGTGTCTCAAAACTATGAAAATGTGTTGTATCTCTACAGTGTGTGTTTTGGCTTTTCCCCAATATGGGAAAGTCTGTCATATGGAAGAGAGATTAGGCTTTTCCTGTAGGACTACATAAATAATGAGTGATTGTCTTGAAGGTGGTGGGGAAGAAAGTGAAGCATTATAGCAACACGAAGTGACAAAACCAGTATAATACAAGCCCTACCATTCAGGGGCTTAATTCTTCTTTATGGGTAGAGATCGAACCCTCATGGTGATGCATAGGAACCAATGGGAGACCTCACAACACAGTTTTGAAGTGAAGAAAGAATGATAACACTCACATTGAGAAAGTGCTTTAGCTAGGAATTGTTTCCTTCTTACTTAGATTAGTGAGAGCCTTTCAGGTTTGATTTGTGTGTTTCTTCCTTTCCCTTTCAGAAATTCTGGGAGCTGGCCAAGCAAGTGAGTGAATTTATGATTTGGAAACAAGTAGAGTGTCCCTTTGAGAAAGAGCGGAAGACATTACAGTATCTGCTCACCGTTCCAGTCTTCAGTGAGGATGGTGAGCGTCATGTTCAGTTGACAACCTCTCTGGCATTCCTCTTGGAATTATCAAAATAGCAGCACTTGGCCCTTCCTTCCTCCTGCCCTCTGATTATCTGTCCCCTCTCTGATCTCCAAGATGACCCAGAATGTATTCTAGCTTTCATTTTTTCTGTTCAGTGAGCTGCAGCTTTGGGATTGATATCATTGGTGTTACTCAATTTCAGCTGGTGCTTTTGAATTCTCTCAAAAAGAGATGAGTCTGGATAATGTAGAGTGAGAAATGAATGAAGAAATTTACAAGATTGAAAAGTCAGCCCAGTAATGTTACTTGTCTATTAGTTTAAAAAAAAAACTGGGAATATCAAGAAATGATTTTTCTCTTTCCCTCTTGGCCCAGATTCTTTGATGTCTTTGGGTATGCATGCAGCATAAATTCTCTCCTAAGCATTTTAATGAGCTCTGTTCTGAAAGGGCTTTTTGTCTGGGCTCGGTCATCACATAATCAGAAGTGAGTGATACCTATGTTCTTAACAGAATTGGGCATCCATAAGTGGTGAATCATATGGTGGGGCAGCTGGGTAATTGAACGTCAACAGTGGGCACAGCCTACCTTGCTAATATCGCCTTTCTTTTTTTTAAATTTATTTTAAATTTTATTTTTTGATTAACAAGATGCATTTTTTCTCCCTCCTAAGTCTCTCACAATTGGAAATTAATACCAAATAAAACAAAGTACACATAACAAATATGCATAGTCAAATTCCGACCTTGGCAGTTTTTTAAAAATCTGTTTCATTATGTACCATATATCTCTCTTCTTTCTAATTGCAGCTCTTTACCTGGCTTCCTATGAAAGCGAGGGCCCAGAAAATAACACGGAAAAGGACAGATGGAAGTCTCTAAGGTATATTCCAAAGGTTGTTACTCATCAACCTGAGTGAAATGGTGGTGTTCCCACGGTCCCTCAATAAAAGACAAAAATGGAATGGTCCCAGCCCCCAAGGAGCTACGAGTGTGCTAAGTGTTGCAATCACTATATGTGGTTCTGCCAAATCTGAAATATTCAGTGTAACCAACATGAATTCCCCTCTATATGGCCTCCCTTTGAATGAAGCCGTCTTCCCCATAAAGCATGGAAGACCCATGTAGATTCACTATCGTCCACGGTGTTGATACCCCCCTGTCACTTTATTTTTTGTTTATTTTTTATTTTTCAAAACTCACAGGTAAATAAATATCTTTCTGAGTTTTTAGTTTTTCCTTCTCACTCGTTTCATCTTCTGAAATGAATTATTCTTAACCCATGGTATAGTGGAATGGACTTTGGACAAGGAAGCAGGACACTTGGGTTCCAGTGATAGTTCTATCCCCACCTTCCATTTCCCCCTGCCTCCCTAATAGGCTAATTTTATAATCTCAGTCCAGTTATAATTCTCTAGACCTCAATTTCTTCATGTAGAAATGAAGGGAGGATTGTGGACTAATTCATTTCCAAGGTTGCTTCTAGTTCTCAAATTCTGTGATAGTTATTTGTGTAAGAATGTTTTCTCAAGCAAAGTCAAGATAGGAGGTTTTTTCAAAGGGGTAAAATTAAGAAATTGGTTGTTCAAGGGATACTATAATCTAAACTTAAGCTTGTTTCTATTTGCATTCTTAGCACAAAACTATACAGGAATTTTTCATCTTTGTATCATCTTTGTATTACTATTTTTATTCAGATTTTAGAGGCCTGGGGCTGGTCTTCCTTCTGCCATCCAAGTATTTGGGGAGACCATTAATAAAACCCATTTCAAGTTAGATGTGTAGTTAGGAATGAACCACGATGTAGATCTAGTAGCTCTCCTCTGAATTTGCCAAAAGTTTCCACTGAAAGGTGCTAAAAGCTCAATATGCATGTTATGGGTTTGGGAAGATGACAAAAAAAATAGAATTATCCCTCGCCTTATTAGAAGATACAATGAGAATTCTGGAGAAATTTTTTAATAATTAATTTTCCAATTGCAGGAAGAAACAGAAGCATTAGCACCAGCCATCCCATTTTTTTGTCGCTTTTCCCCAGGGCTCACATTCTAGCCACTATTCACCCAATACCCAATCACTCATGCTCTTGCTCTCTGCAGTTACATATCCCAGTAACTCTGGCCACTGGCCTGGAATTATGGGGGTGTAACTAGCCTGGTGTGCAGTAGGAGTCTCATCTTGATAGGGAAATATCAGCTAGTGCGCCTTTCAATATGCAAAATACTGTGATTGTACAATGTCTTAGAAATAGGGGTATATTTTAAAGTCAGTGTAACTGCCCCTTCTAATGAACATAATAGGGAAAAGACACAAGACAGAACTAGAATCTTTCCAGGTTTTGCTTGTTGGTTGCTTTTAAAAGTGTTGGGTTCTGATTTCCTTCCTAAGAAGAAGTATTGAAATTCTCTAACCACTTGTCTTCTTAAACGTCTTGACTGTAATTCCTCCAAGTAGTTTAGCCAGATGAAAAAGATGGTAGTTGGGCACATTCTCACTTGATTAGCACAATGACCATGTGAGATAGATATTACAACTATTACTTTTCCATTTTACAGATGGAGCTACTTAGGGTTATCTGTAATATTAAGTGACCTGTCCAAGATCACACAGCTAATAAGTAACTGTCAGAAAATCTAAGCCAGGTTTTCTGACTCAGTCCAAGTCAACAAGCATTTATTAAGTACTTACTGTGTGCCAGGCACTGTGCTAAGCAGTAGAATATGAATACAAATAGACAGTCTCTGCCCTCAAAGAGCTTACATTCTAATGGAAAAAGACAGTATATGAAAGTGGGAGAGGATGGAAACAAAGGTACCCACCATGGGTCATACATAGTAAAGTAGTAGAGAAAGTTCCAAGCGTAACCTGGAGAGGAATGAGATAAGGGCACCCTCTAGAAATGGAGGTTCTGGAAGGAGCCATCTACTCAGATCCCAGAGACCAGAGTGGAGGAGGATACTTCAGATGTGTGAATTCCAGGACTGGAGTGAGCTGGGACGTGGCAGAGTGAGTCCAGAGTACATCCTAGAGAAGAATGAGTCCAGTGTTTCAAAATCCCAGAGTTTGAGTGTTGGAAGGGACCTCCATGGCCATATTCGTCCAGCCAAAACCTTAAGAGTATCTCCACTATAACATCGCATGACAGTAACTGATCATCTAGCTTCTGCTTGAAATCCTCACAGAGGGACTTCAACTAAGAGTTCATTGCCACCGAGTTGGCCTTGTGTACAGATTGAATTTTTTTTTTTTGCTTTTTGGTGAGACGATCAGGGTTAAGTGACTTGCCCAGGGTCACACAGCTAGTAAGTGTCAAGTGTCTGAGGCCAGATTTGAACTCAGGTCCTCCTGATTCCAAGGCTGGAGCTCTATCCCCTGTGCCATCTAGCTGCCCCCACAGATTTTAAATGAGAAAAATAAAACACTTACTTTGCAAAAGTTAAAGTACCATATTAATATAATCAATTATTATTAGATAGTTGCCCCCATATGATGTGATTTAAGTAGCATTGGATTAAGTGACATCTGCTTCACCTGTCCCCAAAAAACCATCCCCTTCCCTGGTGCCTCAGTGTACGAAATTTCAACATTTCCTTTGGCTTCTTATTTTTTCCCCTGAAAAAATATATATTCTTGAGAAAAGTATGCATTGGACTAATTCACATTAAAAGTGACTTAATCTGAGTATTCTAATTGACTGGAAAGATTTAAAGGCACAGGGTTGAGGTGGGGGAGTGGAGTTATAAGAAAACTTCAGGAGAGGCATTGAAATGGACAGAGGGACCCTAACAGGAACCAGAAAGCCACTGAATAAACTCTTTTGCAATATCACCTGGTCTCAACTGAGTTCAACTATTTTTTCTCTTCTAACTTCTCCCCTCCCCTTTTTTTGTGCTAATCGGATAAGTAAGTCAATAGGAAATGATAAACATCTTACCTATGGAATCCAGGCAGGTTAAAACAATCCCATTTCGCTTGTAAATTCTTCCCTACCAGACATTGTGTGTAAAAAAATAATAATAATTCTATAAGCTAGGTGACAAGAAAACAAGGAGCTCATAATTCTTTAATCTGCCCTCCACTGGTAGGTGCCATCTATCTGCCTGTAATTATTTCCCCTTAGATCGTAGAAAAATTCTCTCCCTGTTCAGCTTCTGACATGGAATTACCTGGAGTAGCCTCTCTTGGAGATTAGTTTAATGATACGCCTTCTGATTCTCCTTCATTTAAATTCATTTGCCTTTCATCGCATGAAGGAAAGCAACTTTTAACATCCAGCACAGATTCAGTTCCTCCACAGAATGAGCCCTTCTTTTTTTTTGTTCAGTGTGTGTGTGTGTGTGTGTGTGTGTGTGTGTGGCACACTCAATCAGTGAACGCTGCCAGTCTATTCATTACCATGCTCAGGACTTTAAAGCCCTTCCCTTAACCAAGGAGGAAAAGCACAGATCCATTAATTCCTGTCTGCTTAGAGAAGACTGTGTTCCAGGAAACTATTTGCAAACATTCTCAGGAATGCTTATCAAAAATTGAAGTCTGACCTAGACCCTATTCTTTCCTTTCCTCTCTCCATCTAAATTTGTAAAAACAAACTACAAGACAAGTATAAATCAGGCTCACCACACTGATGCATGATGTTCTCTCATGGATGATTTTATTTCTTTTCAGGTCCAACTTCTTAGGCAGAGCTTAAGGTGAGAGAGGCCGACGTCCACTGCTGTAGCTACACCATCGCTGCTGTGTACTCGCTCCTTCGGGAACACATCACGTCATCATTGTTGCTTTCGGCATCCAGTGGTAGGAAAGCGATAGCTACCCCGAACTCAGCAGACAGAAGAAGGGCTCGTGTGAATCAAGAAAGCAAATTCATTGGAGAACAAAGGAAGAACAGACTTCCTACAGATGACAGATTGAGTTATCTTGTGTGAGATTCAGACACTGACTGAAGGCGGCTTTGACAGAATCCTCTGAAGCTATTGGAATTGCCATGTGATTCATCTTTCTTGGACTCTCCGTGGGAATGAATCACTCTGTACTGGAGGGAGAGAGAGAGAGAGAGAGAGAGTCTGTGTCTACATGCACCCTTTTGCATTATTTGGATTGAAGATTTGCTGCTAATGGGACATACCAAGGCTCGATGCTGACTCATAGAAAGATGTTCACTTAGGAAAGAAAAAAAAAAGGACAGAACCTCCTTCTTGCTAGAAAACCATGCTCAATAATCCAAGAGGCTCAGCTTAATTGGTATTGACAGAGAAAGACTGGTCCAATGCTGTCTACTGAGTTTGTTTCAATTGGGTGTATGATGTGGTGTGTTTTTTGTGGGTTTCCCTCATCCCATAAGATATTGAGTTGGCTGCTGGTTAGCAAACTCATTTTTACTAATATAAATTATTTAAAATAATGAAGCTTAATTCTGTGGCATGGAAGATGGCCACTAGAAAACTGTCATTTGAAGTTGAACTATTTGACATGCTAGAAGGTAGTTTTCTTTTCTTTTCAGCTGTTTACAGATCACCACTGTGTTCTGTCATTATTTCTTCAATAGTCTTTTGTTAATCATAATTTTCCATGACAGTTATTTCTTTTCCTGTGTAAGTTCAAACAATTTTACTTTTTCAAAAGATTCTTCTAGAGTACCCAATACATCTAAAATATCTATTACATCATTTCTCTTGGTTGTTTTAATGGTAATATTCATGTGATCAACATGCAATGTGGGCAGCATCAATATATTATGCACATGTGATAAATCAACATGATGTACATGGGATCAGGCAGTGGGATGCATACATACATACATGATCAGCATGTGCTGTGCACGTGTGTAAGAGGTAGGCCTAATGCCCCACTCTTAGTCCAAGTTCAGTTTGGGGACAAAATCGTCATTGAACAGTTAACAAAAAGGTTGACTGTGCCCTATACATCAAGGATACAGAAGTCTTTAGCTGCAGCTTTGGTACATGCATCCTCTTCCTACCAAAAAACTCATCTGGTCAGCATCCAGAAAAACATGGGTCAACTAGACCCCTGGGGACTGCTTTGTTTCCCCTTGGGAAAAGCTAATCCCGGTCCTAAGAGGGAGGCCTAGGCCTCCCCCACATTGTGGGAAAACACTGGGAGACGTTAGTCCTATTACATACCACCCTCTGGTGGCAAGGTTCCCAGGATCTTCAGTGGGACCTTTCACTTCTTTCCAGACTCCAGGAATTCCATTGTAGTAAAAGCCGACCCATCCTCTGCTTCACATGGATCCCACCACCCAGTGGAGGAAGTCATATTCTGGGGTATAGTAATAAAAAAGCGGGGGCTGTCTTCTCTGGGGTCAGAGTACTCAAGTCTTCCTCAGTGCTACTGTCATTCTGTGTTGTTTCTGCTTTCAGCAGGATGCTGTGAGAGCTCTGGGTCAGAGACCTTCTTTCCGTCCCTGGGACTCTGTTTCTGACTGCACCCTACTGGTCCCCACCCCCTTCAGGAGAGCTTCCTTCACCAGCTGCATTGATTATCCCTGGGTCCTCAGTGCACAGCCTTTAAATGCTTTAAAAACTGAGAGTTGTCTCTAGTGATTCAATGCGCTAGACCAGTTACTTTTCACTCTAATTTTGCTGACAGTCCGACAGACTGCAGACCTGCAGGATGGTCCGCAATAACCAGGGAATGCTGGACCTAACACCCAATGCCCTCCCTAGCAGCCTCCTCTAGCACCCACTGGTCTGACTGCTCTGCGTCAGTGGGAGTCAAGATTGCCCATACATGACCAAAAGGGCTCGAGCGGCTGGGCACCACCAAAAGTGTCTGGACATCCAGGGACCCCACCATCCAGATTTTTTGTAAGCCACAAGACCACTCATCCCAATTTGCTGACTATTCCAGATGTTAGAAGCTGGTCCGCCTCTCAGTTCGAGTTTAATTTTTGGACAAAATGAGGTGCTCATAAGTCATTGACCAGTTAACACAAAATAGGTTGGTTTTGCCCTAACACACCAAGGATATGCCACAAGGCTACGATGGCCCTTAGTTGCAGCTTTGGTGGACATGACCTCCCTCACCTCCTTATGGGAACGTATCTGGTCAGCAACACACGGTCTCAGGCACCCACCAAGTTAAAGAGGCCTAGAAGCTACATGGCTGGGGCTTTTTATGCTTTTAGGTGACCAAGAAATCACATCCAGGAAGCTGAAGCCTTCCTGTTCCTGGAGATAGCTTTGTCTCCTTTTAGTGAAAACTGATCCCTGTCCAAGGAGGAAGAGGAGGGCCCCTCACCCTATTGTGGAGAAATGCTGGAAGATATCCAGCAGTCCAGGAGGGATTCCTCAATTCAGGCCTAGGCTTTTCTAGGAAGGAATCTTGTCCATCCTAGAAGACAGAGGCCAGGGCAGCTGCAGAGTTCACACTCTCTAAGTTTTCTTGGGGCCCCCCAGAGGTGGTAGAAGAAATAGACTGTTCTCCAGTGGCAGCTACTGGGGACTTCCTCTAGGGTCCAAGCCCAAAGACCCAGGGTGGCTGGGGCACCTAGAAATGTCCTCTTAGCCACACTATGTGGACTGGGTTCCATGCTAAGGTCAAGGCCACATGTAAATTGGTGATGGCATCAGCATAGGCAGGTGGTCAGGGCTTCAAGTGACTTTCAGTGTCATTGGGGCTTTGAGAACTGCCCAATCCTGTTGTCCAAGTGGCTGGGGAGGGGGTGCTGCTACGAGGGTCCAGGTCAGTGGGTGGGGACTTAGAATGAGTAGGTTCCTAGATACTGTGAACAGATCCCTGGGTAGATGCCAGCAAGTAAATGAGCCTCCAAGAGGCTCAGTTCAGGTACTGGTTCAATGGGTGGGCAGCGGTCACAGCGGCTGCACTGAGGGCAGAGTCTAGTGCATCCCAGGAGGGTGAGTGGTGCTGCAAGTGACCACTGTGCTGTCTCAGGTCCCTCCTGGGTGGACAGTAGCTTAGGAGGGACCTTGGGGTCAGTTTAGCTAATAGGACATGTTGAGTACCTATTACCCATCTAGTTCAAAATGTCCAAAAGTAGAGTGGTGGTAGGGCGGAACTCAGGAGTCTCTGACTAGATATATAGATCTCGGAAGGAAGGAAGGAAGGAAGGAAGGAAGGAAGGAAAGAAGGGGGAGAGGAAGGAAAGAAGGAAGGGAGGAAAGAAGGAAGGAAGGAAGAATAGATGGATAGAAGGAAGGAATGAATGGGAGGAAAGAAGGAAGGAAAGAAGGAAGGAAGGAAATATTTTTTTTTAATTTTAAATTTTTATTTTCAATTCCAAATTCTCTCCCTCCCTCCACTCCTTCCCCACCCATTGAGAAGGCAAGAAATACAATACTCATTATACATATGAAGGCGTGCAAAACATTTTTCCATATTAATCATTTTTTTTGGAGGGGGCAGTTGGGGTTAAATGACTTGCCCAGGATCACACAACTAGTAAGTATCAAGTGTCTGAGGCCAGATTTGAACTCAGGTCCTCCTGACTTCAGGGCCGGTGCTCTATCCACTGCGCCACCTAGCTGCCCCATATATTAGTCATGTTGCAAAAGGGGAAAAAAAAGAAACACAAGAAAAAAAGTGGAAAAAATACTTCAATCTGAAGAGTTAATCAGTTCTCTCCCTGAATATGGTTTGCATTTTTCATCATGAGTACTTTGGAACTGTTGTGCATCATTGTATTAATCAAAGTAGCTAAGCCTTTCACAGTTGATTATCATTACAATATTGCTGTTGCTATGCTGTTGTGATGGTGATGGTGGTGGTTGTCCATTCTTTTTTGAAGAAAACCAATAACATTTTGATTGGGTGGTGTCTTGACTTGTGAGTGAATTGGATTTAAGTGAGGCAGAGTTGCACAAAGTCCTCAGCCTCACTCTCTCTTCCAGAATCATCAAAGTCCAGTGAAAGACAAAAGTCAAGATGACTGGCAATGGCCCCGGATGCTATGGATGACCTTGGCATATCTGATGCCTCACCAAGCTCTAAGCATTTCACAGTGCCTGCTTCAGATGCTTTCATGGCTGTTGGAACAAATTGTTCTCATCTGCCCATTCCACCTGGGGGGAAGTCTTTACATGCTTTACTATTTTATGCTTTTCTTGAATCTTGTGTTTGAATGTCAGATTTTCTATTCAGCTCTGGTCTTTTCATCAGGAATGTTTGGAAGTGCTCTATTTCATTAAATATCCATTTTTCTGCTTTAGGATTATACTCAGTTTTGCTGGGTAGATTATTCTTCATTGTTTTCCTAGCTCCTTTGCCTTCTGTAATATTATATTCCAAGTCTTTCTCTCCTTTAATGTGGAAGCTGATAAATCTTGTGTGATCCTGATTGTGGTTCCACAATATTTAAATGGTTTCTTTCTGTCTGCTTGCAATATTTTCCTTTTGATCTGGGAGCTCTGGAATTTGTTCATAATATTTCTAAGAGTCTTCATTTAGGGATCTCTTCCAGGAGTTTATCAGTAGATTCTTTCAATTTCTGTTTTGCCCTCTAGTTCTAAACTATCTGGGCAATTTTCCTTTATAATTTCTCAAATTATGATGTCTATGCTCTTTTTTAAATTGTGGCTTTCAGGTAGTCCAATAGTTCTCCAATTATCTTTCCTCAGTCTATTTCCCGGGTCAGTTGTTTTTCCAATCAGATATTTTACATTTTCTTCTATTTTTTCTTTCTTTTTTTTTTTAACTTTATGTTATTGTTTCTCATTTGTCATGGAGTCATTAGCTTCCTCCCAATTTTAATTTTTAAGGAATTATTTTTTTCAGGAAGTTTTGTATCTCTTTTACCATTTGCTCAATTCTAATTTTTAAAGAGTTATTTTCTTTAGCATATTTTGTGCCTCTTTTACTAAACTGTTAATTTTCTTTTCATAATTTTCTTGCATTGCTCTCAATTATTTTCCCAATTTTTACTCTGACACTCTGATTTATTAAATCTTTTTTTTTCCTCTTTTTTATCCCTTTCTTTAGCTCTTCTGGAAATTCTTATTGGGCTTGTATCCAATATGCATTTTTCTTTGAGATTTTGCTTGTAGGTGTTTTCAAATAATTTTCTTCTTTTGAGATTGAGTCTTAAACTTCCCTGTCACCGTAATTGTTCTTTATGGTCTGGTCCTTTTTTTGTTGTTTGCTCATTTTTCCAGCCTGTTTCTTGACTTTGGACTTTATATTGGAGTTGGACTCTGCTTACCTCTGAGACTGGGTAATTGTGACTGTCCTAAGCTCCAGGCTTCTATGTCCTGCTGTTTTCATGGCTATATCTATGGGCCTGTAAGTTTTCAGTGTGTCTAAGATGCTGTGATCTGGGGAGGGGTCTGGTCACTGTCCTCCTGGTCTGTGCTCTGATCGTTACCCAGGTAGGAACGATGGTCCCTTGAACCACAACTCCTCTCCAATGTGGAATTCTGACCCATACCAATGTGGGGCCCATGTTCCCTTGCCACCACAAGCCCTCTTCTCTGTGGCTTGGAACTGAGTAATAGGCTACAGAGTCCTGCACCCAGTTCTAGCATAGTTGTCCCCTATAATCTCTTTCTGACCAGATGTTCAATCTCCTTACCGTCTCTGGGTACTGACGACTTCTCAGTGTTGCTGCTGCTGCAGCCACCGTGGCCACCTCCAAAGCCCACAGCTGATATCACTTCTGCCATTCTGTGCTTTCAATCAACCCCACCACAATGTCCACAGACCTCTCTGTCCTCCTGAGTGTCCTGGGGTATTAAAATGACTTGCTGTGACTTTTTGTTGGTTATCCTACTTAGAATTTGATTTGACATACTTTTTAAAGTTTTTTAAGAGGAATTTAGGGAGAGCTCAGCAAAAATGCTCACTTTACTACACCATCTTGGCTCTGCCCTGCCCCTCCCCACTCCAGCTGTGCTTCTTAAATAGAGCCCTTCTAGCCAAGATACTGCCAAGCTTCCACAATGCACTGAGTATGAATTGGTACCATCCGGTATAGGCGAAGACGTGGCAACCACTTCCCTGATAGAGATATTTCATCAGCAGAAATAGAGACTTATCACAAATAAATGATACATAAGAGTTTTGGTGGAGAACCAGCCCAGTATTCATTTTGTTAATCCTGTTTAGCCTAAGACTCTTTCATGGTTAATGACAGAAACAGGAAGGCAAAGGCTTGGAGGAACCCCACTAAGAGAAGGACGATTGTCATTGCCTTCTCTGTCCTCAGGGAGATGGGGAGGAGCTGAAAAATGATCACTGGGTAAGCTTTTGGAATTAGCACAAGGAACAAAGGAAAGCACTTGAAAAAGCAGGATCTTTCTGGCCAATGGTTCACTGTAGTCATTCATGTGACATTTTTTTAAATCACTAAAATAGACGCTATATACTAGTTTCTTAATCTTTTTTTTTTTTTTCTTGGTATCATGGACCTTTCCACAATCTGGTAAAGCCTATAGATTCTTTCTCAGAAGCATATTTTTAAATTCATAAAATGGAATACATAAGATTACCACCAAAAAACCCAATGATGTTAAATGATAAAATGATAAATGATAAAATTGATATGACAAAAATGATTTAAAAATCATTTTTATATGATAAAAAATGAAAATTAATGATGATTAAAAAATGAAGTAAAGATGTAATTTTTTTTTCAAATCCAAGTTCATAGAACTCCTTAAATCTATTTTTGCATCCCCAGGTGAAGAATTCCTGCTACATAAGATTTCAATGCATCACTTTGTTGGGCAGCCAAGAGACTCAACCTGAAAAAAAAACCCACAAATAATGCAAGTGAACAAAACCTTGTGGAGACTGTTAGGACAGTGGTACTAACTCCAACTGGATGGTCAGCCTTGTTAGGTCACGTAAGATAGAAGAAGCAGCATTGGCTGCCTAAATCCTATAGGAAAAAGTGATGGGAAAACAGGTCATTGTTGTGTGAGCACAAAATACCTGTCCTTTGTGAAAATAAAGGAAAGGAAAAAAGGACAGGGGAAGCTTTCTAGGGGTTTTTACTATTTTAGTGACACAGAGAAGTATGTTCTATGTTACTCTAACACAAGTTAAACTGAAAGCATTTTAAAAATACACTCTTCATTGCAACCACATGCACAAATTCACTTCAACAAACATTTATTAAACATTTACTATGTATGTTATGGCAGTTAGGTGGTGCCATAGTGCATAGAGTTCTAGACCTGGAGACAGGAAGATTTATCTTCCTGAGTTCAAATCTGGCCTCAGACACTTACTGGCTGTGGGACCCTAGGCAAGTCACTTAACTTTGTTTGCCTCAGTTTCCTCATCTGTAAAATAAGGTGGAGAAGTTAATGGCAAACCACTCCAGTATCTCTGCCAAGAAAACCCCAAATGGGGTCAGTCATGACTGAAGGGACTAAACCTCATCAACATGTCTATTGAAAAACATAGCTCACAAGTCCCTGCCAATGTGTTTTCTAGTCAACCAGAGGTCATGATTAATTCAATAAAGGGCATTTAATGAAATAATATAATAAGAAAAGGAGAAAAATTCACTCATAAACTTGGGGTACACTCTACCACAAGTACACCGTAAGTGTGTTTGTGTGTCTATGCAGACATATATGTATACATATTGTGTATCTGTGTGTGTAGGCATATACATATATGTGTTTATAGGCAGGTCCACTATCCCGTTCTTCCATTTGTACAATAAAGTGTGTTGGCTAAGCCAAAAATGTAGTCATTTCTTCAACACTGGTAAATATATACATACATGTGTGTATCAATATTTGAGTCACACCTTAGCCACTAAACACTACTAGCTGTACCCTCACCGTCCTTCTAACTTTGTACTTCCATTTCTCACCATTTTAGTACACACTCCTCCCCCTTTGTCATTCATTTCAGCACCACCCTCAATTTGTTCTTCATTTTCTCAATCCCACTGTAAGACTAAATCAGTCAAGCTTCCTCAGATGAAGAACATGGTTGTGAGACCACTTTTGCATATGCCCAACTCTGTTCTTCCTTTGAAAAAAGTAAGAAAAAAACTGTTTTTAAGTAAGAAAGTGTGTTGGCTATTCCAGAAATGCAATGTCCTGAGTCATATCTCTAGGCCTGGTAAAGAAAGGCCCAGCAGTAGACGCCTCCAAGTCAAACTCAAACAGTTGGTTCAAGAGACCATTGGGAAGCCATAGTCTTTGGCTATGAGATAGCCCCCCACTGGTTTTTTTTTAAGTTTCCCCAATTATTCCTAGCTGAATTAAATATTAGGGCTACTGTGACTTCTTGGGCTGTTTTGGGGGAAGCAAAACTTTTATGGACTATAGTCTTCCAAAAGAGAAAGAGCTACAAGGGAAACTTTAAATACAAAGTCTGGTATATAGTAAATGCTTAATAAATGCTTGTTGACTTTTTGACTGGACGTAACAAAAAGTTGTCAGGCATAACTAGCTATAGAGAGTACACTCTGGCTTCCCTCTCCTAGACTGAGGACTTCTATATCTCAGGGTTCTAGGGGTATCCCTGAGGGACTTGGGGTTTCCTGTCACTAGAACCCCCAAAAATTATGTTCTCCCTCACTCTTAGGTGCTAGTAACTGAATAGTGTACAGTTCCATTTAATCACCTAACATCAATTTGCATATACAAGGGGATAGTCACTTCAAAGATACACAATTACAAAATCCAAACATTTTGTCTCTCCTCCCAACTCAACAGTCCCAGAGGCGTACTCTCCCCTATACCACTTTGGTGCCTGGGGAGAATGGGTTCGATAGCATCTGTCTCACCAGGTTTAGATTCAAAAGCAGTATTGCTGCTAAATGAATCCTTATCTCAGCTACCACCTGGCTGGGTTCCAAGTGTCACTCATGAGAAAAGTTCTTGCTGCTTGGGACATCGATGCAGGGCTAGTTGAAAAAAAAAAAAAGCACAAAGCCAGACTCCTGTAATCCTAAATTCCTGAGGAGGTTCACACTCCTGATCCTTGGAAACTCGCAAGGTTGGAGCTTCTAGATTAAATCTCAATCACCTAAAACACACAGCAAGACAAGCGACTGAAGTCCACTTTCATGGGGCCACATGCTGCCTCAGAGGAGAGACCGAAAACCTCTTCCAGTGTTATCTCTTGTTGGAACCTCTTTGAAAAGGAGTCAAACCAAGATCACATCCACTGAGGGAACAGCTGGAGGGGGACTGGCTGAGGCTATTTAAGGCCTTTTGAAGGCGCCTCCATCTCAGAGCTGCAGCCAATCAAAGCCACCTTGGTACCAGCTACGGGCCATCTGAATGCTCCAGCATCTCCCCAAGGCCCTACCATCACACCTCATCCTGGCTCATTCCCAAAGCAAGAAGGTTTCCGTTCTCTTCCTTCAGGAAGGCTGTTGTCAGAGGCCCTGTTCATATGGACAAGACATAGCCAATAACCTCAGTCACAACATGTCAAGTATACTTTGATTCCCTGGACATAAAAGTATAATTCTAATTAGAGGAAGCATGGAAAGAACAGCAAATGGAAATCCCAAGATCTAGATTCTAATCCCTCCTCTTTTTTAATATATTTTATTCTATATAATATATTTATTATATATTTAATATTTAATATGTTTTATTATATATTTAATATATTTTATTACATATTAAAACAATTTTTAACATTTGGGTTTTTTTTTTTAGTTTTGAGTTCCAAATGCTATCCCTCCTTCCTTCCTATCCCTGAAACGGTAAGCAATCAGATATGTTATATGTGTGCAATCACATAAAACATTTCCATATTAGTCATTTTGTGTAAGACACGAATAAAAGAAAAAGAATGAAAGAAAAGTGAAAAACAACGTGCTTCAGTCTGTATTCAATCAGTATCATTTCTTTCTCTGGAGGCTGAGAGTGTGCATGCTTCGTCATGGGTCCGTCGAGATTGTCTTGCTGAGAATAGCTAAGTCATTCACAGTTCTTCATCGAACAATATTGCTGTTACTGTGTACAACATTCACTTCACTTTGCATCAGTTCATGTAAGTCTTTCCAGGTTTTTCTGAAATCATCCTGCTTGTCATTTCTTATGACACAATAATATTCCATTACAATCACATACCACAGCTTATTTAGCCATTCCCCAATTGATGGGCATCCTCTCAATTTCCAATTCTTAGCCACCCCAAAAAGAGTTACTATAAATATTTTTGCACAAATAGGTTCTTCCCCCTCTCTTTTTTATATCTTTGGTAATCGCTCCTCTTTTATCCATTTTACTAATCTACATAGTAGGGATATTGATCTAGATGCATTCTAAGATTCTTTTCAGATCAAATATTCAGTGATGGACTTACTGGCCTTGACTCTTCGACCAAACCATTTAACTTCTCTGAGACTTGGTTTCTGAACCCTTACACTAGAAATGATAATGCTCGCCCTCCATATCTCATTGGGCTAGTTTAAAAATCAAATGAGATTGCATACCCAAAAGGGTAAGATTACTTATTAGAGATATATATATTAATAATCAGATGATCTTTGGTTTCCCATGTTCGCTTAAATAAGCAACTGTTGGCCAGGGGATCTATCAGTCAATCAATAAGCATTTTATAAAGCTCCTACTACATGTCTGACACTATTCTAAATGCTGGTAATACAAAAACAAAACAGTTTCTGTCCTCAAGGAGATTATACTTTGTTGGGGGAGACAATGTACACGTATGTAAGCTGAGGCAAAATATATGGGAAATAAATACAAATGGAGGAAAACAATAATAAATATAAAGGTGTGGGGAACAAATACGCATTAACATCTGGTGAAAATACAGTGTAATCCATTATAAGTGGTTTTTTTTTTCTTTTTCCTCCTTTCTTTTTTTTCCAGGCACAGTTGTCCTTACAGCTTTTTCAATAATTAATTAAACAACAAGTATTTATTAAGGGCCTAGAGGGTTCCAGATGCTGTGCAAGACTGGGAATAGAGACAAAAAATGAATCAGTTTTTGCCCTCAAAGAGCTTACATTCTATCACGTAGGGAAACATGCACATATGAACAAATAGAAAGTTAAGTGCCATCTAATTTCCAGGGCCACTAGTTGCTGGGGAGAAAAGAAAAAGCCTCATGTAGGAGCGGGCATCGGATCTGAGCTTTGATGGGAGATAGGGATTCGAAGAAGTCTCCACCTCTTAGGTGAGGCATAGGAAGCAGCCTATGAAAGGCATAAAGAAAGAAGATCTAATGTTAGGTATAAAGATTTGTAAGTAGGACAGCCAAGTGGAACAAAAGGTGCACAAAGGGTGTATTGTGTAATAAGCTGAGAAAGGGAAGCCAGAGCCAGCTTGGGAAGCCCTTTGAATGCCAGGGGAGTATGTATTTTTATCATAAAGGCCATAAGGAGACATTGAAGCTTTTTTTGGACAGGGGCATGATGCGATCATTGCTTAAGAATGTAACTGGGGTAACAATATGGATAAGAATTGAAGAAGGGACAGACTTGAGGTATGCCCACCAATTAGGAAGCTATTGGGGGGCAGCTAGGTGGTGTAGTGGATAGAGCACCGGCTCTGGATTCAGAAGGACCTGAGTTCAAATCTGGCGTCAGACACATAACACTTACTAGCTGTGTGACACATAACACTTACTAGCTAGTCACTTAACCCCATTGCCTAGCCAAAAGCAAAAAAAACAAAAACAAAAAAAGAAATTAGGAAGCTATTGCAATAGATCAGGCAAGAGAGGTTGAGAGCCTGAACTGGGGTGGTGATTACATGAGTGGAGAGAAGGGAAAGTTTACCAAAGCTATTGAGGAGATGAGAACAAGGTTTGTCAGTTGGCTGGATACATGGGCTGAGAGTGTGGAGTTGAAGATGATCCCGAGGTTGAGAACCTGAGTAACTAGGAGAATAATGCTTTCCTCAAAAGAAAGGGGAAGCTTAGAAAAGGAGTAGGTTGTGAGGGAGAGAGTTAGCAGGGAGATGGAAGGAGAAAATAATGAGTTCTTCAACTCATGTCATTCAAGAGACAATATCTCTCATGAGGCTGTTAGGTTTCAAATCAGGGAACGCTATAATTTCAAAAAATCGAAATTGTAGATGTTACAAAGGGCAATGGAAAGACACATTTTGGCATGAGTGGACTGCATCAAAATGCCATTGATGAATATTGTACGAGAAGTGGTGAAAAAGACCTTATAAAGGACATGTATGATTGGGAAAAAATGGCGGGCCAGTGATGGAACAAGATGAAGGACAACTTGAATTTTACACTACTTGATCACCAGATGGTGCTACAGGCAACTTCTTACTTAAAAAGAAGGCACCAGACCTGGTCTTCATGTGTCTGCTTCCAACCTGCTGGCTGGAAGCACCAACCTCTCTGGTTCTCAGAGATTGAACAACATTCTGTCCCTCAGTTTTGCTTCCCTCTCTCTCTCTGCAAGGCAGCGTGACCTCACTATGTTGGGAACAGTTCTATGTCAGGAAGTGTTTGTGGATTCACTAAATCAGATTCAGCTCTTGAGCCCTCCTCACCTCTAGCAAACCCCACCTACCTGTACCCTGAATTTGTCCTGTCACGCTAAGCTCTAGTCCTATGATCTTGGCATGACAGAGTCAATGCCCACAGAAATAGGCAAACATGCATAACTATAATTAATACTTTCCTCTTGTCATAAAGGCAATAAAAAATAAATAATAAAACATCTAACACTTTTTGCCTCTCCCAGACCCCTGCAGTAGTACTAGCTAGTATTTATGTAGTGTTTTAAGGTTTTCAAATTACTTTGCATCTATTATCTCTTTTGATACTTACAACAACCTTGGAAGGTAGGTTCTATTATTATCACCACTTTACAAATGAGGAAACTGAGGCAGATAGGGGCTAAGTAATTTGCTCAGGGTCACACAGCTAGTAAGTATCTGAGGCTGGATTTGAACTCAGGACTTCCTGACTCCACTCTAGCCACTACACCATCTAACTGCCTCTCTATGAGATAAATATGACCCTATACCCAAACCAGGGAGCCACTTGGTGTCCAGGAATTCCAGGGGAAAAACAATTTCAGTTTGTTTAGTTATCCATGAAACTCTTCTTATGAGAGGAAAAGGTAGTTCAGAGTCTAAAAGGGGATAGGACACAGAGATAAATAATGATGTAGTGCCTGTTTGGGGCTACCTCCCCACCCCCTTCCCCTGACTTGTATTCTCAGGTTGGGTTCTCAAGTGGACCACTCCCTCAAATTCAAGGTACTCTGTGGATCTGAATTCCTAAAGCTATAGCTTACAAGCCCCCTCACAAATACACAGTGTTAGTGAGAGGAGTAGGGACCCATAGGGTTCCCACATAAGGAGGCACAGAAGTAGGGAGTACATATGCAAAGAGAACTTATCCCTCCCAACATTGCAGGGCCCCTCTTGTGATGTACCCACACAGCTCCTCATGGGATGTAGCACGTTTACTGGGTGAGTCACTCTACGAAGTCCCCAAGCTAGGCATGTGGCTCTGACACTTAGCCATGGTCTCCGCTATCATCAGCTTTGGCCTCAGCAGCATTTCTGGATTGGAGTACTGGTATGCACTTTCAAGGGAAAAACAAACAAACCCAAACCCAGAATCCATAAACACAGGGATCGGAAGAAGCCTTGCCTCTAGAGTCTTTCATATCCCAAAACAAGGGTGTAGAGTGGTTAAAGCTCTTGACCTGGAGTTGGAAAGATGCTATGTGATCCTGGGCAAGGCACTTATCCATTGTCTGCCTCATTTTTCCCATCTGTAAGGTAGGGATAAAAATAGCATCTACCTTGCAGAGCTGTTGTGAGAATAAAAATGGAATAATATTTATAAAGCACTTAGCAAACCTCTAAGTGCTATGTAAATATTAGCTATTATCCTAAGGAGAATCTGAGATCCAGGTACTGAACTCTTGACTCCAATCATTCTTTCTATCTATCTATCTATCTATCTATCTGTGATTCTGTCGATCTATGTGTCATTCTATCTGTGATTCTGTCTATCATCTATGTGTGCTTCTATCAATTGTGAATAATCTGTGTAATTCTATCTCTCTATCTAGAATGGAACCTGTGATTTCATTGGCATAAAGAACATCCCCTCTACCAATGCAGGTTGGCATCTACTCTACAGCTCCTAGTCTTAGAAAGCTGTTCAAAAAAAAAAAAGCAGATTCTTTTTAAAGGGTTATTCTTGGAGAATCTGCATATCTTTTCCCTGAGATACTGAGAGGATGGCAACTTGCTCTAAATTACATTCTGTGCTCATCTCTCCCTTCCATAAGGAACCCAGCCCTATCAACTTAATGTGTCAGAGCTTTTCATAGGAATTTTTGTCTAATCTCTTATGTCAGTCAAAAAGAGATGTGAAATGTGCTTCAGGACATATCTGAGATCTATGATAAAGCAGTGCTCACACTCTGCCAATCTCAGACTCTTTGACACCCTCCTATCTAGCTTATCTGGGGCATGCTAGGAATGCAATCAATCTTAATACAGGAGAAGAGATAATTACATCTATTGGGGGCCTGGCAGGACAAAAGGGTCACATGCTACACAGCAAAAATACCCACTATGTCAGATTTTCCTGGCTAAAGGAACTAGAAGCACCATTCTCCTCCACTACTCCTCCCAGTAATTTCTGTGTCGTAAAAGAAAAGGTCATGGATTGAAATGATTTATTCCTCAGGGGGTTGGAGTTTGCAGTCCATTCCTTGGCTCCTAAAAACATGCAGAAGAAGAAAAAACTTCTGAATTAAACACTGGGTAGAGCTTCCTTGATAGTAAAGAGAGGTAATAATGCATACCCAAATGGCAGCGTCGTAATTCAGAGTCCTACAGGAGGGCAGGGCCGGGACTTTTGGCCAACTCATTTACAAGGATTTTTTTTTGTTTGTTTGTTTTTGTTTTTTTCTTTTTCTTTTTTTTTAAGGATTTTTCATATAATATAATATATTCTTCACTTCAGCTCACATTCATCTTCCGTTGAGCCACACTATGTGTACAATGCATCAAATCTACTTAGAAACATCTCTCTCCAAACCAATTTACATGAATTTCTATTCTAAAAATACCTCATATTTGCATAGCATACTCTTGAGAGAGGGAGAAAGGTGGCAAAGAGTCTGAACCTATTATTTCATTGGGATTGAGAACCCCCAGTAAAGAAAGTCTCTCTACCAAAGTAGATTAGGTAATTGTTCTGCAATGTATATAACAAAAATGTAAAAGAGTGCAATTGAAATTACAGAAGACAGTAAAAATAAATGTATAATGGGAAACAAACAGCAATTTGAAACTACTGTTAAATCCACATACGTATATGTGTGTATGTATGTACATATATAGATATCAAGCTGTACTTAATAGAGATTCTGTGTCATATACAATCATCTTTCTGTTCTTTGCATAAGGAAATGTTCATGTTTGATGGTGTTTGTTGAGTTTAGGATGCTAAACAAGAAAATTTTTAAGTATTTTTAAATAGGCTCATTGACCCAGTAAGCAGGGCCCATCTCTTCCTAACAGAAACATAAATGCTGTAGTTCAGTTCCCTGAGCCTTCTTTTTCCTTGACTGGAGTGCTCAGGAAGTGAGCGTGGCACAGTGAAAAGAGCACTGGTTTGCAGTCGAAGGACCTAGGTTCTGGTCTTAGCTTCGTCACTTCTTACCTACATAATTCTAGGCAAGTCACTTCACCTTGACTAAATCCAACACTTTCATTTTACAGATGAGTTTACAGTTAAGAAACTGAGGCACAAGAAGACCCAACCTCACAGAAGTAGTAGATGGGCCCCTTCTCTACAGTGTGTTCTGCATATTTACATATGCATATATGCTTGTAAACATATAACATACAAATACATAATATATTTGTATATATTATACATAAATATATACATATATCGTTTAATTGTTGTTCAGTCATATCCAACTCTTCATGACCCCATTTGGGGTTTTCTTGGCAAAGATACTACACTGATTTGTTATTTCCTTCTCCAGCTCATTTTACAGATGAGGAGACTGAGGCAAAGTTGAGTGGCTTGCCCAGGGTCTCACAGCTAGTACATGTTAGCCAGATTTGAACTCATGATGATGAATCTTCCTGATTCTAGGCCAGGCATTCTACACACACACGTACACATATGTGTGCATGTATATATTATGTATATGTGCACACATACACATACACATGTATGTATGTGTGCATGTGTCTACACACACATATATATGTACGTGTGTGTAAAATTGTTTAAATATAACGAGAAGTTAGATGAGTTGCCCAGGGTCATACGGTTGTGGTTTATTAAAGGCAGAACTCAGGTCTTCATTTCTCACTTTGAACCTAGTGTGCACACCATGCAGTACAATGGATAGAGAACCAGACCAGATCTGAACTCAAATTGAGCTAATAAGCTAGGTGACCCTGGGCAATTCACTTGCCTCAGTTTCTTCATCTGGAAAATGAAAATAATGATAATAATAATAATAACACCTACCTTCCAGGGTTGTTGGGAGGATTAAATGAGATAATAATTGTAAAGAGTACCTGGCACATAGTAGGTGCTATATAAATGTCAATTATTACTATCACTTACTGTTTATAAGTACTCTCCTCACAATAATTCTGTGAGATGAATATTGTTTCTATTTTAAAGGTAAAGAAACTGAAGCCCAAGTTACGTGGCTTGCTCATTACCACACCTGGAAGTCAGTACTTAAACTCAAATCAGTCACTCAACAAGCATTTATGAAGTGCCTACTGTGTGTTAGGCACCATGCTAGGCAGTTCGGAAACACAAAAGAAAAATGAAAAGCAATCCCGCTCTCACATTGCTTACTGGCTGGGAGAAGAAAAATCTATTTCTGTCTACAGTTATGGCTACCTACATAAAATCTCAGTTTGCACAGGGCTCTGAGGGGCTGATTTCAATGAACCGGGACTGCTTAATCCCCTTCCAGAGGCAGGGACAATTTCTGGGCTGTCTGACCCTGGTTTTTGAGGGGTTTTTCGTTTGTTTGTTTTTAAACTGTGCCTACCTGCCTCTTAGTGGGGTGAGCTTCAAAGTCCATTTAGACTGGCCTGTGGCTTTGGAGACATTCCAGATGTCCTTTGGAATACTGACCAAGAGCTAATTTTGTATGGAATTCCAGTGGTCCATGGGTCCCCAGAGAAATTTTGATGTGCCCTACATCTGATTTTACCCAGACCTCCAGTCAGCCCTTTGTGCTGAAGCGACTCAGGGATGAATCCCACTCCCCACCCCCACCCCCACCAGGGACGTTTTGATTTCTCACCTGAGATGGGCTGGGGAGGGATGACTTTCAGTCAATGCCAAGTCCCTGCAAGTGGAGTATAGCCCCACATGTTCTGGCAGCTCGGTGAGACTCAACTTTCTTTCTCTGAGATGGGGAGCTCTGATTTTCCTTGTCTTTTTCCTTTCTGTTTTGCTAACTATTTTATTCTAGTTTTTTTCCCTCCTTATTTCTAGGGACAAGACTTACTAAGAAAAACACTAGTCTTTTTTGATTGCTGAATTTGCAAAACCTCTGTTTTGGGGAGGCAATTGTGATCCTCACTTATAAATTTGGGATTGTATAAGATTCATGTACATGTACCATTTTGAAACTCCTTAATGCAAGGCACCAGCTCAAGAGGATGCTTGAAAGGACAATGTTTGCATTTCCTCAGAAGCCCAGGGAACTTTCCTGGAAAGGGGACATGGCCCCAAAGTGCAAAAATGCACCCCACCTGGCTGGTTGAGTACTGGAATGGTAGTTCTATGTCCATTTACTGAGTATGGGAAGAGTATAATTTGGGTTTGCACAAAGCAAACATAGCTATATTCTGCCTAGTTCCAACCCACTATATGGGAGCTTTGGGGGTGGGAGGGGGAGCGAGGTGGGGAGAAGGCTTCCAGCCATGTATGATTGATCACTGAGAGTCCCGTAACTGGCTGGAACTCCATGAATATGCAAAAGCAGCAAGGCCCCTTCCTCTATTGGTCTCTTTCTTTTGGCTTCCAAACATAATGACTGCTTTGAGCTGCCTCCCAAGAAGATGGCCCTATTCTTCTCCCTGGCCACATGGCAGCCCGGAGTCCATGTCCAGACTAACCAAGGCCTAGTCTAAGTTTGGGCTGCCTCTTTTGTGTTTCCTTCCTTGAAGAGGTGGCCAAACAGCAATCCTGAGATGGAGGTGTCCGGTCAGCAACCTTATCAGTTCCAAAAGATCGGGAGGGCCTGGGAGGTGTGAGGACATTGGTGGCAGCAAAGTAGAGTGCAGCAGAGGCATGGGCAGGCATTTATATAGCACCTACTAAGTCCTTTTTGATCCTCATAACAACGTGTAGTGGTGGGTATTATTATTACTCACATTTTACAGTTGAGAAAACTGAGGCAAACAGAGATAAAATGATTTGTCCAGAGTCACACAGCTAGGAAGCGACTGAGACCAGGTTTGAAATCTGGCCTTCTTGTTCTATCTGCTGTGGCACCAACTGCCAATGAGTATAAGAATGGGGAACTTACTTCCCCTAAGTTGACATCAAACTTCCTTAGGAATGTTGCAAACCGTAATGGCTAGAAAAAGGACAGAGTCTGGTGCAGATCCAGAGTTCCAGAGTCCCTGATGAGCATTACCTCATCAGAGCCACACAATCAGTGTACATGTATACTTGTGTGTGTGTGTGTGTGTGTGTGTCGTGAATGATCTCTCAATTGCCAGATATGATTATTCTTCATCCTTTTAGACCTCTCTGTGGGATTTAACCCTAGAGGACAATGTCAGTGCCGTGAGGAAGTTGGAAACTGGATTGCAAATCGTAAAGAAGGGAATGAGAGAGAGAGGAAACAAATATAGATAGTTGTGGGGGGTTTTCCCCTCAGATTTGACTAAGAAAAGAAGAAGAGATATAGACGACGTGGTAGGAGTAAAATTCTGACCCCTCCCCGCCCCATGCAAGGTAGGCTAGTTTTTCCTGAAAAGGTATTGAGAATATCCTTGAGATTTGATTGGCTCAGGGGACAAACATGACTTCCTGGTTGCATAAATATAAAACAACTGCAAGGAGCTCCAGCTTCATTCAGAGGCTTGACTGGCGGATCTCAATGGACAATTCAGAGACAGAAGGGCTTCACCAAGTTGAATCAACTTGCAATGTCCTCGGTGCCTGTCCTCGTTGAATATCTTCCCAAGGCTAAGTAAATCTCCTTCGTTAACTGTTGAATAACCTATGACGGTCTTATTTCCTTCCAACTGGAACTTCCATCAAACTCAAATTATCAGAAGACCGACTTGAGTCAAGCCTAGCCCATGACAGCCCCTTTCATACGTAAAAGGGGGCAGAAAAATAAGTCTTTCAAATAAAATGTTGAAAAGAAATATTTTCTTTTGAGGACCAGATAAAGAACTGAATATAATGAGAAGACGTGAATGCAAAGCAATGACAGGATGATATCAGGGAATTTTAGTCCATCATCTCATTGGCAAGTGACTGTTTTTTAGCATTTTGAAGTTTATGACTGAGAAAGCACACATCAAATAACTGGAAACTATAGGACAGTTACATAAGGACTCACCATCTGACAGAGAGGAGAAATTGTTGAGTTTCACATCCTAAGTGAGAGATGAGTCTCTTCTTATGAGGAGGCCCTGATGTGAAGCATTAGGAGCCAAAGAAGTTATAGAAAGAGACGGATGGAAGCAGCAGCGAGAGCGAGGTAAATTTAGAGAAGCCACAAGAAACCAGAGAGAGAAAACCTAGGAGGTAATGAGAGAAGCTGTCTGTAGCTGAGACAGCTGACTGCTGACCAGCAGCTTCTTCAGCTGATTTGCAGGGAGGTTGCTGATTGGAAGAAATGTATTGCTTTGCAGATTTGTAGTATAGAGAAAGGCTGGTTCAGCTGAGAAAGTTATTTAGCTGCAATGATGACTAGAGTAGAGCTGAACTCTGCTGCTGGGGACAGAGTTGCCCGAGTTTGGTGTTCTCTAGTGCCCAAGAGAGAGGGGACTTCTCAGGGACGTCTGGTTGCTCTCTTTTCTCCTCTTTGGTTTAAGAGGGAGAAAAAGAGGGAGAAAGACGGGCTTCACTTCTATTTTGCTATGAGCTATGTTTATGGGGGAAGCTCACTTTGCTGGAAGCTGATTGGAGAAAACAGAAGTCTATTGAATGAAGAGCTGTCTAGGTTTTTCAGCATTGCCCAGAGAGCCAACCTGAAGAGCCTTTCAGGTCTTTGGCTTAAGAGAACTGCATGTCATTGAACAAATGTAATGTTAATAAACTGTCTAGTAAAAAACCATAACTTTCTCATCACCCTGTCAAGAGTGGCTGTAATATAAAAGAGCTTGTCATTGCTTTATCAGCTTGAGAGCAGAATACTAGTAGCTTTGCTTAGCAGCTACTGCCATACCAACAGCCCTGCTTTCTGCCTGGACCCCATAGCCATATCCATGGAAGAAACTCTTGTGGAAATGTGACCTGGAACCTTCTCTGCAGCTGAATGAAGCCCCCATCTCCTCAGCAGCCACAGTCACTAAAGATTTTGGAGGGGGTGGGGAAAGAGAGAAAAAAATTTTCAACAATGTCCTTGGCATTGTCAAATGGTTCAACATAAGATTCTGTATGGTTTTATTCATGGGAAATAGCATTCAAGAAGGTACATAACCATCTGTTTAGCCATTTAAACCCCAAAGTTCATGGGACCTTTCCATCTGATTTGTAGCTGGAAACCTCCTAGGTGTTATCCCTCCCTACTAGAATGACAACCCTCTTAGAGCAGGGAATGTCTTACTTTTCTATTTGTAACCCCAGTGCTCTGCAACTGTAATAGTGCATTGCACATAATAAATTCTTTATAAATGCTTTTTCATTCATTCATCCTATTGAGTAAATGTCATGTTTATTATTTGTATCTTCATTGTTTAGTAAGTTTTAAGTTTAAGAATCAGTGATGTTACTACTGACTGATTTTGCATAAGTCCGAAGGAACTACAGAGGCAAGGAACAGAAATGTACTCTTCAACATACCAGGTTTATCCCTGGGGGAATTTGCATCACATATGTTTGGTTGGGTTGTGGCTACCACCTCCACTCCAACAGAGAGAGAGAGAGAGAGAGAGAGAGAGAGAGAGAGAGAGAGAGAGAAACCCCCAGACCTATCTATTTGAATACAGATTAAAGGTCATTTTGTCAACCCAGAGAAAGACAGAAGTGGGGTGCTGGTGCCACGTGGGACAGCAAGCCTGTGGGCTACACTGCCCTCTTGTGGCCACATTACAAATTTTCCATAACTGGCACCATTCTATCAGGACCAAACCTGTTACATGTTACTCCCCATCAAAATTCTCCAAACCTTTGAGGGAATTGCCCAATCTCTCTCCTATGCCATCATCTCAAGACTCCATGACAGTTTAATCCTCATTCTTAGAGCCCACTGCTTAGCTTAGCTAGTTGTATTTAATCACTTGACATATGGATTAGCTTTTACAATGAAATATTTACTTCAAAGATATAACAAGAATGAGCATGTAAACATTTTCTCCAACACCTGTGATGTGAATGCCACAAAGCCCCCCACCACTGAGTCAGACCATTTTAAAGACTTCTAGCCATGTGGCCAATGGGAGAAAAAAACTGCTCCCAACTACATGATAGGTCAATAAAAAATGTTCATGCATACTATCGTCCTCCATTCTCCCAGAAGCCAAAGCCCGGAATTTTCCAAGAGGATGATGACATTTAAGTAGTGTAGCCATGCACCAAACCCCTACTATATCAAGATTCTCTGAATCAGCCCCTTAGATAATTTCTCAGAGTATAATAAAATTATATTATATACCAGAGTCCATCTGTGAGGATTGGACTATCGCTAGGCTAGCTAGGCCCTAGCTGACAGGAGTGACTCCATGTTTGACCGCTGATTGACCCAACTACATACCAGGAAGTTCCAGTGTACCCAGTCCTGATTGAGCTATCTACCTTTAGACAAGAAATGCAAGTCTACTGATCATATTCGTTTTAGCAAACTTACCTAATCCAGACATGCAAAGTTAGCAAACTTTCCAAATCATAATATCCTCGTGGTCCATAAGGGGAAGTCAATAAAGGGATATCAATAAGGGAAGGCCTGTAGTCCAGACCACCCACTGATTGAATATCTCCAAGGTCCTCCTTCCACTTTAGTCCCTGTGAATTTTCCCAACAACAACAATCAGATGTAAGGGAAAGACCCACAACCCACTGCATGTCCAAGCCACAGTTCATGCCTGTGAGTAATGAACTGTATGTCACGTGATCCTTTGAGTACTTGTGTTCCTTCTTAGAACCATCGCCATCATCTCTTCACACTGTCTATAAGCTAATATAAAAATAAAGTGTTCTTTGCTGATAACAGTATTCTTAATGTTGGAGTTTTTTCCTCTAAACAATGATTTAGTGAAACCAAAAGAGTTGAAACTTTGTTTCCCACAATTGCCAGATTTCTGGGGGGGGAAATGACCAGGTTGCATTCTGGTTTTCCTCCAACATGGCCCAGATCTTCATTATGAAACTTTACTCCCACCTGGAATTCACACATTGGAAATACCCTCTCCCTCTAGTTGAATGGCTCTCCCAGAACCTCCATTTAAGGAACTGTGCCCAAGCCAAGCCTTTCTCATTCTTCTCCCAGACCTCTGTCTTCTCCCACCCTCCCCTTTCAGTTTTTTTTATGTGTTGTCTTTCCCCATCAGAATACAAGCTTGTTGAGGGTAAAGACCATCTTTATGTATTCCCAGGGCTTAGCACAGTACCTGGCACATAGTAAGTGCTTAATAAATGCTTGTTGTTGACAAAATGTCTTCCTGCTTTGAAAAAAAAAAGTTAACAATTCCCCTACTAAAATACAGATACTTATGAAAAATACAATTCTTACCAGAGTATAAAGGATTCATTTATAAGCACCTAGAAAAATACTATCAAGAATACCTTCAAAAGATGGATGGTAGGGGCAGCTAGGTGGTGCAGTGGATAGCATACCGGCCCTGGAGTCAGGAGGACCTGAGTTCACATCCAGCCTCAGACACATAACACAGAGTCACACAGACTCTAGGCAAGTCACTTAACCCCAAATGCCTCACATACACACACAAAAATAGGAATGATAGTGAAGAAAACTTCTTGCTTCTTGGCAGACTTTAAGAGTGGAATCCATTTTCAGACTTGGCCAATATGTTAATCTGTTTTGCTTAACTCTAATTCTTTGTTAGAAGGGAGGATATCATAAGAAGAAGAGAATCACTGGAAAATGATAGAGATGCTTTTTTTTTTAAAGCACTGATTTTAAAAAAAATCTACAAAAGTGAATGTACAAGACAAAAAAAAGCCTCTCTATAAGATGCCATTGCTAGCAAATTGCACAATCTAATTATCATGCATCTTAGAGGAAGCACCAAGGTCTTCAGGCCAATGTGTAGCTTAATCAGAAAGCTATGTAAACTAGCCTGAAGCAAGAATGTTGCACAACTCTTATTATCTTTGAACTTCAGTAATTAATTGGCAATTATGTAAAACTATCAAAAAAAAAACAAAAAGGAAGACCAAGAAAAAGAATCTCAGAGAAAAAGAATAGTTTCAACTAAGGTAACAGTTTAACTGTAAGAGAATAAAATGTGTCACAGAAATGAAACCATCTCCAGAAACACATGGGGAATATATTCTACACTCTGGTGATCTCAGTTACTGGACCAAGAAATATGAGAAGAGTGTCATGGCAATGCTAGCTGTTAAATTTGCAGAGGACGCAATTACTATACTACTTCCAGAACCCCATTGGTAAAACAGGGACTCATCCTAAAAGCCAATGTCCACACCCAGGCAAAACAAAAGCTGAAAGTCTCCCAGTCCAACCAAAGACAGACTAGGTAGGCACTTGCAGCCTATGAGACACTGTATATAAAGGCAGTCAGTGTTGAGGGTTTCCCCAAGAAAGCCCCAGAATGGTCAGGAAACTTAGAGGGAAACAGGAGTAGGAGTGAGGCCAGGCAGGGCAGCTATTATGTTCTGAGACTGCAGAGAGCTCTGGATATGCAGTGTTCTCAACGTCAAGAATCCGTGGGGACATAGCCCCGGAAGTGAAGGTCAGTTCAGGAGTTGGTTTGGGTTTTTTTGTTTCTGAAGCGGTTAAAGTTGCTTTATCTTTAGCACATAATTTCTATTTTTGGAGAAGTTTGAAAGGCCGTAGGGATTGGAGAAAACATCTAGTCTGTCGTTTTGTTGCTCATGTGACCTGGAAATCCTCACTTACACAGTCTTAAAATTAAGAAAAGTACATAACTAAGTTATCTCCACTTGCAGCTCACATTAGAACACTGTCAGCAAAATGTTTATAACAGGGAGAAGGAAAGGGAAAGCTTTCCCAAAGTTCTATTAGTTCAGTTGTTTTCCAGTCATGTCTAACTCTTCATGACCCCTTCTGGAGATATTGGAGTGGTTTGCCATTTCCTTCTCCAGCTCATTGTACAGAAGAGGAAACTGAGGCAAACAGGGTGAAGTGACTTGCCCAAGGTCACACAGTTAGTAAGTGTCTGAGACCACATCTGAACTCAGGAAAATGAGTGTTCCCGACTCCAGGCCTGGCACTCTATCCACTGCACTACCTAGCTGCCCAAAGCTCCATCGCTAAACAAATACTAAGAACTACTTCCTGAGGAAGTTCCTTACTTTGACGTTGTTCCTGGTTGCCTCCTTCTTAATGTATTTGCGTCCTTAGAGAAAGATAAGGTGAGACAAAGCTACGATTGCAAATGAATTCCAATATAAATGTCTCTTTTAGCCATGATGAGGTCTCTATATTTGCATCTCCAGATCCCCGTTTCTGTTATGTGCATGACTTCTAACTGCATTATCCCTCTCAGAAAAGATATCAATTCATTTATAGGAAATAACTGCATTTGTGCATGACTTACTAATGCATTAATTCACCTCTTCAACCTTCCCTTCCCTTCTCCCAGTTTTGAAAGTTCTTATTAAATCTTTAGCCCCTTAGGGTCTTTTCAGTCCCTTGCGATTCCTCTTTATCTTTTCTTTTAACTCTCGGGTTGAAGAACAGCTGAATAAATTCTATAAAATATAAATGTAAAGGAATTTTACTGCTCCATCAAAAGCCATGTGGAAATACAAGTGAAATAATTCACACAAGAGTGAAATGAGCACAATATACTCTGACTAGGAAAAGAACAGTGTGAAAAAACTTTCAAAGTACAGAGAGTGATGAGATCAGAAGATATTGAACAACAAATTGTTATTTCATTGATTTTTTTTTACCGAAGTCTAAATCAGATTTTATGGCTTTATTTATGACTTTATTACGAATTTTACTTATTTGATTCTTCCTGTTTACTAAGATTAAGTTAATCATTTAAAAGACTTTTTTGATTAATGATAAAATTGAAGCAACATCAGCATCATGTTTTTCTGAACCCGCAAATTTGCCTGTCACTCTCTAATTTCATAGGACATCACTTAGAAGGAAAAAATGAATTCTTTTAATTAAATATTATTGAGCCATTGGTTTGGCAAGGCATCATCCATTTTCCTGAATGGAGTTCAAGTTCAAGATAAGGATCTGCTAACCTATTGACTCAGTATTCTCAAATCCAGACATTACTTAATGCATAGGCATTGCAGAGATAAGATGTATTTTTTTTTTGCTTTGTACCTGACTAATGCTTGAAGGTATTACAAACAAGCAGTAAAGTTTTGTTGACAGTGCTCTACTCTAGTGAGCCAAAGTACAAATTGTTGGAACACTTACCTTTCCTGGGAAAAGGAGAGTAAACTAAGAATTACCAAAGATTTTTAATCATTTGTTAAATATTCTCTCTATAATTTATTTTGTTTGTTATCTTAAAAACCTTTACATGTGACAGACTGAAAAATATATCATATTCATTGATTTAAAAAAAACACAATTAGAATAAGTCCCAAAATGGATTTAATGTATTTCAGGGCTAGAGAAGGGACATAAACTAAGATATCTACAAGTCATAGTTAAGCCAAGTGATGTTAATGCTTAGATTCCAATCTTACAATATGTAATTGGGTAATTACATTAGTTGTTGTTTTTATATACTGGGCAGTCCTTACATCTGTCTTCATTGACTAATAAAGCCATAACTAGTGTGCTCTTTTGATCTATGAAAGTAGGTTATTTTTTCTTTCAGAAATAAGAATGATTTGGGGGTGCTAGGTGGCACAGAGCATGGAGCACTGGCCCTGGAGTCAGGAGGACCTGAGTTCAAATCCGGCCTCAGACACTTGGCACTTACTAGCTATGTGACCCTGGACAAGTCACTTAACCCCATTGCCTAGCCCCTCCCCACCCCCCCAAAAAAACCACAGAAATAAGAATAATTAAACACTCCTCTTTCTGGATGAAGACAGATAAGTGGCTAGGTATATATATACATACATATATATATATACAATTTCCCCAACTATATGTTTCAGAACTGGCCCAGGACATATAAGAAAACCAAGTAAAGACAAATAACATGGTATAAGACATTCTCTATACCACTACTTCTGTATTAGGCCATATAAAGTCATACAAATTTTATACCAAGTTTTTAAATTTTTCTTTTTACTATGAATTTAATTATCAATAAACAAAAAGAATTTCAATAGAATAAGAAAGAGTAGTGTATAAGAAACTGTGAACTTCTGAAACATATAGGTTTTTAAAGATGGAGATATACATCTATTATACCCATATATAATCTATAATATATATGAAACAGATGTGTGTGTGTGTGTATGTATTATACACACACATACCTCTAGGTAGAAAATGTATATATACATATGTAGATGTATGTGAATGTATATCTATTCATAAATACATACATACACATACATACACATATACATTTTATACACACACACACACACACACACATTTGGGGCAGCTAGGTGGCACAATGGATACAGTACTGGATCTGGAGTCAGGAGTTCAAATACAGCCTCAGACATCTACTAGAGTGTCCCTAGCCAAGTCACTTTACCCCAATTGCCTCAACAACAACAAAAAACATATATACTTATATAAATATATATGTGTGTATATATAAATATATAGAAGTGTGTATTTATAAAATACATTATATATAATTTTATATGTCCATGCATGTGTGTATATCTCTTGAGAGAGAGAGAGAGAGAGAAATATCTATCAAGAGAGAGACTGAGACCTATAATCTTCACAAGGTATAGAGGAGGCTGCTCAAAGCCAGGAAAACCTGGTATCGTGGAACCTCTGACACATGCTTCCTGTGTGAACTTTAGACAGTCACTTGAGCTTTCAGAGCTCTAGGCAACTCTATAAGACTAGAATTATCTGCAGATGTAGCCTTACTGCAAGACAGGTAAATATGGTAGACTACTGAGGTACATCCCTATGAGGATGAGGAAGAGAAGTGGGGGTCAGATTATGAATGGCAAATGGGGTGTCATAGAGCAGGAGGCATGTGGGGAAGAACTGGCATCCCAACATGTTCCATGATTCCCAGAACCTCTACACCCAGAGACTGGAAAGGATGAACTTCTTGGGTGAGATCATTATTTTCCAGGTTGAGCTGAGATAATGAAAGGAAAGAAAGAAAGAAAGAAAGAAAGAGAGAGAGAGAGAGAGAGAGAGAGAGAGAGAGAGAGAGAGAAAGAAAGAAAGAAAGAAAAAGAAAAACCATCCAATTATTTTCAGGATAGAAATTATTTGCTGCATAAAACTCCGCTTTTTCATACCATGGCTGCCCAAACTCCCAATGTTAACAAAGACACAACAATAGAATCTTTCCTCCAACAAAGAATTCTTTTTCTGAGGTCAGAATCCCAGTGATAATGAAATGTTGAAAACATGAAGTCAAGTACTTTTCTAATACTGAAAATGTGAGTGCAATTAAGCAGCTCCCCACTCACAACACTAGATCTGCTCTCTCTAATATCTGGGGCTCTGAACTGGGCAGGGGCATCAAAGCAAATTATAAGATAATGGTTATAGAATTTGGGACTAGACACTAAGTTTACTTGGAAAAGCACTATGATTAACAAAAATTCCTGGAGATCTTCTCAAATTCTAAAAAATATCATTAAAAAGGCACCTCCAACTTTTCAGCTTTTTGCAAAAGAGCAGACTTGGCCCAGCATTTCTGCCCTGAGACACTAACATCTGAAAACTGCAGCCCACTGAAACTCTAAGACCGTGTTTCAATGAACTGCTACCTAGTTATGCCTCCACTCCCATCTTATAATCACAAAGTTCAATTTTGAACCTGGGTGAGGGCAGCTAGGTGGTGCAATAGAATGGCAAGCCAGGAGTCAGGAAGACTCATCTTTATGAGCTCAAATCTGGCCTCAGACACTTACCAGATGTGTGACCCTTGGCACCTCTATTTGTCTCCATTTCCTCATCTGTAAAATGAGCTGGAGAAGGAAATGGCAAACTGCTCCAGTATCTTTGCCAAAAAGAAATCCCAAATGGGGTCATGAAGAGTCAGACCTGACTGAAAATGACTGAACAACAACAAAAAGCTTCACATTAATACCAATTAAATTTCATCTTATTAGATTTGACTCAACTTTCTAGTGGAAGATCTTTCAGCTTCCTCATTCTGTCATCCAATGAGCTCACCCTCTCCCAGTTTTGTGTCATCTGCAAATATGACTAGCACGCTGTTTGACTAAAGAAACTATAAATTTCCTTCTTACTTGTTGAGTTGTGTCTTATTCTTCCTGACCCCATGGACCATATTGTCCATGGGGTTTTCTTGGCAAAGATATTGGAGTGGTTTGCCATTTCTTTCTCCAGTGGACTAAGGCAAATAGAGGTTAAGTAGTTTGTCTTGGGTCATATTGGATTTGAATTCAGATCTTCCTGATTCCAGGCCCAATGTTCTATCCACTGCACCACTTCTTATTCCAAGGTTCTATTACTATAAATACATATGACTATATATTACAAATATATATTATGAATGTAATACATGATCCCTTCCCTCAAAGAGATTATAACCTAACTAGAAAAAGAAGGTAAACATAGGAGGAGCAGACAGGAGAAAAGGTGTTTATGTAATCAAAAGCATCCCCATATTCGAGAAAGCATTTTTGTCACAATAAAGAGATTAATAACCCTCAAAGCAGCCACTATAAATATCAAGTAAAATACCGCTGAGACCTGCTTCCACACTACACAGTAGCAGGAGAATCAGGGAAATGGCAAAGCAAACAATAAACTGGCAGCTAGGTGGTGCAGTGGATAGACAGTCTAGCCAACAGATAGGAAGACTGGAGTTCAAATCCAGCCTCAGACACTTACTAACTCTGTGGCCCTAGGCAAGTCACCTAACCTCTGTTTGCTTCATTTTCCTCCTCTGTAAAATGGGGATAACAATAGCACCTACCCATCAGGGTTTATGAGGATCAAATGGGGTAATAATTACAGAGCACTTAACATAGTAAGCACTGTAGGAATGTTAATTATTACACTCTAAGGCAGTGGTGTCAGACAAATAGAAAAGAGGTCACTAAATTGTACACAAAAATCCCTGTGGTCACATATTAATTTAGAAAACCACATATTAACATTTTGTTCTATTGCATTATATTTCTAGATGTTTTCCAATTATGTTTTGATCAGGTTCAGAAATGTTTGACACCTCGGCTCCCAAATACAACTCATCGGTCAGTTCTACTCCCACCTGGTTTTCCTTGTCAAAAGGCATTGTCACCAAATTTCTCAGGGTCTTTGAACTGAATTCTTCCCAGTTCCCCCAAGGCAGGGGCGGGGAACCTGTGGCCTCGAGGTCACATGTGGCCTTCTAGGTCCTCAAGGGGAGCCCTTTGACTGAATCCAAACTTCACAGAACAAAAGGGGATTTGATCTATGAGGTCTGGATTCAGTCAAAAGGACTGCACTTGAGGACCTAGAGGGCCACATGTGGCTTCGAAGCCAAAGGTTCCCCACCCCTGCTCTAAGGTGATCTACTTAAACCTGAGATTAAAAAAAGAGAGAAAAATGACTATTGACCTCTGGAGCCCCATGAATTCGACATGCTACTATACCAGGTAAGTCTCCAAATGTGATGTATTACCAGAGGAGTGGGAGGGTCTGTCTAATAGAGTTAGAATAATCCTTTTACTATTTTGTTTCATTTCAGTAATGTCCAATTCTTCCTAACCCCATTTTGGGATTTTCTTGACAAAGATTCTAGAGTAGTTTGCTATTACCTACTCTAGCTCATTTCTAGATGAGGAACTGAGGCAAACAAGGTGAAGTGACTTGCCCAGGGTCACACAGCTAGTAAAAGTCTCAGGGCAGATTTGAACTCATAAAGATGAGTCTTCCTGACTCCTGGCCTGGCACTATATCAATTGCAGTGCCACCTAGCTGCCTGTCTAGCACACAGTGGATGTTTAATAAATGCTCAAGGATTTCCTGTTGACTGTCAATCAGTCACCAGTGGATTCAGCTATTTCCAAAGTCCTGAAACTAGACTGAATCTCTCACCAATGTCTCCCAGAAGTCCTCTTCCATTTTGTTTCTGCTCCCAAAATTTCCCTCTTCTTTCTGCTATACCAATGTCTACAATTGATATAAACTCCCCAGGAAAAAAAGTCCACCTTATACCTTTTTCAGATGCTTCCTATTTTAAGCTATTGGTGTTAGGACTAAGAAGTGATACTTCAGCATCTGTCTCAACCTTTACTGTAATATTTTGACAGGTTTATGTGTGATAGATCGATGTGTAAGAAAGATTATTCTAGCAACTGTCCTGAGGATGGGTTAAAAGGAGAAGAGAATAGAGGCTGGAAAACCTGCTAAAAGGCTAGTCCAATAGCCCAGGCAGTTAGCAAGGTTTTAGAGAAGCGTCTGTGGGAAGCAAAAGAAAGGGACAGACGGGGGAAATGTTCTGCAAAGGGAACTTACAAGAGCTAGTAACCAGGTCTGTTAAGTCGGAGAGAGGGAAGATTCAAAGGTAACCCCGAGGTGCTGAAGATGGGAGAGTGTCATTGATGGTGCCACGGACAGGATGAGTTAAATCAGAGGGCAATGTGTGTGTATATGTGTGTGTGTGTGTGTGTGTGTGTGTGTGTGTATAAATAAAGGGGAAAGTTAATACTCAGACGTGGCCGCTCATGACCCAGAAACCTGTGGGTTCAAGTAAGGAACAAAACTGATATTAGGCAAAATTATATCATCTAGCCCAAATTACTATCTTTAGAAAGTCAGGCATTGGAAAAATAACATTAAAATCATAACATATAAATATATTTATAACATACTATACATTTAATATTATAATATATTATATAAATGTAATATATATATACATAAGTATAAATAACAAAAATAACATTAACATTTTAAAAATATTAAAAATAAGCATTTCATTGTTTCAACATTTGGAATATATATGTGTATATACACAAAACACACAAATGTAAACACACTTGTGTGTGTGTGTGTTTGTGTGCGTGTGTGTGTGTGTGTGTACAGGATGTCCCAAAAGTCTTAGTGCAGTCTTAAGCTATTAAAGCTTTAATAGGTAAAGGTAATGGGTAGAATATTAAAGTTTCAATAGCCTAAAACTGCACTAAGATTTTTGGGACACCTTGTATATGACTCTTGGGGGGGGTAGGCAATGGGGTTAAGTGACTTGCCCAGGGTCACACAGCTAATAAGTGTCTGAGGCCATATTTGAACTCAGGTTCTCCTGACTCCAAGGTCAGTGCTCTATCCACTGCACCACCTAGCTGCTGTGAATGTATTTCTAAAAGAGACAAGGACATTTGGATTGGCTGGGAAATTCTTTGTCCATTTAGATGACATATGCTAATTAGTTTTTCTTCATTCATCATTGTGGGTGCCATTTTTTCTTCATAGTATTAAAGTACCTCATTGTAATAATGACTGTTTTCTCCCAGCCAACACCTGGCAAAGAAGGTGACCAGTTGGCCACAGGGTTTGCTCAGCTTTGCTTTGGGCAGAGAGATCCCTGGAAGTTTTACCTTCTGAACTAAATGAAGTTAGGATTTGGGAAGGAGCTTCAATTCCAGCCGATGGAAATTCCCTTGTGGGACCCTTCGGAAGACCTAATTACATTTTAAATTAAACTTAACATGTAATGACATTGCCACCCTGGGGAGGGCAAATTAACAAACCTTCCTCTCAGTTCTGAAATTACTGCTCTAGTACCAAGGGAAATAATCCTTTAAAAATATATAAACATCACTTAATGACCACTTAGATAATGATCACTTAATTGATACTTTCAGACAATTGGGAGAACAAGTCAGAGAAGGGGAGGCAGAGTTAAATGAATTCTTCAATAAGAAATAAATAAGAGGGAACTCAGGATGCTGATAGAAGAGAATGACTTGTATGTGCATAAAATTGCAGGGAAATCTAGCTAATGTCAATATTAAATATATCCAAATTTCAAACATGCAAAATAAATGTATCACATACATTTATAGTACATACATTTGGTCTGGACCTGAGATCTTAATGGGACAGAGAACTCTCTCAGAGGAAACTCTCTACACCAAAGCAGATTGGCCACCCTTTCTTAATATGTTCCTCAGGCATTGAGAAATTAAGTGACTTGCCCAGGGTTACATAATCAATATGTGGATCTTGAACATAGGACTTCTATCTTGGCTCCAAGGTCAGATTTCAATTCACTACACCCTGTCGCCTTACAAATAACTTTTTTGTGGGTGTGTGTACATGTGAAAGAGGGGTAATATGGGTAAAGAAAATGTATAGGTAAAGATGGCAGTTGATTAGTTCAATCAATCCACTCCCGCTTGAGGCAACTAATACTCTAGTCCTCGTACCATTATAAGGTAAGAACATTTCTATTGAACCAGCCAATAAAAGGTATTCAACTAATATACACCATGCCATGCCCAGTTCAGGAACCAGCATCTGAGGATCTACAGAGAAGAGAAGGACGTCCAGCCAACCTCCTGAGAGGGAATCCCTTGGAAAGGGAACCTTTAGCATTCTTCCCTCCCTCATGACCAGAGGATCTTGCAAACTCCAGAGAGTCAAAGGATTTTGTACTTCCCATCAGTATCCTGGGAACTGTAACGAGAGACGGCAATGCCATCAGGAGGTAAGAACAGCATAGACACCTGGAGGAGAAGCTTCAGGACCCTACAAAGAGGTCAGCTGCAGAAAATTAAACAGCGCCCGGAGGGAGCTTCAAGAGGGACCCACGTGGGCAGCTTTTTTCCTCTTCCTCTCTCTAATGTTTTATCTCTCCCTACCTATTGCTGCTTCCTTCCCTGCTACCTACAGACACACCCAGTCCTCCCCTAGCTTCAAAAAAAATCCCCTGTAGTTATTGCCCTCTGTCTGCCCTTCCCTTCTTTACTGACCTTTAAAAAGCTACCTCTACTCAGTACTTCCACTTTATTTCATCACGTTCTTCAAAATCTTCAGTCTGGCTTCCAATCTTAGCACTCAGTCGAAACAGTTCTCTCCAAAGTCACCAGAAATCTCTTAATTACCAAATCTGGTATTCTTTTTCCAGTTCTCATCCTTCTTGACTTACCTGCTACATTTGATACTGGTGACTACCCTCTCTTTCTGGATCCTTCCCCTTCTCTGCATTTTTGTGACCCTTCTCTCTCTTGGTTCTCCTGCCTATCTGACCATGCCTTAGGCTCTTTGAAACATCATTTCCATTTCACTCTCTAACTATGGGTATAACTATGGCTAAGACTGTCACTGGCCTCTTCTTCTCTCTCTGTCTCTGTCTCTGTGTGTGTGTGTGTGTCTGGCTCTCTGTCTGTCTCTGTCTCTCCCTCTTTCCCCCTTTCTGTCTCTGTCTCTTCTCTCTTCCTCTCTCTCTCTCTCTCTCTCTCTCTCCCTCCCTCCCTCCCTCCTTCCCCCCTCCCTCTCTCTCTCTCTCTTTCTCTCTTCTCTCTCTCTCTCCCTCTCTCTCCCTCTCTCTCTCCCCCCCTTCCCCCCTCCCTCCTTCCCTCCCTCCCTCCACCAGCTCCCATGGGTTCACTTATCATCTCCATGTCAATGACTTTCAAATCTATATATCTAGCCCTGGGTTTTCTCCTGCATTGCCAACCAACTGTTAGATATCTTCAACTTCATGTCCCACAGAAGTCTCAAATTCAGTGTGTCCACAACAAAGCTCATCATCCTCCCCTCCACATCCAAGCCCCTTCCGCACTCCCTTAGTTCTTTTCAGGGCACCACCATCCTTTCAGTGACCCCAGGTTCATAACCTCACATTCCTCACTCTCGCTCACCCCGTATGTCTAATCAGTTGCTCAAATTTTCTTAATTCTAGGGCATCTAGGTGGCTCAATGGAGACAGCAATGGCCCTAGAGTCAGGAGGATCTGAGTTCAAATCCAGTTTCAGACACTTACTAACTGTGTAACCCTGGGCAAGTCATTTAACCCCAATTGACTCAAAAAAAAAAAAGAAATTTTTTCGATTCTACCCCCACAATATCCTTCACTCATCCCTTGCCCTCTATCACATGACTACTTGCATTTTAATAACCTCCTAATTGACCTCAAGTATCTCCCTATTCCAATCTATCCTCCACACATAAACTCCACTAGCTCTGCTTTGCCTGCAGGAGTTCTCTGAAATTTTAAACCCTTTGCAATATGGTTTCAACCTCTGTTTCCAGCCTGTGACCCATTATGCCCCTTCACACACTCTATATTACAGCCACCCTGACCTTCACACTCTTCATCACACCCAACACTCAACCTCCTTTCTACATATCTTTGTGCAGCCTGTCCCCTATGCAGGCAACGAACGTCTTCCTCCTCTCCCCTTCTCAGAAACTTTAGTTTTCCCTCAAACACCAACTTCTTCATGAGAATGTTCCCGATGTCTCCAACTAATAGAGCCTTCTCTGAAAAAAAGTGCTTATATATTTTATGTGCATGTATGTGTACATATATATGATATATATCATACATATGTATATTATATTATATGTATGTATATATTTTCCATATATATGGAAAGATAAATGGGTAAATACAAGTCAGGAAGGCATTTCAAATTGTAGTATAAAATAAGAAAATTATAGACAATAAAACTGAAAATAAATCTTATTTTTATTCATTGTTAATACCTGTCCAGACAAAGTCCTACTCTGTGCCTCACCATGTCTTAGATGTAACACTGGTTTATCAAAAACTATGCCGACAGAGCACACATCCTGACAAGTTCTGGTCAAATGACGGTAGAAGAGAAAGGCTGCTAAAAATCAACCAGTTTTTAGACTGTCTACTTAATGCCAGCATTAACTTGAGTGTTAGTACTCTAAACCCTTCTCCAGTGGAATTATTGCAATGCTGACCTTCTTGCTATAAATGAAATTAGAAGGCAAAGATTGGCAAAAATGGAAAGACAGATCATTAGTAACTCCCTAGGGAGGCGAATTAAGGAGTTATTGGATGTAGTGAGGTTGATAAGAATAACAAGAACACCATTTCCTAGGATATTTGGTTCTCTTGGATTTCTATGTAGAGAAACATTTATAGAAAGACCACCATGAAAAGGCAATCGATGGTATGTTTGGTGGGTGCTAGCACACGGTACTGCCTGAGCTATATCCATTCCCATCCGGCTTGTTCCCTTGGTTTTTTATTTTTGTTTTTGCCTATTTGCAGTGAGCTATTGGCCGTCATGTGATTAATTCGTTCATCAGCAGAGAGATGTAGTACACTACTTGACCACCAGATGGTGCTCCAACTATGTTTGAGTGGGCTCCCGTCCCCTTCCACCACTTGTTTTCTGTCCCCCAATTCCAGCCCTGGTTGAGCTGGCCTCCAGGTTCAGTAGAGGTCTTAAGATGTGATCTGGAATCACACCCTACCCCCAAATTACCAAACCTATGAAATTCTCATCTCTGCTCTGTGAGCTGCCATCTTGATTTTGAATTCTTCTCTCCATCCACAATACCCCGTTTTTACAATCTGAAGATTCATTTAATGAAGATTCACTTAATGCCCCTAGAATTGAATAAGTGAAGATTCATTTATTGAGATTTAAGTAGCACAGAAGCAAACAAACTATAAAAGGGCTTTCAAATAGCAAGTTACAGAGTTCATTATAATTCGGTTCAATTCTCTTCTCATCACCACCACCCTTGACCACCCAGTCAAAGGGAGGGGGCAGTGAAGATGAGAAGGAAATGATTTGACATCTTCTTTAGAACTCACAAACATTTCCTTAGCAAGGGCTCTAAGGTAACAAGTAGAGAGGACCTTTTGTAGCCAGCTCTGCTGAATCTCACTTTGGCACTGGTTTATGGCACACTTGTTGGATAAGCCCTAAAACCAGCTCTAGCCTGTTCTAGGTTCATAACTTACCAATTCTCTGTGTAGAACTCCACAACGCTCTAGGAGTGATGTCAGTTCTGATCTCTCACTTAGCTTGACCTTTGGAGAGGTAGGACAGAATGGCCTCCAACTTAGAGCCACTTAGAGAGAAAACTCACAACTGGGCTCACAGGACCATCATTTCCTTACCATGAGGTCACAAAAGAGCCAGGGGCTAAATCCAAGCACCTGCACATGAATACAGCTCTCCTCCTACTTCTCCTGCAATCTCTCAACTCATGCCCAGGACGTATGAGTAAACCGTTGCTACAAAAATAATTGCAAACTTACATGCCAATATTTGTCGCAGGAAAATGAGGCATTAGAGAAATTCTATTAATAAATTAAGGCTGTCCAAACCAAATAAACATATACTTTATTTTAAATAATTTTTCATTTATTTTAGTTCCAAATTCTCTCCCTTCCTCCACCCCATTCCCCACCCACTAAGAAGCCAAGAACTATGATGCCCATGATACATATGAAGGACAAAAACATATGCTTTAAAACAATGATTTAAACAAAAAGGTAGGTGTCAATGATAATAGCCAAAAAAAATTGAAAAAGATTGTTATGGTAAGAAAACTTTACTATTTAGGATACAAATCAGCGAAAGGCTTTATTCCATTGTAACCCACGACTCAAAGGTCTTTTTCATGAGACTCTTTTCAGTGGTAGAGGCTCATCATTCAATGTTCTGTGCCTGAGGAAGGGACCAAATGGAAGAGATCTGGTAAGAAGCGGTCCACAGGGTTTCACCAGACTGCCAAAGGGATCCACAGCACATGCGCAAAATAAATAAATAAGAAATCCTGCTTTAAAGTCTGAGACAGTAAACTAATCAATTAAGTATTTATTGCCATATGGATTAGGTATTGATGTTATGCAATTATCTATGGTGCCTTTAAGCACAAATAGTTTTCCTACTTACCTCTTTCATATTGTCTATTTTTATTATTGCCATTTCTGAGGCCATAATTACAACCTCCACTTTTTCAGTTTGCCTATGTATTATAGGTGTGTGAGATATATATGTGTAAATATACATATATATAAATTCAGGGCATAGGAAACATATATAGATATAAATTCAGTTGGAATAAGGAGAGACTTGAGGTAAATTAGGAGTCTATTAAAAAATTCAAGTAGCCATGTCAGCAGAGAACAGGGGATGAGTATAACAGATATAGTAGAGGTACTAAGTCCAGAGTTTGTAAACCAAGTCATTTTCAGTCTCTTCATTCTGACAATTACCTATATGTAGATTACAACTTCCATATGAAATTATGGTAATTGGTCCTTTCATTTGATCATCTACCATTCCTCACCATCAGTAACTTGTCAAAATAGATGAAGTTGTCTTCATGTCACATATTTTTCTCATTTTTATTATTACTTCTCACTTTGTACAAAGTTTTATCTTTGTTCTGAAGAGTGGGTGACCACCTGAACACACATTCAGCTTATTAAGGAATGACTTCCATATCAGAGTACAAGTGGCTTCCTATCTGATCAAATAGAACAGATACCATTTTATGTGATATTACTTGGTTATCTCCCTGCAGACATCTTCCCATTTGTTTCTCAAAGGAAGCTTTCATGATGTATAAAAATAATGCTTCTGTGGAGTCTTTGGGTCTTCAGCCTTTCTCATTCCTTGGTCCTGGAAAGATATTTTTTATCTTTACCTCTTTCCACTCTTAGAATGAAATTATTGTTCTCAAAATGTTGACTTCATTTAATGGTCAAGCCAAGTTCTTCATCGTCTGAAGTATGAGGGTTATGTTTCTCTCATGATGGTCTTTTTGCAGATAGTAATAATGAGCATGAGATGGTCAAATGCCTCGTGAAATCAGGTGTTTTGTTGCCTTTGGACACACAATATAACTAACTGTACTGATTCTGCTATTGCCTTTGCCAGGAAGATCTGCAAGCCGTCCTTGCACTTAAGCACAGTTTTTAGCTCTTCCAGGAGAACGTCCACTTGTTGTCATTGGGTGAGGTCTCACATTTGGAGCACCGATGCCGTTTTCTTCTTCTTCATTTCTTGTGTTCCCAAAGCCAAAGTATTAAACACCTCCACTCGACTGTCAAATTCCTCTTCCTGAAGTGTAGGTCTGATCTTGTTCTCCCCTCCCCCTTCTCCATTCAATCTAGTGACTCCCTATCGACTCCAGGATCAAATATAAAATACTCTATTTGTCATTCAAATGATCACACACACACACACACACACACACACACACACACATCTTTTCAGTCTTCTCATATCCTCCCCACTCCTCACTACCATGTACTCTGTGATCCAGTGACACTGGCCTCCTTACCATTCCCAAAACATGACACCCAGTTCCGGGCATTCTCATTGACTGTCCGCCATACCTACAATCGTCTTCTTCCTCATCTCCACCAGCTAACTTCCTTGACTTTCTTCAAATCCCGGCTAAAATTCCACTTCCTCTAGGAAGCTTTTCCCAATTCTCTTTAATGCTAGTGTGTTTCCTTTGTTGATTATTATCCTTTTTTATATTGTTGGTACACAGTTTTTGCACGCTCTCTCCCCCATTAAACTATGAACTCCTTAAGGGCAGGGACTATCTTTTGTCTTTCTCTGTATCCCCAGTTTTTAACACAGTGCCTGGCACAAAGCAGGTACTTAAATGTTTATCAATGGGCAGTTCTGTTCATAGCTAAGCTTGGCTGTCAGAAAATAAACAGTCTGACTCCTGGACTGTACTTACAGCCTTTCTAACATAGTAGAACCTGGCAGAGTGTGTGTTTCTCTGGTATGATCTTTTTTTTTGGCTAGGCAATGGGGTTAAGTGACTCGCCCAGGGTCACATAGCTAGTAAGTGTTATGTGTCTGAGGCCAGATTTGAACTCCAGGTCCTCCTGAATCCAGGGCTGGTGCACTATCCACTGCACCACCTAGCTGCCCCCTGGTATAATCTTCAGAAATGTGAAGTCACTTCCATGCCACAGCAGGAAGTTGGGGAGATTACCACTGCATCTTTCCTAAGGTGCTTTTTAGCAGAGAAAATTATATCCCCTATATAATTAACCTCATTATATCAGTGACTTTAGACACCAGTAATGTTGATCATTAACAAAGAAGATGCTTCGAAAGCTGTCCTTAGATACAAGTAGGAGAAAATTCCTCTTTTCTTCCATGGTTAATTTGGTTTGCTACTGAAAGAAAGAGATCCAATCTGGATGTTATAATTGGAGGCATCCTGTAGATTTTAATTCAAACAGAAAAGGATATCGTGGCACCAAAGAGTAGTACAGCTACAGAGATAGCTGCTGGTGGATTTAGCAGTCCTAAAAATGGAACTCATAAGATGTCTGCAGTAGGGTGGCAAACATGGACTAAAGCCTGAAGAAATAAGGAAAAAAGTTGATCTTGGAGAAATTCAACCCTTTGGAGGGAAAAGTTTCCATTTTAGTGGTTATTTTAAAAGACAAAAAGTAGAATAAAAGACATGTCTGAGTTGGCATTCAAACCTAGCTTTTCTTCGTTTCCATGAAGGAGAATTTTTTTCTTTTAAATCAATGTCAACTTAATAACCTTATTCAAGCAATATATATCATTCTTGCTTCACTGCTGGGTGGCTCTGTAGATACAGCACCAGATCTGGAGTCAGGAAGGTCTGTTCAAATCCTGCACTTACTAGCTATGTGACCCTGGGCAAGTCACTTAGTGTCTGTCTGCCTGTTTCCCCATCTGTAAAATGAGGACAATAATAGCACTTTCCTCCCAAGGTTGTTGTGATAAAATGAAATATCTGCGAAGTGTTTTTAAACCTTAACGTATTACTTAAATGTTAACTATTATTCTAACAATAATAATAATTAATCATAATCATAATAACAGATAGTATTTATATGCTATATTCATTACTATATATAGAGATAGTATTTATATAATATATTTATATGCTATATGCCTACTCTGTAGTAGGCACTATGCTAAGCATTTTATAAATGTCATCTCATCTGATCCTCACAACACCCCTTTTGGGTTGCTATTCTTACTATTATTTATGCTATTACCACTATTACTATTATTACTATCATTATTTTTTTACAGTTATTCTATTATCATTACTATTATTGTTGTTGTTATTGTTATTAATGCTATCGTCATTATTGTCATAATGTTATCAATATTATTATTGTTATTGCTGAAGCTCTTTGTTTGAACTCCTCATAGTGGGCAGCGATTCCTGAGAAAAAAATACTCACCCAGAGAATCATTAGCTCAGGGGTACAATTCATTTCAATACTCCAGTATTGCAGAACACTGAAACAGCTGGGTATTTCTAATACCCAATCATCACGGTTTCATTAGTAAACAACAGACCATCCTATTCTGAAATAGCCCAAGACCTCTTCTCTAAAGACACATATAGGGAGGGCCACATGCACCAATTAAGTAAATGCCTAAATTAACCCAAATCTCACAGAAATACACTATGCTGGGACATTTTTGACAGTTTCGAGCATTACTATTTTTTAAATGGACCTAATACAAAGCAATAAGTGCCCTAACAGAGAAGGTAGGTAAAATATGTTGACTTAGCAACCCTTATAGAGTAGAGAGAAAGCCCCAAATGAAGAACGAACGAATGAATGAATGAATGAATGAAACATTGATTAAATGCTTACTATGTGCAAATCACGGGGATACACATAAGAAAAAAAGGCAGTTTTTGCTCTCAAAGAACTAATATTCTAATGAAAGAGACAACATATATAGAAGATTTTAACTTCAATTTGGATGGAAAGGTCTCATGGCCCTTGGGGTGCTGTAGCAAAGTAGATATCAATAAACAAAGAAATAAACAAAATGCCAGTCATGGGAGATTTCTTCTAGTTAATATCAACTCACTGCTGTAATTTCCCATAGTGAGCAAAATATATACTAGAAATGTATTTTAAATGAATTTGGTGAGGTATTTATCCATCCTTTGGAATCATGGGAATGCTTCACATAGAATCCTATCAGTTATACTAGTTAAGAGCCTTAAGGAGGTTAACCATCTATCAATTAATTGAGAAATCTCAGGTTTTTGAGAACCACTCAGTCATTTAGTTGTATAAGTAAACTATGCATTTTCAGGTGCTAAATTTTCCTTCTTTGTAAGTCATCAGTCATTTTCACTTGTTTCAGTGGTCATTTAGTTGCAAGCTTGGCCATTCTTAGAAATGCCAGCTGAGAGGACACATGCAGAAGTATGATTTCACTGGAATTTGTCCTGTTGTGCTTTGTGGTTTGGGCTTGTGGCTGTTTATTTTTGATAACTTCATTCAAGCAACAATTTACACACATGCTCCATCTACTGATTTCCCTTGGGGCACCAAGGGAAAGGTCAAAGCTAATCAACAATCTTCCTCACTGAAGGCTCAGTCAAACTCAAAAATTGAGTTTCCTCAATTATGAAGTGGCCATCAAACACCAGACAAGTATAATCTGTTAGCAAGTACAAGGGGGGAAAGGCTATGAAATCATAATTTCTCTACTATGAAAAAGACTGAGATTAATAGAGCAGATGTGAGAATATTTTCCCAGAGAATAACATGGCAATAAATAAAACCATTTTTCATTTAAAGAGCAATTTATCCTTGTAGCAAATTCTCAGATGTATACAAAGATCATAAAAGCAAGCCCACATGGAAAAAATTGAATTACTTTCAATTTCCACAATACAAGACCATAGTTATAGAATAGTAGCAAATTATACATTTTAACACATCTCTGAAAATAATTATTCACTCAGAGATAGATTTGTGGCAAAGGGAGGTTGAGGTACAAATAGAAAAGAATTATGCTTTCATTTTTCTTAAAGTAGTCAGTCTTAAACTACTCCTTGTGATTAGTTTTATCCCTGTTTCAAAATGGTTTTTTTCCAGTCAGTGGTCCAGTATACAGTGACTCCCCAACTTAACACAGAGTTGTGCTCCAAAGATCATTTATAAGCCAAACTCCAGGTTTGTAACCTGGGATGCAGAAGAACTATGTTATAGATGGAGATCAAGTACAATATCTTTGCAGCAATCCCACAAAGTATTTCATATTTCAAAGTTTGAATTATCAACCTCCTGGTAGAATCTAGTGGGAGTGATACGTGGGCATTCACACATACTTGGAACACAAACTATACCTGTGGGTAAAATCTGTTAAACAAAATTTAAGTTTGTCTAAGGTCTGCCCAAAAGGGTTGAAAAAGTTCCTTTTTAGAAAGTTACTCGGGGCAGCTAGGTGGTGCAGTGGATAGAGCACCGACCCTGGAGTCAGGAGGACCTGAGTTCAAATGCACCCTCAGACACTTGACACTATCTGTGTGACCCTGGGCAGTCACTTAACCCCATTGCCTAGCCAAAAAAAACAAATAAAATAAATAGAAAGATACTCAATGTACAAAGTACATCAAACCAGGATAGTGTTTATTTCTTTGACCAGCAAAAGAAATTCTTGAAACATAAAAGACTCCTTCGCATGCATTAGTACATATTTAACACAGAAACTATAACTTATGGTTGATACTGAAACCAGGAAACATTTGAACACCTGGTAGAATTTCTGAATTTCACTTTCACTTCAGATCTGTACCGCCCAAGCAACTGATTCAAGGTTCATATCTTCTGTCCAAGTTGGCATGAGTGGCTAATCCTCTCATCAATGGTCATCTCCTCTGAGAAGGGCACAGCCATAGGAAGCACTCCCTACTAGGTAACCAGCACCTGGCCCCTCTGGAAGTCATGAGGTTGCAACCAAGGCTAGAAATATTCACCTCAGGGTTGCTGTTTGGTCACCTGTACTCAGGAGAAAAAAACACAACACAAAGCAGAAGCAGCAGCTGGGCATCTGAGATCTCACCACCCTTGCCCTGTGGAGAGGGAAGACAGATTCTCCTTCTCCCCACCCCCCCACCCCAGTGCCCACTGGAAGTCTAAAGGAGGGAATCAAATAATCCTGACATGCTCAGTAAAGGAGAAATGAAAGAGTGGGAGAAGTTGGAGCCAATGGCTCTTCTTGGTTTGCCCAGAGTTGTTAGGGCCCAGCTCCGGACCATGGCCTCCTGTGAGGGCAGTGAGACTCCTGGAGGTGAGAACCTGCCCCTTTGGGGTATTGGGAACGCCTCAGCAACAGAGCTGGCTCCACCCATGGGGAGGAACATAGGAGGGGCTAGGGCGAAGATAAGAGCGAGGCTCGGGGGTGTCTGGGAGGCTCCGGGACCATGGGAGGCAGGAGAGCATGTAACCAATAAATCGTGTGCAGCTGCCAGCTCGGGTGTTCTGTCTAGTTATTCCCCTCCACCCTCGGAGGGGCCGGAGACGTCCAAAGACCAGGAAGGGTAAGTATCCAAGCGACGGCCCGGGTATAGAAACCCGGACACAGGGTCACACAGCTAGTAAGTGTCAAGTGTTTGGTCTGAGGCCGGATTTGAACTCAGGTCCTCCTGACTTCAGGGCCAGTGCTCTATCCACTGTAATGTATGTATGTGTGTATGTGCATACATATTAAACATATGTTAGCCATATGTGTGTATATACACATATTAATGTATTTCCTCTTTACTTCTGCTGCACATATTTTTATATGCACTTGTTTCTTCCATCAGAATGTAAGCTCATTGGGAGAAGCTAGGTGGCGCACTGGATAGAGCACCGGCCCTGAAGTCAGGAGGCCCTGAGTTCAAATCCGGCCTCAGACCAAACACTTGACACTTACTAGCTGTGTGACCCTGGGCTAGTAACTTAACCCCAATTGCCTTAAAAAAAAAACAGATTAGAGGAAAAAACATGGACATGGTGAGTGGATTGGTAAGTAAACAGCATGTGAAAAGAGCAAGTGTGAAAGCAGTTAGGTGTGTTATAACTATGTTACTGACCCTTTCATATGTAAACAGCTTAGTTACTGAAAGGAGAAGAAAAATGTGTGTAAGTAAAACTGATCAAATCAACCTGTGAAGAAACAGTCTCTTGTGTGAAATGTTGAGAAGAAACACGAATGTTCTGAGGACCAGGTAGAGAAACTGCCCCACAGATGAACCTACCTATTTGAAGGGAAAGTGATGGCTGAAGTAACCATGGCAACTGAGCATGGTGGTCCAGCAGCCCATTTGCATGTGACAGTTTTTAGAGTTTTGACATTTAAAATAGAAATTGTAAATCAACTAACTGTTTAGGGACTGTAGGAAAATTATATAAGGATATACTTGACTGAAAGGTAGATTCCTTGAGTTTTACTTCATAAGGGACATATGAATCATTGATCACCAAAATGCCTAGATTTGAGACATTGGTAGATAAAGAAACCAGAGAGAAGATACAAGAAGAGAGAAAAGAAGGTAGAGGGAGAGTCTGACAAATGAAGAAGTGGAGGAATAAGCTGAGCACCAGAGGATTCACGAGAAGCCAGGGACAGAAGGCATAGAAGACTATGAAAGAAACTGCTTCCAGCTGAGTCAGCTGACTCATCAGCTGCTCTGCTGGAAGCCTGCTGATTGAAAGAGATGTTTTGCTTTGATGACGAGCTAAAAAAGTCTGGGTCCACTGAGAGAGCTCTTCAGCAGCTCCGCTGCTGTGTACAAAACAGTTTATCTTATTACTCTCCAGTCTGAGGGAAGGAAAAACTTTCCAGGAGTGCCTAATTGCCCTCTACTGCCCTATATAATTTGAATAAGTCAAAGAAATTTGACTTACATTGAGTTACTGTGATGTTTGATTATTCCTATTTGCCTTCTTTTGATGAAAAGTCTCTATCTCTCTTGATGTGTTTCTCACTCTCTCTCTCTCTCTCTCTCTCTCTCTCTCTCTCTCTCTCTCTCTCTCTCTCCCCTTCCACCTCCTCCTCCTCCTCCTCCCTAGTGTAAGGGCAAATTGGGTGAAAGTGAATCATCTCAGAGAAGGTTGGGGGTAGGTGAGGGGTGCTATGTCAGAAGCTGTGCTCAAGGTCTACACTATCCTTGCATGTGGATCTTATGCCCACCCAGGCTATATATGGATGGTGACATCAACCTAATTAGAAAAGAGTGGCATACTGAAGAGTAATGGAAGATAAGATTAATAAGGGTTACATTATGAAGATCATTGAAGGTCATGATGAGGGATCTGGACTTCACCATCTAGGTCATGGGAAACCATTGTGGGTTTTTAAGCAAGTGAGTGACGTGATAGAATTGAGTGCTTCGTGGATATACTTCATGGGTATCACTATCTAACTGCCTGAGTATCACCAAAATCTATTCATTTGACCTCTATATGGTTTAGAGAGTATTCTGAGTATTCCACGAATCCTCTCATGTATGACATTTTAGTAGGAATTGGCATTTCCAATCACTCTCAAATCATTCTCCAAAGTAAAGCTCATATTCTGAACAATTTCACGGATGGTGCTCATTTGTCTCTTCATATTCTTTCAAGTGCAGAATAGAATCCCTCATTCTCTCTCCTCCTCTCCCCAAGCTTTTCTCCCAACTCTGAATCCCCAAGTAAGTTTCCTTTCTGCCATAATGGAGAACTATCTCAAATTCATTCAATTCCCCTTCTCCAAGTTCTTTTCTGCTAAATCCACTCTTCTATTAGATCTTCAAGATTCACTTCCATCCTCATCCTCTGGGCCAGAGTTTAGGTGCTAGCTTGCAGCATCCCAGGATAACAAGCCAGTATAATTAGTTGAGGAAAAGGAAAGGAGAAATGGGTGGGACAGAGAAAAGGAAATGGGGCATGACAGTTTGGGCTTGATTAAAAGGAATTGTAATGAGGGTTGAATTGTAGCAAACCCCCAGAGTGCAGGTGCAAAGCTTCCCTGCCTGCTTCTAGCTATCCCCATGAGGTTCAGCACTTTGAGATGATAAGAGTCTCCTTAATGAACACTGAGCAGGTAGAATAGCTACAACAGTAGATCTTTAAAAGGGAGTGACTCTTTCCCAGTTGTGGGCTCCCTTCCCACCTACAGTTCATATCTGGATCACTCAAGTCTATGGGGGAGGAGGGTTGGTAAAAGGCTTTCCCTCATCCCACCAGTATGGCAGTATGGCCATGGATCCAATGTGACAGCTGGAGAAAAAAGCTCACACGAGCAAATGAGTCTGGGTCTCTAGCTGCCTCTTCTGTTTTGTGCTTCTTTGCCTAATGATAGGTGAACAAATAGCAACACTCCTGAGAGGGATATGTCCAGCCTCTGCAATGATCTGATCAGTTAGTCAGTCAATAGTCAATAAGCATTTATTAACTTCTAGGCACTGTGCTAAGCACTGAAGATACAAAGAAGGGGGTAGGGGAAGATCCCTGCTCTCAAGAATCATCTGTTCTAATGGGGGGGGCAATATGCTAAATATAGGTGCATACAAAATATATACAGAGTATGTGAAATTAATCTGAAAGGGACAAGAATTAGCATCTGGGGGAACCAAAGGAAAGCAGGGAAGACAAAGGGTGAAAATGAGAGGGCAGAGCATTCCAGGAATAGGGGGCAACCAACATAAAGGTGTGGAAATGAGAGCTGGAGTGTTGTATTCTTGGAACAGCAGGTAGCCCCGTGTGGCTGAATCACAGAGTGCCTATAGGGGAGCAATGTGTTAGAAGACCAGAGAGGTAGAAAGTGGCCATGTCATCAGGGGCTTTAAATGCCAAATTGGGGGGAGGAGTGTTTATATCTTTATCCTGCAGATAATATGGAATAACTAGAGCTCATTGAACAGGGAAATGACACAGTTAAAACTGTGCTTTAGAAAAATCACCTTGGCAGCTGATTGAAGGTTGGATTGGAGTTAGGAGAGACATATGAAAAGGAAACCAATTAGAAGGCTGTTGTAATAGTCCAAGTGAGAGACGTTGAGGGCTTGATTTTTGGTTGTGGCAGCATAAGGAGTTGATATTTCAGTAGTTTTCAATCATGTCCAGCTCTTCATGATCCCATTCGGAGTTTTCTTGGCAAAGATACTGGAGTGGTTTGCCATTTCCTTCTCCAGCTTATTTTACAGATGAGGAAACTGAGGCAAACAAGGTTAAGTAACTTGCCTAGGGTCACACAGCCAGTTAGTGGCTGAGACCAGATCTTAAGTCTTCCTGACTTAAGGTCTGGCGTTCTATCCACTGAGCCACCTAGCTACACTTGTATAAGTAGAGAAAGGGATATATACAAGAGATGTTGCAAACGTAGAAACAACAAAATTTGGCAAAGTATGGGATATGTGGAATGAGTGAGAGTGAGGTGTGAAAGGATGACATTGAGATTGCAAGCCTGGGAGACTAGGAGGATGATGGTGGCCCCAAAAGTAATATGGAAGGGGCAGCTAGGTGGCGTGATGGATAGAACATCAGCCTTGGAGTCAGGGGGACCTGAGTTCAAACCCAGCCTTAGATACTAGCTGTGTGACCCTGGGCAAGTCACTTAACCCGAATTGCCTCCACATACCCCCAAAAAAGTAACGGGGAAGTTCAGAAGAAGGGTCAGTTGGTGGTGGGGGGTGATGATAAGTCATGTTTTGGACATGTTGAATTTAAGATGCCTAAAAGACACGCAGTTTGTGATTTCTAAAAGGCAGGTAGAGATGCCAGGGCTGGTCATATAGATAAAAGAAACATATTCAAAGAGATACTAATTGACTCTATGAGCGATTAACACCTGAGATAGTACAGAGCAAAAGAGAAGGGGGTCCAAGAAAGAATCTTATGGGACACTCATGGTTAAAGCCCATGAAATGGATGAAAAACTGAAGATTGAGAAGGAGCTGTCCAACACATAGGAAGAGAACCAGGAGAGAGCAGTGTTATCAAAGACTAGAGGGGAGAAAATGATCAACAGAGTCAAATGCTGCAGAATTTATATTGTAAGTTTGAGGGAGCAATAGTTCCGGGGTCCATCTGTTGTAACTGGAAGCAGGGGACATTTCTGTCTCAGAGAAGATGACTCACCAATGAGACAACAAACCCAAGCTTTGGCACAGTTTGCCAGAAAGCACGGACCTGGAGGGAGTTGTTTGGACAGTGCAGAGGTTAGGTGAAAGATAGAGCACTGATTCAGCAGTCCTCCCACCAAATGCTTTGATTTGATAGGTTTTAAGTCTTGGGGGCTGCTAGGTGGTACAGTGGACAGAGCACTGGCCCTGGAGTCAGTAGGACCTGAGTTCAAATCCAGCGTCAGACACTTGACACTTGCTAGCTGTGTGACCCTGGGCAAGTCACTTAACCTCATTGCCTAGCCCTGCCCCCCCAAAAAAGACAGGTTTTATGTCTCAACTTCCTGGAAAACTAGAACAGTAGTTATTACTACTGCTCCTCATAAGTGTTCGTTAACAGGCACTTCTGGCATTCTTGGGTGTTAAGCATTTCTTTTGCATACAGGAAATAAATTACTTTATCCTGCCTGTTTTGTATTGTATATTAAGTACCTTTCTATTCCCCCCACCTTGGCAAGACCCTACTCATGAGCAAAAGTCAAGCTTTAAGTCATTTTCCCCCAAAGCGTAACAAGCCAAAGAATGGGAATGGGGGACAAAGTGTCTTGGCCTTTTCTGTGATCAGTATTCCCCAGGATATAATGCAGTCTGTACCATACGAATGGGCTAAGAGCAGAGAGAGTCCCTTTAGTGCAGAGGGAGAGAGTCCAGCAGCCCAGACCTTTGGGCCCAAAAGTGGTTCTTACTCTTGGAAGAGTATGAGAAGGAAGGAGGAGAAAAGTGATACACTCACTCTCCCACCCAACTTCCCCTCCTCTCCTCTCAAATGTCTGTCCAACCTTGTATTTTCAGGGATGTTAAAAGTCCATTTTTGATTCTCTTTCAAAGATATGCTCTGTGTTCCCTCTGCTGGCTCCAAAAGAGAAGTTCAATTTTCTTTTAGATCAAAACCTATTGCCATGTTTGAGATGTTACACAGACACACTCTCTTAATTTGGGCCATTCTGCAAATCAGAAATTAAAATGGACTAGAGGAACATATTCATAGCATGCCACATAATCAGTTGGCTACCAAACCTCTTCATTGCTACCTTTACAATATTTCTCCCATCGGACTTCTTCCCTCCACTCGGAGCTACCACCTTACTTCTGGTCCTCACGCTTCTTGCCTCCATTATTGCAAGACTCCTAATCGGTCTCTCCTAATTGGTCTCTTGCCTGAAGTCTCTCCCCACTCCAGTTCATCCCATTCATTGATACTAAAGTTATATTCCACATTTTCCTTAAGCCAGGTCTGACCATTTGACCCCCTTAAAACAGAAGTTCCTCTCTTTAGCTTTTAAAGCCCTACAAAGTCTGGCCCCAACCTAACTTTCCAGCCTCATGGGACATTACTTCTTCTCCCACACTTTTCAATACAGTCAAACCAGCCTTGGTTTGACACGACCTTGCCCTGGCTAGCCCCTATGCCTGAAACATATTCCTTCCTCACCTCCACCTCAAAGGGTCCCTCTTTTTTTCTAAGAAGAAATTTACCATTTTCTTCATGAAACTTTTCCTGATCTCCTCAACTTCCAGTGCCCTCCTTCTGAAACTACCATATATTGAACTACCTCATAAATATATATATAAACTTTATATTTATGCCATATTTTTATATGTACTTGCCTCCCCCATTAAAATGTAAGTTCATTGAGAGCAAAGATGGTTTCATTCTCTGTGCTTATATCCACAGCACCTAGTAAGTGCCTGGAACATAGTAGGAGTTTCATAAATGCTTGTTGACTAATTGACTGATGTATTGATTAATTGATTGATGCCTGCAAAGCCCAGGAAATGAAATCACCTTGGGTATAAGTCAGAAAGGATTGAATTAGAAGTGCTTATTTCAATGCGTGTGAATGCCATACAAAGGGCAGCTAGGTGATGCCGCCTGGAGTCAGGAAGACTCATCTTCGTGGGTTCAAATCTGACCTCAGACACTTCCTGGCTGTGTGACCCTGGGCAAGTCACTTAACCCTGTTTGCCTCAATTTCCTCATCTATAAAATGAGCTAGAGAAGGAAATGGCAAACCGCTTCAGTACCTTTGCCAAGAAAACGCCAAATCAAGTCACAAAGAGTCAGACACAGAAAAATGAATATCATAAATAAGGAAGTTTTTAAAGATTCATTCCAGCAAAGAAGTAAGACATCCCTTTCATCACATGAAACATGTCATTTAAAGAAGAGATATTTCAAACTAAAAAATTTTGAGATTTCTTTGTGCCACTTCTTTTTTCATCCAAAATTTACTATCAAGTACTAGACAGACAGACAGAGACAGACAGACAGACAGACAGACAGACAGACAGACAGACAGATAGATAGATAGATAGATAGATAGATAGATAGATAGATAGATAGATAGATAGATAGATAGACAAATAGATAGTAGGGCACTCCTACAATAGTCCAGTATTTCCCAAACTGTTTTCTTCTGTAGAGCTGCCTCCTGAGAGGAAATGCAGTCACACCCCAGAACACGTGTCTAATACAAAGCTGTCATCTAACTTCCACAAATCACTTTTTCTCTGTGATTGGTTTCCAAAATGACAGGTGGAGATTGCTCTGGCTGGCTGCCAGGTAGTCAAGTCAAAAAAGTAAGATACACTATCTGTGGCAGGGTCTGCTCTGTATTACCTGTGTTTAGCAGCTTTTTCTTTCAAGGGACAATGAGATCGTCTCTAGGATTTTATTGGTCCAAGGCACTAAGGTTTGAGCCATTTGTGTGACTTCCTGGATACCCAGGGTATAGAAAGCACAGCCTATGAAGGATTGGGAGTCCCTCAGGCTTGATGAGAATACCACATACTTCTCTGGGTGAACATGGCCACCATGCTAAATCTACAAATCTACATGGCTGCCATATCTAAATCAACATTGCATCTTTACTGAGCCTTTTTTTGTTATATAAGCATCTTTGTTAGACATTTTAGCATCTCATTGTATTCTAATCCTGAGTCAGAATTATTGAGCTGTCCTGAGTTATGCCTGACCCAGAATACTATCCATATGGTGTCTTATATGCATAGAACATTGCAGAAATAAGTACTTTAGGGGATACCAAAAAGCTATATCTAATTGGGCAAACTGCTTTTATATCTAGAACTCCAACATTCAATTATGGGCCATTCAGTGTCCCATGACATTTGTTAAGTCCCAAACTGTCAGTGTGACACACAATAGAATATCTACAAACGTACTGCACATCAGTAGCACTGCTTAAGCATTTAGGCCAAAGAGATAAAAGAGGGGAAAGACCCATATGCTTAAAAAACTAATTTTATGAGAGCACTTTTGTATAGCAAAAAAAGATTCCAAATTATGCAGTTGTCCAAAAATTGAAGAATATCTGAACAAATATCATATGAGGAAATATTTTTGTTTGTTTATGTCTGTCAGTTTCCTAATTGTTTATTAAATGGAAAAAGTGTTTTTTTTATTCTTTCTTTATCGTCATTACGCTTGTCCAGGTTGGCATCGGCCATTATAAATTATAAACGAGGGAAAAGCAGGTCAGCGCTGTTGGCCAGATATTTGGATTATGGTCATGGGCTCTGCTCTCTAAGATCTCTCTCTTGACCCTTTTTGATTCCTACGGACCTACAATCACCACCTGAGTTCAGGTCCCCGTCACCTTTGACTTAGATTATTGCAATAGTATCTTCATTGATCTTTCTGCCTCAAGTCTCCTCCCACTCCTGCCCATCCTACACACTGCTGCCAAAGTAATTTTCCTTAAGCACAAATGACCATGTGATTCCCCCATGCGACCAACTCTTCCTGTTTTCTCTAGAATCAAATGTAAATCCCATTTAGTGTTTAAGGCTCCACACAACCTAGCTGCAACCTATCTTTCCAGCTTCATCGGACACCTCCTCCCCCATCCATAATCCAGTCAAACTGGCCATCTCTCTGTGCCCCAAACACAGCCATCCACCTCCCATCTCCATGCCTTTGCCGTGGCCTTTTCCTAGGCTTGCAATACTCTCCCTCCTTACTTCCACCTCATAGAGTGAACATCCTTTAAGCAGCATCTTCTGCATGAAGTCTTTTCTGATCCCTATCAACTGCTAATGCGTTCCCTCCCAAACTACCTTGGAATATACATATATGTGTATTATATATATATGTGTGTGTGTGTGTAGGTATGTATATGTATTTGTATATACATATATACATATACACATATATGTATGTGTATACATACATACACATGTATCATATACACACTATATATGTGTGTATGCATATGCATATGTATATGAGTAGGTGTGTATATGTGTATATGTATATGATGTATTGTGTACATATGCATGCATGCATGTGTGTGTGTTTGTGCATACATATTAAACATGTTAGCCATATGTGTGTATATACACATATTAGTGTATTTCCTCTTTACTTCTGCTGCGCATATTTTTATATGCACTTGTTTCTTCCATCAGAACATAAGCTCATTGAGCAAGAACTGTTTCATTCTTGCTGCCAGTATCTCTAGCACCTAGCACAGAGCTTAACCCATAGTAAGCTCTTAATAGTTACTTGCTGATTGATTGATTGATTGATTCCCAATTCTGCACCTCTAGCCCTGACCTTTCGATACAGATGCCACATTATATCTTGACCTGAATGTTCTCAAGCCCTCAGAGGAAACATACCCCAAACCAACCTTAATATCTTTCCCCCATTCTTGTCTTTATTTTCAGACTTTACTGTTTCTCTCTGTAGCATAAACTTGTACCCTGTATCCAATGCACAAAACCTTAGCACTACATTAATCTCCCATACCTTACGTTCAATCACCATGCCCCGTAAATTCTATCTCTGTAACATTCCCTGTATCCATTCCCTCTTCTCTTCCCACTGCCTCCTAACAGACTCTCACACCTCCCCTCTCTGACTCATCCTTTATACCAGGATAATCTCCCCTCTCCATTCCAGGCTTTATTCCCAGATATTCTTTTGATGCAAAGATCTGATCAATTTTTCTTCTCCTCAAAAATATTCAGTACCTAACTATTGCCTATCAACTAAAGTTCAAACTCTTTTGTTGTTGCTGTTCAGTCATGTCTGACTCTCTGTGACCCCATTTTGGGTTTTCTTGGCAGAGATACTGGAGTGGTTTGCCATTTCCTTTTCCAGCTCATTTTTATAGATGAGGAAACTGAGGCAAATAGGGTTAAGTGAGTTGCCCAGGGTCCTATAGCTAGTAAGTGTCTGAGGCTATATTTGAACTCAGGAAGATGAGTCTTCCTGATTCCAGGCCTGGCACTGTACCCACTGTACCACCTAGCTGCCTACCTGGCACATAGTAGATTTTGCCCATCCTGTAGAGCCCAAATCAAATGCCATATCTTCCATAAAGCCTTCTCAGTGCCCTCACTGATAAAGACTTTCTTCTGAGGCAGTTAGTGGGGCAATGGATAGCACACTGGGCCTCAACTCAGGAAAACCTGAGTTCAAATCCAACCTCAGGTACTTAGTGGCTATGTGACCCTGGGTGAGTCATTTAAGCTCTGTTTGCCTCTATTTCCTCACCTGTAAAATGGGGACAATAAAAACACCTACTTCACAAGGTTGTTGTGAAGATTAAATGAAATAATATTTGTAAATCACTTAGCCCAGTATCTGATGCATAGTAGGTACTGTATAAATACTCCCTTCCCCTTTGGGGGCCTCACATAGCATTTTGTTTTATAATTCCATAACCCACTTACCTTTTTAAAAATAACTTTTGTTGATGCTTTTGTTTTTACATCACATTCCTTTCTGGATACGTCCAATCCTCACACAGTCCCCCTAGAATTGAATCCTCCCTTGTAACACAAATATTTAAGCAAAAAAAAAAAACCAAAAACCAAAAACCAAAAAACTTGACTACATCTGAAAATGGGGCAGCCATGGGGCACCATAGTGCATGGAGAGCTAGGAGGACTCATCTTCTTGAGTTCAAATCCAGCCTCAGACACTTACTAGATGTGTGACCTTGGGCAAGTCACTTAACCCTGTTTGCCTCAGTTTCCTTATCTGTAAAATGAGCCAGAGATGGAAATGGCAAGCCATTCCAATATCTCTGCTAAGAAAACTCCAAATGAAGTCACAGCGAGTCACGCGTGACTGAAACAATTCCATCATCTGACAGTGAGTGCAATGTCGTAATCCAGTTGGTCTTGGCCTCTCTACCACCAAGAAGGAGGTATATTTCATTACCTGACCTCCAACAGTCTTTTCGATTACTCAGAATCTGGCCTCCTTTTAGTGGTCTTCAAAATTTACATTGTTGTAACTAGTACCTAAAGTGGTCTGGTTCTGCTTTGTTCGCTCCGAGGTAGGTAATACAATCCTTGCTTTGTTTCTGTAGGTGCTCACCTTCATCATTTCTTACTGCTCAACAATGTTTCATTATATTCATATTGACTTGCTGAGTCACTCCCTTATTAACAAACACTCATTTTGATTCCACTTCTTTGCCATCACAAAAAGAAGTGCTGCATTGAATATATTGGTGTATGTTGGAACACCATCTCTGCCCTTGACTTCTTTGGGATAGAATCCTCATTGGGATAAATCTATCCCTCTTTGCGATAGAATGCTCATTGGTGGAATTATAGAGTCAAAGAGTTTGAATGGTTCCATCCCTTTTCTTGTATAATTCCAAATGGCTCTCCAGAAGTGTTACACCTGCAAAAGCAGGTGGTGCTGGGGAGGCTGAGTTGTCAGTCACTCATTGAGCCAGAAGACCTACTAAGCGGGCTTGTCCATCTCTTCCTCCTCTGAGGAGTATGGCTTTCTTTTCAAAGCCTGGTGCAGCAGATGGGCACCCAAGAAAAATGGAAAGAAAGATGAATACCTTCTCCTCTTCCTATGCACTCAGATGTTCTTTCCAGCTCTAAGTTTTATTTTGAAGAATATCTGAACTTTGAATTCATTGACAAACTTGTACAGTATAATACTAATACTGACTGCTCAACTGTTTTAAATTTTCCGAGGCCCCAGGTTTAGTTTGAAATAAATATTTTTCTCCCTAAAATAAGGACTGTTCATTCTCTCTCTCTCTCTCTCTCTCTCTCTCTCTCTCTCTCTCTCTCTCTCTCTCTCTCTCTCTCTCTATCTGTCTCTATCTCTCTGTCTCTCATTCTCTCCTCCTTTTTCCTCTTCTTCTTTGTCTCTCTTTCCCCTCTCTGTCTCTGTCTTTCTCTTTCTCTCTCTGTCTCTCCTTTTTCCTCTTTCTTCCTCTCTATCTCTCTGTCTTCCTCCTGTCTATGCATGTCTCTCTCTATCTCTTGCCTCAATTTGTAAGCATAAAATAAAATACATATGCCTTAGCATTTTTGTTGGCCAACAAGGTCTTATGGTAGATAGATATATCTAGATTGAAAGAGACGGAGGAAGAACAAGCAGGTTTGGCCACTCAGCTAACTGGAATAGAAGGTGAGAGGGATTAGAGAATCAGGGCTGTCCTTGGCCACCTCTCACGGACCACACCCTCAGCATCTCGCTTCCATAACCTTCCTCAACTTCTAACCTTCAGTCCTTCGACCAAAGGAGTGGCCTTGGGAGCCAAGCCCAGCCATTCCCACAGTGGCAGTGGCTACCTGCTCCCTGTCTGTTGAATCCTTCTCCCTTGTGGACGTAGCCAAAAAGCTTCTTACATACTAGTTCACAGTTCTACCAACAGTATATCAACGTCCTTTCTCAGTCACTCCGACTCCTCTTTCTGTCATTTAAAGACTTTCACAATTTGGTTCCAAACCATGTCTCTGGAATAAATTTAGCCTTACTCTGTCTTGTAGACTCCAGGTTACCACCAAATTGGTCTACTTAAGAGCAGGTAGGTGGCGAAGTGGGTAGAGCACCAGCCTTGGAGTCAGGAGGACCTGAGTTCAAATGTGACCTCAGACATATAACACTTACTAGCTGTGTGACTCTGGGAAAGTCACCTTACCTCAATTGCCTCATTAAAAAAAAAAAAGAAAAAAAATGGTCCACTTGCTGTGGACCTTTACTCATCTTTCAATTCCATCACCTATGCTTGGAATGTCTTCCTCCCTCACTTTCAATTTATATAGTTCCCAATTCCAAGAATATCCAGCTCCCTTCAAAGTAAAGGCCATTTGCCACCATAGGCCTTTCCTGATTCCCCCAGTCATTACTACTTATAATTATCTTTTCCAGTTTAGAGCAAAATTTCATAGCTGTTTTAACTGGCATTTCTCTTGTTATTAGCAATTTAGACATGCTTTCATATAGTCATTGACAGTTTGTAATTCTTCATTTGAAAATTGTTGATATCCATGGTGCAATGATCAACTATGATTGACTTTGCTCTTCTCAGCAATGCAATGATCTAAGACAATTCCAAAAGACTCTGGGTGGAAAATGCTGTCCACCTCCAGAGAAAGAACCATGGATTCTGAATACAGATTAAAGCATACTCTTTTTGCTTTCTGTATTTTTAATGTTTTTTTCCTTTTGTTCGGTTTCTTCTTTCGCAACATGACTAATATGGAAATATATTTTACATGATTGCACATATGTAACCTATATCAAATTGCTTACCATCTTAGGGAAGGGGAGGAGAGTGAGAGAGGGAGAAAATTTGAAACTCAAAATTTTATTTAAAAAAGAATGTTAAAAATTGTCTTCATGTGTAATTGGGAAAAAAATAAAAACACTATTAAAAAAAAAAGAAAACTGTTGATATCCTTTAGCCACTTGAGCCACCCATCAGACAAACAAGAGCTCTTTGGCTTATATAGGGGTAGGGATTGGAAAGGGACGGCACCTATAACTTCATTGATACAGGGAACTTCCAGGTAAGGAAACTTCCTCTATCAACAAAAGCCAAAGCCTTCTCTACAATTTATATAGAGATTTAGAGGATTGTGCAGGGTTGAGAACTAACTGACTTGCCCAGGATCACATAGCCATTGTACCAAAAACAGAGCTTGAACCCTAGTCCTTCTGGCTTTAAGACTGGCTATCTGGGGCATCTAGGTAACACAGTGGATAGAGCATTAGCCCTGCAATCAGGAAGACCTGAGTTCAAATGCAGTCTCAGACATTTACTAGTTGTGTGACCCTGGGCAAGTCCCTTAACCCCAATTGCCCAAAAGAAAGAAAAAAAATTGGCTTTCACTCTACTAAACCATACTGCCTCTCACACAGCTTGGCATGATGGAAAGAATACTGTAATTTTTAGTCACAGGATCTGAGTTCATAACCCAGCTAAGCTACTTGTTTATGTTTGACCAATATTTCACCTCACGGTTTCCTTATCCATAAATTGAGGTTAGAGTAAGACAATTTGTAAGGTCCAACTGTAAAACCTGTGATGTCAGGCTCTGGAACATGAGTTTTCACCTTATCTCTGCCAGAACCAGGCTTCTACATTTCTTCTATCACTCTAACACTTACCCACCAGGCTACACTGGCACTCCTTATTCTCTTCCCACTTCCCTTTACACATTGTCTTCTGCCGTTAGAATGTAAGCACCTTCACAGCAGAGAGTGTCTAGCTTATTTGTACTTGTATTCTTAGCACTTGGCATAGTGCCTGGCACAAAGGAGGCCCTTAACTAGGCCTTCTGGTCAGTTACACCATTACACCATTTTGACTTTATCATTAGGCAAAGATTTTTCCCCTACTCATCAGTTTCTTTTATTCTTTTTACATTAATCTTGTTCATGCAAAAGTTCTTTAATCTTATGTCATCAAAATTTTTATTGATTGGAGGGTGGGAGAGTAGAGCAATAAATTTCTCCCAAAGTCTTCTTTTGTAGAGGACTCAAATCAGAATTTTCCAGGTAACTCTCCATTTTCCATCAGAAGCTCTTCTTGGTTTCAACTCCATGCAATATCATTGTTGTTGTTATTCGTTCGTTTCAGCTGTGTTTGACTCTTCATGATCCCATTTGGAGTTTTCTTGGCAAAGATCCTGGAGTGGTTTGCCATTTCCTTCTCTAGTGGATTAAGGCAACAGAAGTTAAGTGACTTGCCCAGGGTCACACAGCTAGTAAGTGTCTAAGACTGGATTTGAACTCAGGTCTTCCTGACTCCAGGTCTGGAGCTCTATCCACTGTGCTACCTAGCTGCGTCTAATTATGATGATTACTACCTATAAGATGAATACTTTTTTTCATTATTTTGTCCCTCCAAATGAAATTTGTTATTATTTTTGCTAACTCTATAAAGTATCCCAATGGTAATTTTACCAGTATGGTACTAAACCTGTAAATTAATTTAGATTTTTATTAAAATTGCACTGTCCAAACCTGAGCACTGAACAGCTCCCCATTTACATGTTTTTCTTTATTTCTGTCAATTTTTAAAATTATATTTATACAAATTTCATTAGTTTCTTAGAAGGTTAACAGATATTTCATGCATCTTAGAGTTATTTTGCAAGAAGTTTATCTTATCTTTTATTACTAGTTTTTCTTAGTACTGTAAAGAAAAGCCAATTAGTTTATGGATTTCTTTTGCTGGATTTTCCATTTGCTTAAGCTAGTAATTATTTAAATTAGTTTCTTTACTGATTCTCTGGGGTTTTCTATATATGTCATCCTATCTTCCACAGATTTTTATACCTTAAGTTTCTCTTTTCTTAGTACTATAGAACTATGTCTAATAATGTCAATAATAGTAGAGAAGAGAGGCATCCCTGTTTTACCCCTTTTTGTTCTATGAAATTTTCTAGTGTTTCTGCATTACAAATAAATCAATGTTAGCTCTTAGATTTAAATGTAAGCTTTTGGATATATATAAAAAAGGATCCTTCTGTGCCTGTGATTTTCAGAGTTTTTTAATAAATGTTATATTTCCTCAAAGGCTTTTTCTAAATCTATTAAAATAATTGTGTAGTTTTTGTTGTTTATGCAATAAGTATAGCAAATGTTTTCCATATTGAACCATCTTGTATATCATGGGCATGACTCCAATTTGGGCATGTTGTTATTGTTGTTGTTCAGTCATTTCAATTGTGTCAGACTCTTTGTAACCCCATTTGGGGTTTCCTTGGCAAAGATACTGGACTGGTTTGCTATCTCCTTGTCCAGGTCATTTTACAGATGAGGAACTGAGGCAAACAGGTGAAGTGACTTGCCCAGGGTTACACAGCTAAAAAGTGTCTGAAATCATATTTGAACTCATGAAGATGAGTCTTCCTGACCTCTCGCCCAGCACTCTATCCACTGCATCACCATCTAGCTGCCCTCAATTTAGTCCTGTTGAAATATGTTTTAGTTATATTGCAATAGTCTCCCTGCTAGAATTTTGTTTAAAATTTTTGAATCAATATTCCTTTCTGAAGATGGTCTATAATTCTTTCTCTTTTGTCCCTGTTTTGAGAATCAGAATCACATTTGTCTTATAAAACCAGTTGAGTAGAGGATCTTCATTTTTTTTTTATTTTGGGAAAGAATTTTTACAACATAGATATTTTTTGAACGTTTGATAATATTCACTTGTAAATCCATCTGGTCAGGGTTTGGTTGGCTTGGTTTTTTTTTTTTTTTCAGTTCCTTTACTGTTTGCTAGATTTCTTTTTCTAAGATTGTATCATGTAAGATCTCTATTTCCTATTTTGGTAATTTCAGTATTTTATATTTTTGTAGAACTCATATACTTCTCTTGAATTTTCAGTCTTCCCGGCATGTAATTGTATACAGTAGTTCCTCATTAAGTCATTTATTTCCTCTCTGTTGTGAATTCACCTGTCCATTTTAAACGTTTCTTCTGTCTCTGTCTCTCTCTCTCTCTTCCCCTCCTTTCTCTCAGCCTATAGCTTATCAATTTTGTTACGATGTTTCTTTTTCAGGAACCAGTTCTTAGTTTTCCTAACTTTTCTAGATGCATTTTATTTTCAAGTTTATCTTGTCAAATCTTCAAGATAGTTTCCTTCATATTGATTTGGAAACCATTAGTCTGTTTATTTCCCACTCTTTTCTAATTGTATGCTCAGTTCACCGATCCTTTCTTTTTTCTATTTTGTATTAAAAATGTTTTCAGAGATATAATCTTTTTCTTTGAGGACTGCTTTAGCTATATCCCTTTAGTTTGAATGTATACTTCTTGTCACACTGTTTAACATTATTTACTGTTTTTATAATTTGTTATTTGACCTACTCATTATTCAGGATGCCTTTATTTAATCTCCACCTAAGTTGGTACTTAGTATTCATATTCCCTTTTTAATTATTATTTTATGGTGTCATAGTCTAAAATCGAATTGCTTCCATTGACTGTATATTGACCACTAACTCAGGAATGACTCCCACATTAATAATGAGTCGTTCTCTGTCTGTGAAAATATAATCAATTTCAATTTTTATCGTATTATTCCATGCTTCCCGTGTCCAGCGTGCGTTGATTCTTTTCCTGAATCCTAGAATGATAGGATCATAAATTCAGAGCTAAAATGGACATCAGAGGTCATCTGGTTCAACTCTTTCATTTTAGAAATAGGAAACCGCCTGTGGTCACACAGCTAGTAAAGTGGGAGTGACAGAATTTGAACCCAAGACTTCCTAACACTCTATCCAGAGTCCAGCATACTGGACTATGGACATATGGACCCTATAGAGTCCAGCACTCTATCCAGCATACCACGGTTACCTCTCTTCTTTCTTCTGAAGAAAGTATTCATCATTTATTGGCATGGACTATCTGAAAACCACGGGTCTTTGGCCTCTGTCATTCCTTATTTCTGATTCGTATTTACCAGTATGTTTTGTTATGTATTTGTTTTGTTTTATTTTTATTCGGAACTTAGCAAACACTAAGTAAAATGAGCATTTCTAAGTATACTGTATACCACATGAAACTGTGATTCTCTGTTACCTAGATCTCACTGGGCTCCCAACCAAGGCTGGAATGTTTTGTATGTTACTGGTATTAATAAGAGGTGTGATGTGAAATTGATAGAGAGAATGCTGAGGCCATACTGCTCACCTTCATAAAAGATGAAGTTGGTACCACACTTCTCGGGAGAGGGCTATGTGTAGTTCCAGAGATTCTTTAGGAGAGACACATGGAGCAAAAGAAAGACTTTGGGAGCCATACCTACATAGAAACCTCTGTCTCCTCAACACAGCAATGATTTCCACTTTGTCTTCCTAGAGACTTCAGGGACTTTGGCTTGAGTGAGATCAAAGCTTCTCTCTTGGTGTGAACAGAGATTTCATCGTACTCCTAACTAAAGGAATCATTTGCTTTTCTGGTAAATTCTAATCTATATAAGTGCTCCGGTCTCTGTTTGCTCATTTTTCTTGGATAAATGGATTTACTCACTGTTCACTACTTGTGATGGTCTTTTAATGTAACCAGCCTTTGATGGTAAAAGATACTTCCCCTACCCCTTCAAGAGCCATCAGGGAAATGGCTCTCCTTCTGAATCCATAAAGATCATACTCCTAGACCAGAGATATCTGAGGGGGACAAATATATAATATATATCACATATAAATATGTGTGGATATAATATATAAACCTACATTTATATATTATATATAAATATATTTGTATATTATAAAAATGTGCTATGTAATATATTAAAATATATTTATATATCATATATAGTTATATATTATATGAATATATGTGTATTTATATTATGTTGATAAATGTATTATGTGTACATACATGTATGATATACATATATACAGACGTATGTATGATATACAGATATATGATACATGATACATTGATATATAATATATAATAAATGTTTATTTATATTTATATGATATACCTTACATGTATATAATATCATATGTGCTATATCATATGAATATATTTATGTATAAATTCTAGCACACTATCCTTTTGGAAATAATCAAGAGGAGTAGCAAGCACCCATCAATGGCCCCTCCTCTTCCTCAAGGCAGAAATAGCAGTCTCCCTGGGAGAGGAGTAGGCCAGATTCCATAGCTATCTCAACGTGCCATCCATGAGCTGTGTCTATACATTTAGACAATTCGTGTGGATGAGGTTCTTTCCAAGACACCATTGATGTCCACCTTCACCCAGCTGTGAAGGACCCAGAAGCTGTGGCATGCACAGCTGCTGCGCCCCAGGAAAACTCACTGGTCAGACCCACTAAAACAGGTTGAGGGTAAGCAACAGGTCCCAAATCCCTTGGTGAGTTAGGGGGATGTCTACCTCAAGCATGTGAAGACTTCTCCAGGTGGAATGGGCAGATAAGAAGATTTGTTCCAAGGGCCAGGAAGCCGGCTGAAGCGGGAGCTGTGGAGAGCTTAGAGCTTGGTCAGACATCGAAGACACCAACGTCATCCACTGCATCCCAGACCATCGCCAGTCGTCCTGACTTTTATCCTGCTGTGGACTTCAATGACTCTGGAAGAGAGAGTGAGGGCGATGATTTTGTGCAGTTCTGCCTCACTTGAACCCAATTCAAGGCAAGTGCAGACATCACCCCGTCAAGGCCTTCTCTCTGAAAGTTGCAGTAATAATGTCCAGGTCTTTATTTAAATTAGGGTTACATTACTATAGGCCCTTTACTCTCCTTGTATTTTTTTTTTTTTACTCATTTTCTTTTACTTTGAAGAAAGCATTTGTTGTAATGGCTCTTTCCTCCAGTTATGTGCTGGTTTTCCCACCTGTATCTCCAGCATTGCATTTCTGGACCTCTCTCTCCCCTACAGCCACTGACTTTCTCCCATTCCTAGGCTGCCTTCTGGAGCTGGTCAAGTTATCAGGGTCCCAAGTCACTGAAGCGGAAGGGACAGCGGCAAGGTTGGAACTCTTCTATGTGTGAGCTCACCCCAGGAGACACACCGCTCTCCCCTCCGGAACTTCAGAGGCTAATCCAATTCAGAGATCCCAGTGCCTCCCCAGGAGTGGGGTCCTCCACGACGCTGACTCTGAAAGGGGATACTTAAACCTGCACCCTCCACGAGGGTCAGGATTCCTCGGGTCAAAGAGGCTTTGTGTGGGGAAGGCTGAGAGCAGGAGTGAGGGAAGGAGGGATGCGAGGAACAGTACGTAGTTTCATCATTTTCAGCTCTTTCTGTTTCTTTAATTACCTCCTTCATTTCTCCTGTTCCCATTTTTGTGGCATCACTAGGTTTCTCTTTGGTTGGAGGTGGTAAGTGGGAAGCCAAGCCATTTTCCCTAGAATCCCCGGGTTTCACGCACTTCTCATTCAACATGTTATATTATACTCAGTCAATAAGCATTTATTAAGCATCTACTATATACCAGGCACTGTGCTAAGCACTGGGCATATAAAGAGTCAAAAAAGTCAGTCCCTGCCCTCAAGGAGCTTACATTTCATTGGGAGGAAAACAACACACAAAAGAAAGCTGAAAAGTGGGGTGGGGAGGGGAGAGGGAAGGTACAGCAGGGAGGGGGTGATGGAGAGAGGAATCCAGAGGGGCGCAGCCAGGTGGGGAAATACTGTAGTTATCATTGTGTCTTAGCTCCTTATGAGACTGTAAGCTTCATGAGGGAAGATACCATGTCTTATCTAAATTTTGTATCTGTCCAGTAGCTAAGCACAGTTCTCGACCTACAGTAAGGATCTAAATAACGGTGAAGAAGCCAGAGAGAAAGAAGACAGAGAAAGAGAGAGGGAAGGGGGGAAGAGAGGAGAGAGAGAGAGAGAGAGAGA
>NW_020950239.1:9989602-10059325 GCF_900497805.2 Vombatus ursinus | reverse complement strand
GAGAGGAGAGGAGAGGAGAGGAGAGGAGAGGAGAGGAGAGAGAGAAATGAGAGAGGAGAGAGAAGAGAGGAGGGAGAGAGAAGAGAGGAGAGAGAGAGGGAGAGGGAAAGGGAGGGAGGGGGGAGAGAGAGAGACAAAGGGAGAGAGAGAGAGACAAAGGGGGAGAGGGGGACAGAGAGGAGAGAGAGAGGGAGAGGGAAAGAGAAGAGAAGAGAAGAGAAGAGAGGAGAGAGAGAGAAACGAGAGAGGAGAGAGAGAAAGAGAGAGAGAGAAGAAAAGAAAAGAGAGGAGAGGAGAGAGAGAAACGAGAGAGAGAAGAGAGAGGGGGAGGAGAGGAGAGAGAGACAGAGAGAGCAGACAGAGGCAGATTGAAGTAGATAAAGATAGATAAGGCAGAATATTTAGTAAGCTAATAATAATGACAGCTGGCATTTACATAGCGCTTTGAGGTTTGCAAAGCACTTTACACATATTATTTGATTGTTTTCTTCATTTTAGAGACGAGACGTTTAGGTGCCAGGCACTGAATGAGCGCAGCACAAAAACTAACCTAATGATTTTTTTTTATTTCCAGCTACAATTTTATGCCTCCCACACCATGCAGCCCCGCCCCTCACGGAAAAGCCCCGCCCTCTTAGTGAAGCCCAGCCCCGCGGCGTGTCCTGTGCCTCGCATAGCCCCGCCCCTCGCGCCTTGGCCCGCCCCCTTCCTGGCCTCACTGGCCCGTCAGTCACCCGCGGCCCCCCCCATGGCCCCCCCTGGGCAGCAGTGCGCCTGCGCCGGAGGCGCCCCAGCCGTTGAGGGCCGTTGGCGAGGCCGAGGCGCTCGGAGCTGCTATGACCATCACGTACAGCTGCATTGCTAATGGCCAGGTGATCCTGGCCGAGCTGGCCCTGACCGGAGGCTCCTATCAGGTAGCCACCCCTCCCCGCTCGCTCGTTGCTAGGTGAACTCTGCGGCCCTGCGACATGTTGCCTCCAGGGGTCCTCTGAGACCGCAGTCTCTTCTTCCCCGGGTTGTCCTCGCGGCTGTCCCGCTTCAGGGAAGGGCTTTGTTTTTAGGCTCAGAGCCCCGAGGGAAAGAGGAGGTGGCAAGGGACCCACCACGATAAATTACTGATTGAAAGGAGAGTGAATCCCCCTTAACCCACTCCCAGGCCTTTGACAGCTCCTGACTTAAAGAAAATTAAGACCCTACCTTAATTTAATTTACATTTTAATTAAATTAATTAAATGTACACTTTATTGTATAGATAATAAGGTGAATAGTTATATAGCTATATAGTTAATAAATAATAAATATAATATTTATTAAATAATAAATAATAGTTAATAAACATTTTATTGTATATTTTCATTCACCACGTGCATACCTATGGGATCCGCCCAACTCCTGCCCTTACCTTAGGCTATCATGTCCCAAAAGTCTTGGTGCAGTTTTAAACCTCTGGGCCACTGATTAAGGAGGGAGGAAGGAAACAAGCATTTATTAAGCCCCTACTGTGTGCATGACACTGGGCGAAGCACTCTACATTGAGCATCTGGTGCGTGGAGTGTTAGCTGCAATCAAGAAGAAAAGACTCGGGTTCAAATCTCACTTCTGAGCCGTCCTGGCCAAGTGACTCCAGCCCCCAGGGCCCTGGGCAGTTCCATGAGATGATAAATTTCAGAGAAAGTGGGGCCTGCCATGGTTAGGGGGAGTTTGTTCCCCAAGAAGGAGGGAGGAATGAAGAGATGGAAGCACAAGCCTCCTCCCTGTTTCTAGTGTGGGAGAGGAAGTCTAGGAAGGAGCTGACCCGGGGACAGGTCCTGCCTCTGACCTGCCACAGGCTGGAACCCTGGCAAGGGGTCCAGGAGCTTCCTAAGGCTGCAGCATATGCCTGCACATGTATAATCTATGTCAGATGGCTAGCCTTCTGGTGGGGGGAGGGAGGGAGAGGGGGAGAGAATTTGAAACGTAATTATTTTTAAGTAAATGTTAATATAATTGGAAAATATATGTGTATAAAATTTTACTTAAAAAAAAGACTACAATATAGTCCAGAGCAGGTAACAAGATGATTTGATAAAGAAGCCCCCCTTGCAGGTAAACCACAGGTTTGGTCCAAAATAAATCTGGGGGGTGGGGATTCTTCTTTGGCCCTATAAACCTTAAGTGACAGTATAATGGGGACAAAGATTTACCAACCAGTATAAAACCAGTATAAAAGGAATCAGGACATGTAAGTCCATGCAGATCCACTAGGAAACATCCGCTAGCTGTGTGACCCTGGGCAAGTCATTTCACCTCTGTTTGCCTCAGTTTCTTTATCTGTAAAACAGGGGACATCATAGCACTTACCTCCCAGGGTTATTGTGAGGATGTGATGAGATGCTTGTAAAGCGCTTAGCACTGTGCTGCTATGTTGTAAACCATTTGGAAGTGTTAGCTACTATGAGAGCTTAGCACACGCTAGTACCTAATAAACCCTACATAAATATTAGCTATTATCATACAAAGCAGCAGGTCTGACCCCGCTTTAAATCCCGCCCTCTTGGCACTGCTTGGTGACTTTACAACCTCCCTAGGCCCAAGTTTCCTTATCTGTGAAATGAGAAAGTTAGACCGCGTGTCCTCCGAGGTCCTGTCCACCTTTGGGTCTGTGATGCTGGTGATTCCCTTTGTAAGGAGGCATTGCCGCTTCTCGCTCGCCCCCTCTTCCCGTTTTTCTAACAATGACCCAGAATTCTCCAGTGTTACTTTATGGAGTGTTGAACTGTCGCCTCCCCCAAGCTTTGGGAGGTGGAGGAAGGGCATGATTAATCAGTATCAATGGCTAAACTACCTAAGTGGTGGTGGGGCCACGGCAGAAGTTGCTTGTCCTTCGTTCTCGATGAGGACCATGACATCAGGCAGGTGATGCCGTGACATGCAAGCGAATTGGATTTAAGCGAGGTAGGCTGTGCAAAGTCACCAGCCTCACTCTCTCGTCCGGAGCCATCTGGGTCCGGTGGCCAGATATCATGAGAAGACACCGGGCAAAAGTGGAGGCTCTTTCTGAAAGGCAAATGCCCACGAGCCCTGCCCCCTGACTCAGAATTCAGTGTGCAGGATTCCTCGGGGCACCTGGAGAGAGAAAAAGGTTTGGGACCACTAGCTAGTGAAAATACGATTGCTGTTTTTATTTGAAACGAGAAATAGGGAGGGCACTTGGCATCCTTTCCTCTTTCTAGAAGAAAGCAGTGAATCTTTATAGATAGATATTTTTTGCCTGGTTTCCTCTGAGCCCTTGAGTCTGGACAGAGGTAGAGGCTGAAATGAGAAGCTGAGATGTCTGACGGTAATTCCGTGAAGACAATGCGCCCAGTTTAAATTGGCCCCCTGGTGACTGGTGCTGATGAAAAGCCGCAGCATGGCTAGACGGTCCTGTGTGTGGTAGAAACCACTGTCAAGGCTTGGCTAGGATGCGCTGAGACAGATTTTCTTGTGTGCTTGGGCATCTATGATATATAGCCTTCTTTCTCCCAGTGGACATGAATATGTATAATGAACATGACATTGATTACTCACAAACCAGGCTAAACTTAGCATGATCCAGTTCATTTATTAAGGAAGAACAAGTGTATATTTATACATCTTCTGTTTGTTTCTCTACAACAGACTGAACATTAATAGTTTATTTTTAGGACGCAGTTTCATCAGTGCTAAAACTAGTGCTTCTAAAACCTGAGAAAAAGACCACAGCCCGAATTGGAAGGTAAGGGGGGGTTCTAGGGTTGTGGTCTGCACCAATTACTTTTAGCGGCTCCCACTTAATGGTTGTACTGCTCAGAAATAGAGAGGGGGCATAGTACGTGATACTGTAAAACAACTTTAATTAGACTGACTGAAGCTTTAAAAACAGTCTGAACCATCCAGCTCTTTCCTTCCTATCATGCCAGTTATTCACGGTAACAACTACCTTGGTGTTTGGAAAAATTAGAAACTTTTTCTCAGCAAATATCCAGATTTAGAAATAAAGATGTTTTAGAGGGAAGGATTACATGTATTATTCACTGTCAACAAAAATTAAGAGAACCATGTGTGCATTTATCCCTTCCACCTCCCAGGGCCTAGGGGCCGGTGCGCCTGCGATCTGGGAAATCCGCGTAAAATTTTTGGGTCCTCTCTTTGTACCAGAGAAGAAAAAATTTGTGTATATTTATGGTATTCGAAGATAAAATATATTGATATTATACAATACTGTACATATATTTTATGCATTTCGGAGTTTCCAAACTTCTGTGTTGTTTGTGGCTTCTGCAAAACTCCCCAAAAATTCCCATTTAATTTCTTATGCCGACCCACAATATATCAAAACCGTGATGGGGAAAGTCGCGACATGGAAGGGATAACTGTGTATCATAGTGCTAAAGACTACTGAGAATTTGTATATGGAAAGGACACATTTATCATTTCTGTTTTCTCCTGGACCATGTATATGACGAGTTTGGTAAAGCTCCTTCATATTTAAAGGCTGGTCCTGCCTGGGCCAGACTGAGCAGTGTTAATGGCCCCTCATTAAAACAAAGGCCGCCACTTGACAGATTTACTCCTAAGATGTCTGGACTGCCTTCTGTCCCCCTAGATTGGGGAGTCTATCAAAAACTGGAATGTAATTAAAAGATAGAATGGCTGGGTAGACCGAGGCATAGGGGACGTGCCAAAAGTGCCTCCCTCAAGTTTTCCCACATCCCCCACAGTAAAAAAAGGGCCAAAAATGTGAGCTGCCAGTCCACAAGCCCTTGTCAAGTACCTACTATACATCAGGGCCCTGTGCAAAGTGCTGGGGACTTTCCTCTCCAAAAGTAAACAGATGGTCAAGCAAATGAACATTTTCCTATACAGCCAGAACAAAATGTGGACCCCCCCCCAGGGCAAATGAGTGGCATCTGACAGAGCTATTTTAAAACGTATACTGAGATAGCATTTGGGGTAGAACATAAATAGTTCATTTTCAAATGTCAAACTATATTAAATTTAATTTCAATAAAGATTTATTAGACACCATGCTAGGTGAAGGACCTACAGAAATGAAGTACGATAGAGTCCTGACTTCAAGAAGCTTATGATCTATGGGGGAGTGGGGAAGAGAAATGAAGGGGGGAAGTGGGGAAGATAGAATATATACATAGTTAAATAAATAATTTCAAGAAAAGCAAAAAACGCCTCATATCAGAGGTGACATCTGAGCTATGCTTTGGGGCAAGCTAAAAATTGTGCTATAGATCGTGTGAAGTCCATATCCCATTTGAGGTTGACTAGGAAAAATGTCAACTATTTCACAGCTAGAGTTTCCTAGATAGAGATAGCTTGATTAAGCTACATGCCTTTCTCTTAATTTTGTTTGTTAAATATGTATTCGATAGGTGAATTTCGGCAAAATGATGATGTAAATGTATGTATCTTTTCAAAGCTATGTCTACCATACTCTCCTTGCTGACGGAATCACTTACTTGTGCGCCACAGACAATCTCATGGATGTTACTTTACCATCTGCGTTTCTTGATGAGGTAAGGAATTTTTTTAGGCTAAGTTAAGAACTTTATTTTAGTTACCGAATTTCTGTAAGATTTCTGTGTTCAGATTCATATGTGAAAGTCTAGCAGTCTAGCCTCAGAGACCAAAATTGCAAATATTTTAGGACATTGACTATAAAAACTAGCATTGAGTGGAAGGAGAACAGAGCATTAATGGTCTACAAAGATTTCAGGCTACCCTCAATCTTACCCTTCACCTTTTCCTCTGCTTTTGTATCTGTCTTCTTGGGAGAATGTTTCTGAAAAAAGGAATCTAACTCAATTACCCTGGGTGGATGAAAAAAAAATCAAGAAATGACAACTTTTAGGAAAATCAGAATACTTTTCAATTGGAAAATGGGCTAAGAATGCGTTACGTGGCAGACATGATAATAATGGTTAGCCTTCCTATCGGACTTTAAGGTTTGCAAAGTGTTTCACAAATATTGATGTTGATATTGTGTGTATGTGTCCATATGAGAGGCGGCACAGTGTGGCAGGTAGAGAGCCAACCTCCAAGTCAGGAAGCCCTGGGTTGAAGGCCTCATTGAGGCATACAGCTGACGCCAGGCAGGGCATTCAACCTCTCGCTGCCAGGGCAGGTCGAGGAGATCCTAAGCAGCTACTGATGTCTGTTGGGTAGAGGGAGAATCATGACCAGAAGGTGTCTTCACCAGTGGAATCACAGATCTGGGGAGGGGGTGTGTGTGTGTGTGTGTGTGTGTGTGTGTCTGTGTGTGTGTGTGTCTGTGTGTGTGTGTGTCTGTGTATGTCTGTGTGGATCAGGTAGTTCTATAGCAAATTCTCTACCAAGTTAGGGTTTTCTTGGCAAAGATACTGGAGCAGTTTGCCATCTCCTTCTCTAGCTCATTTTACAGATGAAGAAACTGAGGCAAACTGGGTTAAGTGACTTCCCCAAGGCCACATAATTAGTAGGTGTCTGAGGATGGATTTGACCTCAAGGAGATAGGGCTTCCTGACTCCAGGCCCAGCCCTCTATCCACTGTGCCCGCCAGCTGTCCCCGGGCAGGGGATGGAGGTGTATCTGTCATCCAACAAGCAGCCCCGCCAAATTCAGACTCGTACCCAAAAGATTATTCATAATATGACATCTCCTTTTGGCTACACTGAGGCATGGGGGGATTGGGATCTCCACTGAGAGAGGGTGTATCCAGACAGATGAAATCACATGTATCCTTTACACACACACACACACACACACACACACACACACACACGTCTAAAATTAACAAGTGGACATCACATAGGACAGACCCACACAACTTGGCAGTAGGTAGAGGCCGAAATTAAGAGGCTAAACTTCCTGGGGCCGCAGACAGACAGATGACGGTTGGTTGCTGCTTTTCAGGTGACCAACAGGCCCGTTCGCAGTGGCAACTCCACATTTCTCACAGGCTGCCCGAAATCTTCTGGCAGGCTACAAGCTGCCCGCAGGCCGTAGTTGTGCAAGGCCTGATATAGGATAACTTCCTTATGAGTATTTTTAGGACCTTCATTATTCTAACAGCAGTTCCCTGTTTGTTGTTAGTTAAAAGTGTCTTGCAGTTTGTTGGGAGGAAAGTATTTATAGACCATAAATCACTCTTTATTATGTATTATTTGGAGCCTAAAAGAAAGAGACAGAGACGAACTCCGATCCCGGCCTCTCGGTGGTTCACCTTGTGGGGGGTTTCCTTACAAGACATGAGCGATGAGCAAGCTCCGGCTTCATTTTTATTGACAAATGTACAATTCAGATCAGAGGTTTCAACAAATGTGAATTTATAAAAAAATCAACAAGCTAACCTTCAGGACGCACAAGTTGTGTCCATGAGTCATTTATATTGATCCTCATTTCTGGTCGTCTGGCTCCTAATAAATGGAAGTGCAACGGACAGAATGTGCAGCCTGGAGTCAGGAAGACACTTACCAGCTGGGAGACCTTGGCCAAGTCACTTTCCCCTGTTTGCCTCAGTTTCCTCATCTGTCCAATGAGCTAGAGAAGGAAATGGCAAACCACTCTAGTATCTTTGCCAAGAAAACCCCACATGGAGTCATGGAGAGTCAGACGCGAATGAACAACCAAAACCTCTTAAATGCAGCCTCTTCCCATGCTGATCTGTGTGTGCTAACGTTTTGGTTACATGATTTAATTTCTAAATCAAACGCACACAGAGTCAACATTCACGTGGCCACTTACTGGTCGAACCTGTATAGCAATCAATCTACAAACATGCTTAAGTTCCAGCTATGTGCCAGGTGCCCCATGGGGTACGCCCTGGGGATACAAAGTCAGAAATGCAACCCTTTCTGACCTCAGGGAGCTCTCTTGGGGGGGAAGCCTGTGACATTTACATAAATAAGCATAACAAAACAGATCAAAGTCCACAGGTTGGTAAGGACTGTCTTAGGAAGGCGGCATCTGGAAAGCTTGTAGAGTAAGGAGAAAACTCCAGGTCTGGGAAACAGCCGGGGTGAAGGCATAAAGAACGAAGGCTAGAAGAGCTCTTTGGCTGGACCGTGGAGGGCAGAAAAGGGGGCAATGTATAACATTAGCAAGGTAGGTAGGTCCAGGCCAGTTTGCAAAGGGCTTTAAAAGCCAAACAAAGGAATTGACATTGATCTTAGAGGCCACTGGAGTTTGAGGACAGGCTCCCCTGCACTTGGCCAGCTGTGTGGGTATGGTGCATTGACCAGGGAGAGCCTGGAAGCAAGGAGGCTGAGGTGAGGCCAGCCCACAGCCGGCACAGAGTTGAGAGATGCCGGCACAGAGTTGAGAGATGCTGGCTCGCTCCTGGTTGGTGGGAGCTCTCCATAACCGCTCGGCTCCACCACCACGCTGCCTGAGACTCTCCGGCCCCTTCAGGCCTGCGACCCCAACCCCTGCCTTCAACCCTGCCTTGTCGTGCTTACGGAGGTGGCCCTCTGAACAGTAATCAGATCACACCATTCCTGGCAAGAACATCTCAATCAACTGCCTTATGGCCCTCCTCACCATCCCCCAGACTTCCCGGCTCAAACCCCGGCCTCAGCCACCGTTCCCTGATACCTAAATGCCAGGGAGGCAGGACCAATCTCATTTTGTATTTGTAGCCCCAGCACAGGGCAGCATAGAGCCTGGCACATAGGAAGCACCTGCTGAATGCTTTTTCATTCATTCATTCATTCATTCATTCATTCGTTCAGATAGGAAGGGCAAGATTGGCCTCTGATTGGCTGTATGAGGTGAAGGAGGGTAAGAAATCAGGAGTAACCCCGAGGGTGTGAGCTCAGGTGACTGGAGAGATGGTGGGACCCTTGACAAAAATAGACACGTGCAGGGAGGAGGATAGTGAATTTAGTTTTGAACATGTGGAGTTTGAGATCCCCACGGGGAATCCAGTTTTAAATATTCACTGGGCAGACGGACCACAGACAGGAAGTCACCATCGTCTGCGGGCAGAGGCTGCAGAGGCTGTGGGGGGTGACTATGCAAGGCTTCCCCGGGCCCTTTTGGGGGCTGGCAGCCACCGGCACATGGCTCTCCTCCCCACATGTAAAGCCTGTGCTGCCCATATGGATGACATGTGTCCACATGGGTGGTCTCAGCGTGGCTCACGAGGAGACGTCGATAGATGAATCTGGAGTGTTATGGTTCCTGCTCTGAGGGGAGTGGGAGAAGGGGCCAGGGAACAGCCTCTCTGTTCTCCCCTGAGAGGCAGGGGGGCTGCACTAGAATTCTGTCACTCTGCCCTTCCTATGTTGCTGGCATAGACACACAATTTTGTAGGCTCAAAAGCTGCTGGGTTCCCAGGTTTCAGTCCCTTAAGGGGTCATCCACAGGGCTGATCCTTTCCCCCCACATGCTAGTTATGCCGAAGATCATCACAGGCAGCTGGTAGCACAACCGATAGACAGAGCACTGGGTCTGGAGCCAGGAAGATCTGAGGTCGAATCCAACCTCAGACACGTACTAATTGTGTGACCATGGGCAAGTCACTTAACCTGTTTGCCTCAGTTTCCTCATCTATAAAATGGGAGCAATGGGAGCCTCTTCCTCCCAGGATTGTTGTGAGAATCAAATGAGATAATAGTTAGTATCAGTAGTGGTGAATAATGAGGAAAGCCATTTGTCAGGCAGATAGCAAACAGAAATCACAGATGGTTTACAGTTTAGAATATACCATAAAATGTACAGAATTAAGGCGTTCTCCCGGGATGGGGTGGGGGCGTGTCTTGACTCAGCCAGAAAAGATGCCCTGATCTCACCCACAAGGAAGCTGGAAATCAGGGACACTTTGAGGCACTGGCTTCCCCTAAGTGTTTGCTATTTCCAATGCCTTTTTTTTTGTCTCCTCCCATGAGTCCATCCCAGAAAGTATTGACAGTATATGTGCTCAGTCTCAAAGCAGGAATAAAGAATGTCTCTCCTCTCCAAAGGTCTCACACCAGCTCTGCCCCTCATTCAGTCACACAGGGACATATATGCCTCTGATCCAGAATCACCCTCTCCAGGCAGCACGCAGCCCTCCTGGCTTGGTCAGGAGTTGGGTTCATTTACGTAATGCCTTTACCTACTCACAACTAACAAGCATTTATTAAGCACTTAATATATGCAAGACGGCGTGCCAGACGCTGGAGATGCAAAGGCAAAAAAGGAAAAAAAAAGAAAAGAAAAGATAAACCAAAACTGTTGGACCCCAGGACCTCTAGAATGCCTCCCAACCAGGGGTGGGCTGGTGCCATCTCAAACCGGCTCCAGAATAGCGAGTGTTCTATTTCAGCATGAGTGTTTATGCCTCACAAATTAGCAAACTCTACCAACCAGGGCATGGTTTGTCATGTTGTTGATTGTCTAGACGTAAGAAAGTGAGGTGGAAGAGATTAATGATGCAGATTCAACTGAAAAGTAGGCTGTGTGTACATTTTTTCCAGAAAGCCCATTGTTAAACATTTACCAGCCCAGTCTTCCTTCCCACTTGAAAATTCCATGATTAAATGAGATTCGAATGTGAAGAGCTCTTATCCCCAGAGGGGACACACCCTGCGAGAGCCAGAAGGGAGCCTGGAGATCATTTAGTCTAGCTCCCTGACTTTACAAAGCTGGGATGGCCAGGACGGGGACGGAGGTAATCTGGAGACATTTGTAAATACAGTGATGCTAGGCTTCTAAAGGGTTAGAAATCTTGAATTTTTAGTCTTTTGCTATGGACCTGAAATGTACCTTAATTTTTTTTATAATTTTTCAGTTATTTTTCAATAGATATAATTATAGATGAGTGTTTTCATTGCTTTCTCTAGGTGAGCAGAACTTGTTCTGAAAATCCCTTGATGTTTCAAGAATCTTTTCCTCCTTCAAATGCAATTGTTGCAGATTTTCAACAAGTGCTGGGGAGATGCATGGTAAGCAGTCTGGGAGTCCGATGACTATTTGATGCAGTTACCACCATGGTCCTTTAAAAGCGCATCCAGGTGCCCCTTGGAGTTATGAAAAGGTCACAAGATGAGTGTGCTGTGATATATTGGAATAGTAGGCAGTTCTGCTCCTAATCAAAAGACCTAAAGGAAGAACATTATATTTACCAAAGAGATCTCTGAGGATAACAGTGTGGGTGGGTCCTCCACCATGCAGATTAAAATATTTCCAAGCCTTCTTGAACAACTACAGACTAAAAAAAAAAAAAAAAAAAAAATCCATCACCTGCCCACCACCTAGTAATGAGCCTGTCACTTAGCAGCCCAGTTGGTCCTGGACCAGGCAGCATGCCATCCATTGTTGGACCCACACTCCAAGCCTGAACACCACTAGTGTTCAGTGAGCAGACCTTCCAGCACTCCAGATTAAGCCCTTGCCATGAAGTATTGGGCTAGGATTTTAGTGGAGTTAATAATATTCCTAGCCTGTATTTCTGTTGTGCTAAGACTTCACAAAAGGCTGGACCAGCCCTGTGTCATCTGCCTTTCATAATGTTGTCGTACAACTGTACGTGGTGAGAGCTGCAGGTATTACTAGAGGAGCTTAGAAAGAGGAGGCTATCATTTGAGGAGAGTAAGTGATCTGCTCAAGGTCACATGGAAAGGTGAGAAGGTAGAATGGCAGCTCACTGGATGGGAGAGGTGAGAAGAGGAGAGAGTTAAAAATAACTCTCTGGGTTGTGAATCTGGGTGACTGGGAAGGACTATGGAAGGTGTACCATGACATACGGAGTAGGATTCTGGTAGTGATAATAATAATCGACATTTATATGGTGCTTTAAGGACTTAGAAAGTATTTTATACACATTGCCTTATTTGACCCTAACACCAGTAAGACATGGTAATACTTGTAATACATAATTGTAATACAGCCCTGGAAAATTATACAGAAATAGGGAAGACTGAGAAGAGAAGGTAATGATTTCTGTTTGAACAGCCTATGGGACTTCTAGAAAGTAACTGATACCGTGTCGCTAGAATCACGGAAAGGCCAGAGATAGAGATTTGGGAGTCACGCACATAGAAATGATCACTGGGTCATTGGAGATGATGAGCTCTTTGAGAAAGCACATGTACTGAAAGAATGGGGCCCAGGACAAAGGTTTTGGAAGTCTTTGTGCTCAGAGGGTAGGAATTGCATTACGATCCACCTAAGGAGACTGAGGTGTCCCTAGACAAGTAAGGGCAAAGGCAGGAGAGAGCAGTGTCACAGAAAGAAGCCAAGGGAGGCCAGAGGGGCAGAGCTGGTGTGAGACCTTTGGAGAGGAGAGACATTCTTTATTCCTGCTTTGAGACTGGGCACGTACACTGTCCATGCTTTCTGGGATGGACTCATGGGAGGAGAGAAAAAAAAGGCATTGGAAATAGCAAACACTTAGGGGAAGCCAGTGCCTCAAAGTGTCCCTGATTTCCAGCTTCCTTGTGGGTGAGATCAGGGCATCTTTTCTGGCTGAGTCGAGACACCCCCTCCCACCCCATCCAGGGAGAACGCCTTAATTCTGTGCATTTTATGGTATATTCTAATCTGTAAACCGTCTGTGATTTCTGTTTGCTATCTGCCTGACAAATGGCTTTCCTCATTATTCACCACTACTGATACTAACTATTATCTCATTTGATCCTCACAACAATCCTGGGAGGAAGAGGCTCCCATTGCTCCCATTTTATAGATGAGGAAACCGAGGCAAACAGGTTAAGTGACTTGCCCACGGTCACACAATTAGTACGTGTCTGAGGTTGGATTCGACCTCAGATCTTCCTGGCTCCAGACCCAGTGCTCTGTCTATCGGTTGTGCTACCAGCTGTCTGTGATGATCTTCGGCATAACCAGCATGTGGGGGGAAAGGATCAGCCCTGTGGATGACCCCCTGCTGGAGTTAGGATTCAGATCCTTGTTAACCTTGAAGAGTAAATAATGAAAAGTGAATGAATGAAAAAGAATCCACTAAGCAGTAACTGTGTACCAGGCACTACTGAGCACTGGGAATACCCAAAACAAGCAAGCAAGATAGGCCCTGCCCGCAAGGAGCTCACACTCTCATGGGAAAGGCAACACATAAAGGAGGCCAGCAAGTGGGGAGGTGGTGTGGCTCTGGGAAAGGCAAGTCAGGCTCACCTGTCGCAGCCCAGGGTTCCTTGGAGAGAGCAGTCTACATGGAATGGAAGGCTGGAAGCCAGATCATAGAGGACGGAGAAATGGGCGGGTGGTGAGAGAGTGGAGGCTGTGATTCTGGACGATTCTTTGTATACTTGTGGCTTTTTTCTTTCTGTGTAGGGCCTCCCTGAAACATAGGCTTGAGGAGGGGGATCTCTGAGTCAGAGAAGATAAACATTTTAATGGCTTACTGCAGAACTCCAAATTATTTTCCACAATGATTAATGTCTAGCAATTTATAGTTCCACTAACAATGTGTTATTATGCGTGTCTCCCCTGGACCTCGCCAACAAATTGCAGAATATCTGGGAGTCAACCTTCCGAGACACGTTCAAGACTATATGTGTGTGTATGTATATACAGATACACACAAACACACATACATATACATGTATTTGTGTGTATTTACACATACCTATGTGTATATATACACATACATATATACATACATATATTGTATATGACTATATACTGTGTATAAATATGTATACAATTACAAAACACTCTTTACAGAAATATATAAGCACAAATAATTGGAGAGCTACTCATTATCCATAGGCTGTATCAATGTAGTAAAAATTATAATACTGCCTCAATTATTTAATTAATTTATATAATTTACTATTAATAATTAACAGATTTACAAACTGAGTACATTAGTGAAGAAAAGATGGGGAGGGTCATGTGGCAAAAGTGAGAGATGACAGGTAGCCAGTGCCCCACCGGTACCCTCCTGAGCTTTGGGCAGAACCTTGGATACATTCCGTGCCCCCGAAGCTTCTTCATCCTGGAAGCTCCCACCAGCCCTGGAATTCACCCACTGGAAGTCCCCACAGCCCTCAGGGGCCTCTCTCTCAGTGGATGACTTCTCCCAGAACTGCCACTTAAGGGAGGGCATCCAGACTAGGCATGTCCCATTCCTCTCCAGCCTGGACTCAGGATTTTCTCTACCATCCCCCATACGCCCTGGCCATCTTCACCCCACCACTTTTCAGCTTCCTTTTATGCGCCACCTTCCCCCGTTAGAAGGTGAACTCTTTGAGGGTAGGGACTGTGTTTCTGTTTATATTTGTATTCCCAGTGCTTAACACTGTGCCAGGCATGCAGTGAGTTCTTAAATGCCTGTTGACTGAGAACATGGACACAAGCTAAGCGGGCTGGGGAGTCAGTCAGCAAGCATGCATTAAGCACCTAGTGTGTGTCAGGCACTGAGCTAAGCACAGGGATTCAAAGACAGACAGAAGACAGCCACCGCCTTCCGGGAGCTCCTTGTATTCCGCATTCTTGGCAAACTCCAGATTTACGAGAAAAGGCCTCTGCAAACCCTGGATCCAACTGCCAACGGATTATTTCACAAAATTAGACAATAACAACATTCATTCGGAAGAACAAAAAGCCTGGAATCTCCGAGGAAATAATAGGGGGAAAGTTGGAACAAAGGGGGAATGGCACTTTCAGACTGAAGACTACCTCATGGAGCACTTAGCATCAAAACGATTCGGCACTCTGTGTGCGTGCTTGTGTGTGGTGGTTTTTCTAAAGTCAATCAACGGAACAGAACAAATAATCAGACTCAGAAACACCCCAATTCCCTGGCTGAGGTTCGAAGCTTGGTGTCAGTGAAGCCGTGTGGATGCTTTTCTGGTGTTCATTAATGAGGCCTCTAACGAATATTGCCAGGAATCAAAGACAAGGTCAGTGTCCTCTAGGAGGGACTGCCCTCTGATTCCCTTTGTAAGAGACACCTGCTGAGACAACCCTGGCCCCTCCCCTGTGCCTCAGCACCCCTCCTGTGCCCTTTCACAGGTTGGGCCTATAGTGGATCCCAGCCAGGACCTGGTGAGCTAACTCCGCAAAAGGGAGTCTTACTTCTAGATTTGTGTTCTACATTTCTCAGCCCAAATAGTAGTCTCCTTCAAAAATGAAGCCAAGGCAAAAGAAAAACTGAGCAGTTCTGCTTTTGTTCCATCCTCATTTGCCAACATTACAGCCCCCCTGAGCTGCAGCCTTACCCGGGCTTTCATTCTTCTCTTTTCACCAAACAGAACTTTAAAAAAACAAAACAAAACAAAACCACCTTTTTGTGATGCTTTGCATTCCTTACAAGCCTCAGCTCATTATTCATTTTAACACTCTGGGTGCTTTTTTTTAAATAATATTTTATTTTTTCCAAATACATGTAAAGATAATTTTCAACATCCATTTTTTATAAGATTTTTGAGTTCCAGATTTTTTCTCCCTCCCTCCCTCTCATCCCTCCTCCCCAAGACGGCAAGCAATCTGATGATAGGTTGAGCATGTGCAATCACGTAAACATATTTCCACATTAGTCATGTTGTGAAAGAAAAACCAGAACAAAAGGGAAAAGGTACAAAAAAAAAAGTGAAAATAGGATGCTTTGATCTTCATTCAGACTCCATAGTTCTTTCTCTGGATGTGGATAGCATTTTCCACCATGAGTCTTTTGGAATTATCTTGGATCATTGTATTACTAAGAAGAGCGAAGTCCACCACGGTTGGTAATCGTACAATGCTACTGTTACTGTGTACAATGTTCTTTTGGTTCTGCTCACTTCACTCTGCATCAATTCATGTAAATCTTCCCAGGTTTTTCTGACATCCGCCTGCTCGTCATTTCTTATAGCACAATAGTATCCCGTTACATTCATATACCACACCTTGTTCAGCCATTCCCCAACTGATGGGCATCCCCTCAATTTCCAATTCTTTGCCACCACACAAAGATGGGCACTATTTTTATAGGACCAATTATGCCATACTTTTGTACTTATCCTCTGTTCCCTGCCCTGGCTCCCACCTTCTGTACCCATCCCCACTATTATCGCCAACCCTCAACCAACTGCCACTGACAAACAGGTCAGCTCCAAGGCCCTGGGAGCACCTGCACCCCCAGAGCAGCAGCCCTGCATCCAGCCTGGCCGCCCACAACCCTAGTACAAGGAGACAGTCAGGACCGGGCTGGAATTAGCCCGTCCTGGCTCTGGAGAAGTATCGGCTAAATTTTCAGTGTGAGTGTTTACACCTCAGAAGTCAGCCAACACTACGAATCCAAGTTTGATTTATTGTTTTGTTGTCTAGAGTTAAGAAAGTAACGGAGGAAGATGTTAGTGATGCGGAGTCAGCCTAAAAATACATCATGCCTCCTCTCTTCTTTTTGGGAGAGCTGTTGGTTAAACATTTACCAGCACAACCCTAGAAGCAATCCTTGTGACGAGGAGACCTGGCAACTTCCTTGCGGGTGGTGTGGTCCCCACCCCAACAACCCTCAGCAGCCACAGCCAACGAAGAGCGCCGCTAATGCCAAAGTCGTTGGCATTGCCAAGTGATTCAACATCAAAAGCCACGATAGTTATATTCGTAACAACGATACTCAAGAAGCGAGCTTTGCTGCTGCTCCTTACCATCCGACATGCAGCTGAAACCTCCTGAAGGCGTTGTGATTCAAATGTGAGCGCCCAAGAGCAAGGATTGTTTCTGCTCTTGTATTTATATCTCCAGAGCTCAGCAGAAACACGCTGCATGTAGTAAGCGCTAAATAAATGCTGTTTCATTCAATCAGAACCTTTATAAAATGTAATTTGGTCATTACGTTCCCTATGAATACATACCAGTCTCTCTCCTTTTCCCTCCTCTCAGGAATTGTTTCTCTTTGGGTCTTCAGAATTTCACTAATTCATTCATCCCTTTTGGCCTGACTTCCCCTAGAGTCAGGATACATGGGATCCTGCTTATCCTTCCTTTGAAGGGTTGCAATCTGTTCTCCCCATATCCCAGGTACATCTCAGGCCATGCCTGGCTTTCCCATTTTTCACTATCACAACTGAAGTATATTCATTTCCTCCCAGTTTCCAACATTCCCACTAGAAAAACTAGTCCCTTCTTGTGGGGTAGAGTCAGGTGCAGAAAAGCAGACCCCTCCTCATTTTCCTTCGCCTTTTGCAGGATGGCATTATCATAGCAGTTTGTTTAATCACCAAGTGGCACTGCCGCCAATAACCTGATCCAGTTCACTAAAAGAACCAGGCCTTGCTAAGTCCGTCTCATCCCAAAGACCTCTGAGGAAGTATGAGGCTCTCTCTGGTTCCCAGAAACCTAGAGACCTTGAGCCCCTAACAGTATCCCTATCTGGGTAGCAGCTCCTTGTCATTTAGTCTAGGGGGTGAAGGCAGTTCAAATCCATCCAATCAGACTAGCTCCTCAAGTCTGGTATCACTCAAAAAACACCTCCCTCCTCATGGGGTCTTCTGTGTCTCATTAGGCCCTCATTAAAAGAGCCCAGCATAATGGCTCAGCTCCAGAGAGAAGTATACTTGCTACATGCAGTTTTTACTCCAAGGTATAGACTAAACATAAGGAATAAATCGTATGATAGAAGACCTCATGCCCCAGAAAGCGTAAGGGTCTTCCCTCCCAGATTGGGTTGGTTTTTTTTTTGTTTTTTCTGACTAGGTAAAGAGGCCATTCTCTGGCTCATTTCTTACCTAGCCTTAATCACTGAATGGGCACTGCTCAGTCAAACTGAGACCTGTTAAAAGCTTAAAAAGGCCAAGGTCTCCCACTGCATCCTGGGCCACCTCCAGTTGTCCTGATCTATATCTGGCCACTGGACCCAGATGGTTCCAGAGGAGAGAGTGAGGCTGGTGACTTTGCACAGCCCTGCCTCGATTAAATCCAATTCACCTGAAAGTCCATGGCATCACCTCCCTGATGTCATGGTCCTCTTCAAGACCGAAGGACAAACAACAAGTATCTATGTAAAAACCAAGACCCAGCATTATCTGTGATGGGAAAGCGCTAGAGACCTTTCCAACAAGATCAGAAATAAGCAAGGACCTCCATTGTCACCATTATTATTTTATATAGTGCCAAGAATGCTTGCTGCAGCTATAGAACCAGTAAAAGAAATTGGGGCAATAAGCACAAAGAGACAAGTCAAATCAACAAGCACTTACTAAGCCCCTACTATTTTCTGGGCACTGTGAGAAACACCAGAAATACAAAGAAAGCCAAAAAAAAACACCAAAAACCAAAACAGTCTGTGCTCTCCAGCAGCTCATAGTCTAATGGAGGTGACCACACACAAACAAGTGGGTACAAACAAAATCTAGATGGAATAAATTGGGGTAATTTCAAAGGGAAGGCTTCTTCCAGAAAGTAGGACTTTGGCTGAGACAAAAAGGAACATTAACAACATTGAAAGAAGGCGATCTTCTTAATAACTAATAAAATAGGGAAACCATTGGCTAATCTGATTAAAGAGAGAGGAAAACCAAGCTGCCAATACCCAACGTGAAAAGGAATTCGCGACTGAAAATAAAATCGAGGAAAGTACCAGAAATGGTCTCGTCCAATTCTACCCAACACAACTAATAACCTAAGTGAAATTAATGAATAGTTTAAAAACGTAAAAACGCCCGGATGAACAAGACCAAAGAGTGAATTTGAAGCCAGCCAGCCAGGGGGGTGTTACACACTCAGGATCCCTCCTGCCGGGGAGTCTGAGGCTGGGGAGTGTCTCACACTTGGGAGTTCTGAGCCGCAGTGGCTAAGCGGCTGCGTGTCCCCGCTAAGCTCAGCATTAAAATGAGAAGACAGAGATGAGGGAAAGAGATCCAGGCAGGAGTGACAGCCAGTGAAAGTGCTCTTGAGTGCTGTCTGTGAGGAACAAGAAAGAGCGCCGGGGAACAGAGTACAGGGAGGCGAGAAAGAGGTAAGACACTTGGAAAGGTGGGAAGGGGCCGGGTGATGAAGGCCTTCAGAAGCCAAACAAGATTTGATATTGGATCGTGGAAATCAGAGGGAGCCCCTGCAAATGATCGAATGGGGGGGTGGGGGTAAGGTCTTTTAGGAGGATCGATTTAACAGCTGATTTGACGATGGATTAAAGTGGGGAAGAGGCTTGAGACAGGGACACCACCAAGCAGGCCAGTGCAATGGTCCGAGCGTGAGGGGACGGAGACGTGTACTGGGGGCAGAATCAGAAGAGAGAAGGGGACCTATGCAAGAGATGTTCTGAAAGGAGAGACAACAGGATTTGCTACAGATTGGGTATGGGGGGTTGAAGATGATGCCTGAGTGTTGAGCCTGGGTGACTGGGAAGATAGGGGTGTCCTGGACACGTTGAGTTTAAGGTATCTACCAGACATCCGGGCATTTGAGATGTGAGACTTGAGGTCAGGAGAGGTGGAAGTTGAACAAAGAGAACTTAGGGTCATCTGTACAGAGATGATCATTGAAGTCAGATGCTGATAAAATCACTAAGTGAAAGAGTATGGATGGAGAAAAGAAGAGGGCCGGGACAGAGTCCTGTAGACACCCACGTTCAGTGGAAAAGACCTGTGAAGATCCAGCCAAGAAGAGAGGAGAACAAGGAGAGAGCAGAGTCATGAAAAGCCATTATCAAGAGATTATCAAGGAGAAGAGGAAGGTCCAAAGGATACAGAGAGGTCAGGAAGCATGAGGATTGAGGAGAGGCCATTAGATTGGGCAGTGGCGAGAGCAGTTTTAATTGAATGATAAGGTCAGAAGCCAGCTTGCAAAGAGTTAAGAAGAGAGTGAGAGGATAAGACATGGAGGGCCTGATCGTAGATGGCTTGATTGTTACTTTTTCCAAATCATATGTTGGTTAACTTAGAGGACTAGAAATCCAAGCAAAAAACTTTGCAAAGTAGCCAAATATAAAATAAACCCACACAAATCGTTAGCTTTTGTATATATTACCAACAAAAACTAGCAGGAGGAGATAAATTCCATTCAAAATAATGGCATAATAGATGTGATATTTGAGGCACACATAGGAACTATATAAATAGAACTACAAAACACTCTTTACAGAAACAAAAACAGGTCTAAATAATTAGAGAAACACTAATTGCTCATGGATAGACTGAGCCAATATAATAAAAATGACATTTTCAACTAAATTCAATTATTAAGTGCCATATCAATCAAACTACAGAAGGGATATTTTATAGAGCTCAAAAAATAATAAATTTACCTGGAGGAAAAAAAGGACAAAAATATCAAGGAAAATAATGAAAAAAAAAAGAAGGAAGGAGACCTAGCAATGCCAAATCTCAAACTTTACTAAAAAAAAAAAGTTGTCAAAATTCTATAGAGCTACTTTAAAAATAGAAACATCAAGAAGTAGAAAAATCAAAATGTAGCCTGATGTTCATTATACCCAAAGGTGCCACCTACTAGGGTAAAGATTCGCTCTTTAACAAATCTCCTGGGAAAACTGAAAAGGCAATCTGGCAAAAATTAGTTAGGCCAATATATCACGCCATATACAATAAGTTCCAAATTGATATGACCTAAATATGAAAAGGTCATATCAGAAACAAATTAGAGGAGCAGAGGAAATAATTTTCACAATTACAGATGAATAAAGATCATAGTATATAAAATGGCTAAATTTGGTTACATAAAATTGAAAAACTTCTGCATAAGCAAAATGAATGCAAATAAAATTAGAAGGAAAATGTGAAATATGTATGAAAAGTTTGAGAGAGTTTCTGGGTAATTAGTAATTTTATTGATTATGGCTAGCAGATAATAATAACATGGTCACTTACCTTTCTCTCCTAAACCAAAGGAGAATCATGGAGGCCTCTCAATGCTTATATGCCCTTGGAAGAATGGGTGTTCCCAGCAGTCAGAAATCAACTCTGATTAGTTAACAATTAATGAGGAGGAATATTATAATGAGAGATGGGGATATTCTAATGAGGGGTGGGGGACATGACTGAAGATGTCACTCTTATGCATCTCTTCCCAGACCACCCTGCCTTGGGCAGTCTAGACAAAGGGATCTACCTCTACCCAAGTCTGCCAGAGTGGCACACAAGTCTGATTTCCCCTAGATTAGATTCTCTTTGTAAGGCTTTCTAGTTGAGTGGGGTCCCATCCAAGATGGTCTAAGCATGTACCCCAAAGATTTGGGCAATCTCATCTATCAGCAGTGTCCTTTAAGAGACTGGCTGAATATCCTACAGGAGAGTATTTCTGAATGAGGAAGTAAAAAGAGAAGACCTTAATATAAGAGAAATAATCGTTTCTCTCACATGTGTGGGTTTGGGGAAAAGATATTATCATTGTAATCAATACATGCTTGTATACTGTATTGTATACTATACTACTCTCTGTTTCCCAGGGGAAAGGGAAGGGAAGGGAAAGAAAGAAGCATTTATATAGTGCTTACTATGTGCCAGTCTCTGTGACTGCCCAGGGTCACATAGCTAATAAGTATCTGAAGCCAGAGGTGAGGATTTGAACTCAGGTCTTCCTGACTCCAGGCCCAGTGCTCTATTCACTGCTCCACCACCTGCCTCAAAAAAAAGGGGGGGGGAGGGGTGTGGATGCATGCATGTATGTATGTATGTATGTATGTATGTATATATGTATGTATTAGGGGAAAGAATAGATAGTATGTTCTGGGCACTGCCTGAAGCCCAGAGCCCAACATCATCATGACCTGGGGACAGGCTTGGGTACAAGGAGGTGGAAATCGATCTGTGCAGATGCCTGCTTGGGTACCACCTGAGTAGAATTGGGTTACCTCCTTCCTACCCTGAAGTGCCCACAAACAGAGAAGGCCATCCATGGAAATGTACAGGGAATAGGGGCAGCTAGGTGGCACAGTGGGTAGAGCACCGGCCCTGGAGTCAGGAGGACCTGAGTTCAAATCTGGCCTCAGACACATAACACTCACTAGCTGTGTGACTCTGGGCAAGTCACTTAACCCCAATTGCCTTGCCAAAAAAGAAAGGTACAGGGATGGAGGAGTGCAGAAGAGAGGACATGTTGGAAACAAATCTTGAATTGGCCATCGAAGGAGGGGGAGGAATGCAACCCATCTTCCCACCCCCATCAATGGGATCAAGCTCCAGCTTCCCTGGGGCTTCCTCCTCAGCGGTCTAACATGATGAATACCCCTCAGAGTCAGCCTTAATGTCACCTGCACGAAGATGACAAGGATGTCTTACTTACACAAACACTTATTGAATATGCTGTGATTAATGCCCAGTTATAGAAACACCTAAAGGCAATATCTTTTAGAGGTTGGGGATGGGGACAAGTCAAGCCAACACATTTGCACTTGTTTGGGATTGAGTGTTTGCTGGCATCCTGGCACCGTGGGGGTGTCTTCCTCACCTGAGACAAGCTTTCTGCACCTTCGCTTTAATGAGCACATTGTACTTTGATGATGACATTTGAACAAAATAAATCTAATGCACTCTTCTTTTTGCTACAGATGAAGTACAATCAAAATCAAGGTGAATTTATGATTTCCGATCTGAAAAGTCAAGTGACTGATGTCAGAAATTCAATGTCACAGAATGTTGGCAAAATGCTGAAAAGAGAAGAAAAACTGAATATACTTATTGACAGAACAGACAATCTTCAAGTAGCTGTAAGTTTCTGCCTCAGCTCCTGCCATCCATAGCGCCGCCCAAAGGTCATTGGCCTCTACTCGAGTGCTTTTAAGGGGATTTCAGTGAAAGTAAAGGTAGCAGACTTTTTGTAAGCCCCTTGCATCACTGACAATCTCCTTTAACTCAGAACACTGAGGATACCTCTGCAGTTGTCAGAAAATCTAATTTTCAGAGTCCAAAAAGATGAGACTTATAAATTAGAGGGTGATCATTTGCATTACAAAGGAATTTTCACTTTAAGATTCATCCATGTTCCTTTAAATAGCAGTCTCTTTATTGTGTCTGAAATATGGCTTGGTCCGTTTTCAGTAACATGATAGGGGGAGGACAGGGTCGGACCTGGGATTTCATTGCCGGGACAAACTCCCAGGAGAGGAAAGGGCCTCCACCAGTGCAGGTTGGCACCCTCTGGGAGCTGCCCAGGGACAACTGAGGCTGAGCCAGCTCCGGCGATGCGGGCTGCTCCAAGCGGTGCCCAGGGACGGGCAGGTGGGGCATGAGAGTGGGGGCGCAGCAGCCTTTGGGTGCCCCCTTCCCATCCCAACCCTCTCGAGTGCCTCTCTTTGAAGGGGAGCTACAGGACCCCAAAGCCCTGGGGGCCGAGCAAGGCTCCCCACTCCCCTGCCTGGTGCCCCGCCTCCACCGCCTCCTCTTCTGTGGGGCTCTGGGGTTTGGCACTTAAGGGGTCGTTATGAACTTTGGAGGAATGACGAGGTCTGAAGGCAGAGTGGGAGGGGAGGCAGTGTAGACACCTAGTGTGGACCGTCACCTCGAGTTCAGACCTAAAGGTCAGGAGGAGGTTTTGCCTCCTTCATCTTCTGCCCAGTGTGTGGGTGAGAATCCGGGAGAGGGAGTGGGGCAGACCCCGGGAAGACCTGCTGTCAGGCCCGCTGTGCAGCTGCTTGGCTAGTCACCCCCACCATCCGGTCATCACCCTCACCCACCCCACCCACATCGGGCCACTCCCGCCAGCCGGTCACCCCACCATCCGGTCACCAAGCCCCGGCCCCCTCCGGCCACTCTTGCCAGCCGTGTCATCTCAGCCATCTGGTCACCCACCCCACCCCACTCTGGTCACCCACGCCATCTGGTCACCCCCCACGACCTGGCCGATCAGGACCTCTGGTCAGCCCTGCTGTCTGGTTCCTCCCCACCCCCAACTCCAGCTGTCTTCCATCGTCCTGACTGGGTGAGTGGGGGGCGGGAAGTGCTCGTGGTCATGGTCTTTTCCCTCTATTTAGTGAGCACTTAGGCATTGTTTCCTTGGGGTGTTCATTCTTAGTGTCCCAAACCAGGGTCTGGGTCCTTGACCATTAACTATGGGCCCAGTCCCAGGGAAGTCTGGCCTGGCCTTGGGCGCAGAGGAGCCCTTTGTCATGGAGACCTGGAACCCAGGGGCCAAAGGTACTGCTGAATCCTATATAAACCAGTATCAGGAAGGCCTGTTGCTTTATGGACCTGATGGGTTTTTTATTCTCATGTGGCCTTTTTCATTGATCTCCATTTGTCCCCAGGGATAGGAACCTGCTGGGCCCCATCTGTCTATGTCCTGCTGAGTGTTTGTAATTAGTAAGGTTTGCCTTGTTTTTACTTTCTGCCTCCTTGACTCAGCCTCAGACAAGCACTGGTGGGAAATGGTTGTGATATGAATGATAACCCCGGAAAGGGGCCTCAGAAGGACCTGTCAGATGAGGGAAGGAGAACCAAGCAAGCAGAAGGACCCCGAGACAGGGGATCTCCCTGAGAAGAGATGCCCTTTGTGGAGGGATGTGTGTGGGAGAGGAGGAAGAGGCCTGAATCTAATAAGTCCCTGGGAGAATGTAAAAAATGTATATGGTTGACTGTGTCAGAGGCTTCAGAGAGGTCAGGAAGGGGGAGGATTGATCCTGCTATCTCTGAAGAGATAACTGGTGACTTTGGAGAGAGTAATTTCAGTTGACTGAAGAGGTGAGAAGCCAGATTACAAAAGACTGAGGACTGGGAGAAGTAGAGGCAGCAAATATAGACAGCTCTTAGCACAGTGCCTGGCACAGAGCAGGTAGGCAAGAAAGGCTCATTGATTAACCAGGTAGTCCAGTGGTAACTATTCCTTCCATAAGCATTCACAAGTCTACAAATAACTTCCAGTTTTTCAGGGATTGTGTGATTATAATTTGTATAATTATCCAAGCCCCCTTCTACTTGTGTTAAAAAGCATCCTAGTCGACTCCCATGTTCAAACCTTGAGATCTTTGACTTTTCTCTCTCATATCCAATAGATCACCCAGCCATATCTAGTCTACCTACCTCCTATCTTTAACACCTAGTCCCTCCTCTTTATTCCCACTGCTCCTGCCCTGGACAGGCCCTCATTACCTCCTGCACAGATTATTGCCCTAGCCTGACCTTCTCCCAAACCAATGAATCCTGATACTGCTGCCGATGAATCTTCCTTTTGCCTGGCTCCGTCTTGTCACCAACTCACTCTTCTATTCAGAAATCTTCAGTGGCTCCCTGCAGGCTCCTGGGCCAGGCATGGGAAGTTTTCTACAATTCTGCATCAGCGTGGTGTCAAGAAAAGAGCCTTGGATTGCGCTGCCAGAAGACATGGGTCTGAATTCCAGATGGGTTCCTTATTATCATCTGTGTGATATCAAGACAGTCCCTTCATTTTCTGGGTCTCAGTTTCCTTATCAATATGAGAGGGTCGGACTAGATAATCCAGTAAAAGAGACTGAGAAGTCAGGCAGGTAGAAAGAGAACCGTGAGCAAACAGTGATAGAAGGGGGAGTATCCGGAAGGAGAGAGTGATGCTGCCGAAGGGTCAAAAAGGATGGAGATGGAGAAATCCTCTTTCCCAGCTTTAAATCTCATGGATCCTCTCGCAGCAGAGAGGTGCAACATGGTAGATGCAGTTGTTTTGCTTAACCATGCTTCTTGGCAGGAGAGAGGGTTCCGCTTAATGCGGATCAACATGGATTTCCTTCTGTTGGCTGCCACATCTCAGTGCTGAATCACATTGAGCTTGTACAGTTATCCCTTCCACATGGAGGGGGCTAGAGGCACGGCGCCCCCATGATCTGGAAAATCCACAGAAAATATTTTGGCCCTCCCTTCATGCCAGAGAAGAAGTCTGAATTTTCTCTTTGCTTTTATGTGGTGTTCACAGTACCTTGTTGTAAAATTGGGGTTAAGTATTTGGTCATAGGCTCTGTGTTGCCTGCTGGCCTTCATGTGTCATCTGCGGCTTCCGCAAAATTCCCATTCAATTTCTTATGCCGACCTGAGATATATCAAAGCCACAATGGGGGAAGTTGCAATGTGGAAGGGATAACTCAAATTGCAGTCCACTACACAGATTCTTTTTCAGAACACGTGCTACCTACCCAGGTCTCCCCCACCTTGTGCTTGTAAAGCTAATTTTCCTTATGTAAATACAAGAATTCACATTTATCGCAGCTGAATTTCATCTTATCCGATTCAGCCTTGTGTCCTAGCTTCTCAAGACCTTTTTGGGTGGATCCCGACCCTCTCTCATCCAGTGTCTTAGCTCTCCCTTCCAGCTTTGAATCACCTTCGGATCCGATGAGCCTGCTTCTCTCTCCTTCTATCTGTGTCGCTGATGAAAACGTCAAACGGCAGCGGATCAAGCACAGAGCCCTTGGTACTCCGCTGGAGACCTCCTCCTGCACTGATGCCCAACTGTTCACAGCAGCACTTGCAGTCTGGCCAGTTCAACCAATTCTGCATCGATCTGATTGTGCTATCCGCTACTTCATGTCTTTATCTTCTCCACAAAAAGGAGTATGAGTAATTCATCAAAACCTTCGCTGAAGCCGAGGTAAACTATATCCACAACATTCCTCCTCATCTCTTCCTCTGTCAGAAGAGGACATGAGTCTACACTGGCGTGACCTGTCCTGCCCTAGGGATGCCCTCATCCACGATGCCTACATCCTTGTGTGGAGAGAGAAGACTCCTAAAGATTCTGAGCAGATCAGGGGGTAGGCACGTAGGTCAGCGTTTAGAGGCTGTTGGGGGTGAAGTAGATAGAGCGCCAGGCCTGGAGGCAGGAAGACCACAGTTCAAATTCAGCTTCAGACACTCAGTAGCTGTGTGATTGTAAGCAAGTCGCTTCATCTCTGTTTGCCTCAGTTTCCTCAAGGATAAAGTGGGGATAATAATAGCACCTACCTCAAAGGGTTGTTGTGAGGATTAAGTGAGATAATTATTAGCATAGTTCCTGGCCCATATGCTTGTTCCCTTCCCTTTTTCAAGGTCTCTCTCTGGTTTTAGGGTTTTTTTTTTTTTATTAATAAGGTCCTAGATTTTTTCCAAAACTCTATTTTCTCTCCTTCAGATACTTTACGTTTTAATACAAAAATTAATATTGTTTCTAGTTTCCACTGTATGGATTTCTACGTATTGATTCTACAATGTAATTGATTTTTATGCTGTATTAATTTTATAATTGAGTCTGCATCTGCCTAAAGCCACCTTTCTGTGTCCTTGAGTTGAGCTCAGAAATTCTATTCTCCCTCCGAGTTAGCTTAAAGTTAGTGTAAATGAAAAGTCGCCATCTTGCATACCATTGTCCCCTGGGATACTTCCTGGGTATCTGTTTGTTAAGACCAACAAGTTAAATCGGTACCATCCCCAAAAGGTATTTTCTCAGTCCTTGTCTTTGTGTAATAAAGGGAGTTTTTCCATTTCTTCCAAGGAGACGGCAAGTCTGGTGGTTGTGATCCCCCGGCAAAGACTGCAAGATACAGATGGGTCCCATAGAACAGTTAACATTCCTAAATGCCAGCCCACCTTTCTCAGTTTAGCCAATTATAATGTTCCTAGCCCAGCCCCAAAACCTATCACCTTCTCTCCATGCCTACCAAGACCTCTTCTTTGTTGTGTGTTAATAAAGAGGGTCCCCTCCTTCTCATTGGGGTCGCTGGTTTTACAGAGGCTTTGGAAGGGTGGTGGCCAATTGAATCAGTCACCTCACGGGATGCTCTGTGCCCCTACCTTTATCAGAGGCTCTGTTGAATCAATCAAACACATTAAACTAGGGGTGAAAAGTCCTTAATTCGTTTGGAAGGAGCAAAGCCATTGTAATTAAATAACCGAGAGGGAAAGTAGATTACAATTGGATGGAGAGGGGTTGCACTTTTATCCACATCTTGCATAAAAATAGGAAGCGAGTGAGGCCTTTGTAGTGGTGAGCTGGCCTGGAGAGGGCAGCTGCAGACTGGCGACTCAGAGGAAACTGCCTGGGGGGAGCCCAGTGAGAGGAGAGGGAGCCTTGGTCCCACAGTTTCATAACCTTACAGACCACATAAGACCAATTCAAACCCTGGACATGTTTCCTTTCCCTTTTGTGAAAAGGCCCGTGGGCCAGAAAGCAGTAAAGTGTGAGGAAAGACACCATAGCTTCATTTGGAGAGGGCTGGGGAGGCGGGGTTCTCAGGGGGCCTCCAAACCTAACCCCTGGGGGAAGCAGCAGGCTAGGGGTCCCCTCATTGCAAAGCAGGCCTGTAGAAGGGCCCTGCCTCGTTCATTAGCTCCTCCTGGTGGTTAGAATTGTTTTTTAATTTTAAATTGAAAATCAAAAAAGAACTTATGATGATGCTTTACAAGCATTAATTTTTATTGGAGCAAAATGAAGGGAAGGAAAATTACTGTACCCCCCCCAATTTAATGCTATAACTTAGAATCGTAGATTTAGAGCTAGAAGGAACATTAGAGATAACTGACCCCACCTCCTCCTTTTAAAGATGCGGAAACAGGGCTAAGCCAGTTGATTAATTAGAGCAGGCCTGCGCAACATACAGCCCGCTAAAGGATTGCGGGTGGCTGTCACGTGACTGGAGGCGACCAGCCATCATCAGTCTGTCTCTAGTCTAACCTATCTGCACCCCAAGAAGTTTACAAGTTGTGCAGGTCTGAATTAGAGCAACTGGCATAACCTTTGCTACACAGATAGTTTATGGCATAGTCAGCACTCCAAATCCGGCGATCCTTCCCCTGCAGCACACTATTGCAGAAATGATTTTGTAAATCTTAAAGGGTTTATGTTGTTGGTAGGAGTGTCGTCACCATCATCGTCATCATCACCACCACCAAGGCTCATGGATCACAGCACCCTACCCTCATCCAGGCCTTCCCCACCTGTAACCTGGGCTATTGCAATAGCTTCCTAATTGGCATGCCTGCCTGCAGGCGTGTCCCCAAGGGGCAGTGGAGAGTACTGGCCTCGAAATCAGGAAGACCCGGCTTCGAGTCCTGCCTCCTAAGGAGCCCATGCGCCTTCTCTAATTTATTCTTCACTGGACTGGCACACTGATAGCCCGAAACATGACTCTGTCCAGGTCTTTCTGTCTGCTCTGTAATCTTCACTATCTTCTGTTTATTAAGCACCAGGCACTGTGCCAGTCACTGGAATGACCAGGACACAAGATATAGGTCCCTCCCCACATGGATCTTATAGTCTAATAAGGAGAGACAGTATATATATATATATATATATATATATATATATATGTGTGTGTGTATGTATGTATGTATGTATGTATGTATGTATGTATGTGTATATATGTATATATGTATATGTATATGTGTGTGTATATATGTATGTATATGTATGTGTGTATGTGTGTGTGTATATATGTATGTATGTGTGTGTATGTATATGTGTGTGTATTATATTATGTATGTATGTATGTATGTATGTATATGCAAAAGAAATGAATGACCAAAGCCTTTATTAAGCACTTGCTGGGTGCCAGCACTGCCTTGAGCATTGAGAATACAAATGGAAGAGTCAGCTGGTCACTGCCCTCCAGGACATTCTAATGGGGAGATAGCACAGAGGGAAGGTGCAGCCACCAGTCAGATGGTCAGACGTCTTCTGTAATGCCATTTCCACTGATAGAACCACATCCATTTCTGATCCTGAGTCATTTAACAGAAGATTGATAAAAAAGGAAATTCTGGATCTTGGATACAGAGGTGTCAAAACTGGGAGGCACAAAGGTGTCAAACTCGCTACAGATCTGTGTCTAGGGATCCCTGCAGGCAACATATTGACTTAGACTTTTATTCTACTTTTAGTTTTTTGTTGTTAAATATTTCCCAATCACACCTTAAGCTGGTTCTGGCTGTACTGGAGGGTGTTGCATTATAGCCATCTCTATGTGTAGCTGTAGAGGGGTGGAAGAGGTAAAGGCAGGGGAGTGAGTTGAGAAATTGAGAGATTAGGGTATTTGAGGGAGCATAAGTATGTATTTTGAAGTCCCCTAGTATGAGGGCAGGGGTTGGAGAAGAGATAAAGAATGTGAGCCAGGCACTGAATTCATTGACTCCAAAGCCGGTGCTCTACCCACGGAGCCACATGACTGCCCCAACTGAATTCATTGAGGAAGAAAGGTGGGTGTTCTTGAGGCCTATAGACCTGTATTGAATGAACCTCAGTGAAGAAAAGGTTACGGAGTGATGGTAGGAGAGCCTGGAAGTGGCAGTGGGGAGCCAGGAGTACCCCAACGCTCTCACCATGACACTGAGTCGGGGATGGGAGTGAAAGCACAACCAGGGTTGGGAAGGGTAGATAAAAAAGCCAAGCCGTTTTATCAGGTAGATAAAATGCCATGGTGTCAGTGAGTGCAAGAAAATGAAGGGATGATGAAAGAGAAAGGTTTAAGATAAAATCCCATTTGTTAGCTATGGAGCAGGCATTCCAGAGAGCACAGTGGAAGGGCTGGATAGCTCTAGGGGGGGAGGTTGGGGGATGGGAGATTGGGAAGGAGGAGGAGGAGGGTTAAGGAGGATGGAAATAAGGAAGCTGTCAGGGAATGGAGAATGGAGTTTGAGCAATGGCAATTGGGGGTTCAGAACCACTGTCCATCATTAAGGCACGGGTTCGGGAATGTTATCGTCCACAGGCTTATCCTTGGGCTTTGGAGGGTACTGGGAGCGGGGGTGGGGGGCCCACAGGAGAGGGAGGAGTAGCAAGCCTCGTGGACCTCTGGTGTCTGGAGCCCGTAGAACCAGGAAAACAGTGCAGTATACGCAAGGAGTCAGTATCGGCTTAGAATATAGCTCACAAACCATCAATGTTTACATTTGTCTCTAGTGAGCCAGAACCAGTTGGTGCAAAGCAGAGGCGTTGAGTGAAATAATAGTAAGAAAAGTCACAATTCCACCTTGGGCACTCCCTCCTACAAATACACATACCTCAGTGGGGAGGGTGCATGTGCATAGCAGTCACGTCAAGGGCACCTGCATGGGGAAAGTAAGAGACCAGGGCATATGATTAATTGCATGAGCAAGCCCTCTTTCTCCCCACCCCACCACACACAGAGGACCAGCGTCGTTTCCAGTGACACCACTGGGCACTGACTGGACCTGCTTCTTCGGTGCAGGATCTCACCTGCGTTCCTTGCTTCACTGGCCATGGCAGGGGGCAGAGAGTCTCAGCTAGAAAAGGCTCTGCTGGTCCCTCCTGGGGGCGGCCAGGCGTACCGTCTGAGCCAGGCACCGTTTCTACTACCAGAAGGATCCAGCTCAGCTCCAGGCCCCCAGGCAGAGTGACCTCGGGCTCAGACTAAGGCTTCTTTCTGGCTCTTACATCTGCCTTCCGATCACAGCCCTTGAAGATCTGCTCATAGGGCAAGGTGTGTTCAGATACTCTCTGGGGCAGCACGTCCATGATTCTAAGCCAGAACAAGATGTAAACTGAGGCAAGGTCATTGTTCCCACTACCCGACCTGCACGCCCACATTTATTCTGAGCGTCTGACAGCAGGCAGCAAAGCTCTCGTTGCTTTGGGCCTGTATTCTGACCAGCAGAAAACCCCACTGCTTCCCTACATATTCTCCCAGTGAATAAATCTTAGTCCCAGCAGATTACATGAAATTCCAATGAAAATGTGCCTCAGTGACACGTGGACAAGTCAGTCCACACGAGCTACGAGCCTCAGCCCCTCATCCACAAAGAAAGGGTCAGACCAAACTTGTTCTAAGATCACCCACGGCCCTAAATCCGTGATCTTATCAAGGAACATATAAGCAACACACACTGGCACAATATTCAGTTACGTAGTACCATGAACATGCAAGTACCAAATCTCTGCCATTCATGCCAGAACTTTATGCACCCAGAGTTAATGCATTTAAGAACATAAAACATCAGGAATCGCCAATAGCATATATGAAATCATAATATAGATATATATCTATCTACAGATATAGATATATATAGATAGATATATGTTAAACCAAAGACAAAAGTCAAGTCAAGCGATCATTTATTCTTCACTGACTTTGTGCCAGGCACTGTGCTGACTGCTTGCTTACAACTATGTGCAAAAAGAAAGGCGCTCCCTGCCCTCAGGAGCTTACATTCTAACGGGGAAGACAGTACATAAAAAGCAGATTTTAAAAAGGGGTGTGAGGAGAGAAGTTTACCAGATGGAAGCACGGTAGAGAAAGAAGTCAGGAGGGGAACCCAGAGGCCAATGAAGGAGTGAACGTGGCTGGCTAGACAGCAAATATTTTCCTTACCATGAAGGTTCCAGAAAGAATGGAACAGACCAAGGAAGGGGTTACAGGGGCAGAATGACCTTCCTGGGTGAGAAATTTGAGACACAAAGCTCAACACAGTACAAAATGCATAGCCTTACGTAAGAGTGACCATGTACTATCAGAGGCGGGGAACCTGTGGCCTCGAGGCCACGTGCGGCTCTCTAGGTCCTCACTTCTGATCCTAGATCATATGGAGAAATAGACGCCATGGAGTCTAACTATTGCCCTCGATTGCCCTCTAACATAGACAATAATGACACTGGCCTAGCGGACAAACATGTAATAGCATGTGTCGCATGAACAGACTTTACTGCACTGAGACACTCAATATCATGTGACTACAGAGAAGCGGCAGCATCTGTTAGCTTGGCCTGATAAGTCTACAGTGACCTCCTCGGTGTGTGGCTGGCCCAAGCTGCCGGTCAGTGTTCTCACACCTCCCAGTCTGAGGCTCTGTCACTGTCGCCAAGGGCTGTCCTTCCCTAGATGTGTCTGCAATCGGAGGATTAGAAAGAGAAAGTGTTATCCCTGGGGTCAGCCTCTCTCCTCTGTCCGAACAGAGGTCTTCCGAGGGTCAAGGCAGGCTTGGTTGATTCCTTGACCTTCCATCTGGGACCAAGACCCAGCTGCTTCATGCTCTGAGTTGTCATCTTCCACGCTGTTTTCTCTAGGTCTGAGGGTCTCTGGCCCATTGACAACCTCCTCAGTCTGGAAAGAAGTCTCCTTGAATGACCCTCTATTGCTCCACCCGGCCTACTCACAAGGCAGTCTGCCTGACTCCCCACCAGGGAAGGTGTGGCCCTGATAGACTTTCTTTGCAGGCCCCCGAGTGTTCTCTGGGGCAGCGGCTCATGTTCCCTGCCCACCAAGATTCCCTAGCAGAACTCGAACACCTTGACCACGAACTTGGGTGCCAGACAGTCACTTGTTTCTGTCGGCTTCTCAGAGCCCAGTGTGGTGTGGTGTGGTATGGTGGGTGGGGAGTTACTCTCAAGCCAGGAAGAACTGGGGTCAAGGCCAACCTCTGACCCTTATCAGCTGTGGGGCCCTGCACTAATCAGCCCCCAGTTCAGAGGTAATGTCCTCACCCAGGACGTCCCCGTACCGATGAAATCACTGCCGACGGGAAGCCTCGTTCGGTCCCTGGGTCTTCCCTTCTGCTGAGGTCATGGCACCGAGTGTCATGGCCCCTTCCTCCAGAAGCTATTCCACACACCCCACACCCTCACACCTCCCCACCACTCATCACAGTCTCCTTCTGTACTTTAAAATATCCATACCTGCTTCCCCAGATAACCCTATGGGGTTAATGCCCATTAAACAATAATACATTCCACAGGTCATGCTCATATTTTCAAAATATTAATCTATAATGACAATATTTGAACAACCATAGTATGAAGAGAAACTGGCCATACCGCTTTATGTCACAATGATACTGTGCAGTGTCCTGTACCCTCAGGACATGGTAAGCGGCAGTAAAGCGGGTCAGTAGGAGTGACAGACACAGCACTCCACTTGCACCAGCACAGGCAGCTAAAGCTCGCTTCATGAGTGTCTGTAGCACCACAGAGAGCAAACAGCAGGCTTTCTGGTGCAGGTGGAGCTGACATAGGTGGGGTAGGGCAGAGCAGGTACAAAGGAGGCAGCTACACTGGAGGGGGGAGAGAAAACAAATATAAAAGAATAACAAAAGAACACACCCAAAAAAAACAGAATTGAAAACAAAAAATAAACTGAAATCTTCAGTGAGAAAGAAAATTAAAATGCATCCAAAGAAATCAAGTGTACTTAAAAAGGGAATAGAAATGTGTGTCAGTTATAAAATTCAACTAGCAGCAAACTGTCCTGTTCCTAGCAGAAGTGGTGAGCTAAATGCAACTCAGAGCATAAAGGGGGAAAAAAAATGAAAATTACTCAAGATTTTCTTAGGACAGGTATCCCCAATGCTTGTGGCAGTTATGCTGGAAAATCCTGCTTAAAAGAAACAGGAAGAAAGAGTTGAATCAGTATTTAAACTCTCAAGCACAGAAAAAAAAGTTTATATGTATATAGTGTGTGTATACATGTTGTTATGTATGTGTGTACATATAGCTTGCCTCAAGAGACACATATTTCCTGAGGTGAGCTCCCACTTCCAACAGTACTGCTATGGAAGATTTACTTTAGGGGAATTAGTATCTCCCTCCGTCTCTCTGTCTCTCTCTGTCTCTGTGTCTCTGTCTATCTGTCTCTCTGTCTCTCTGTCTCCTTTCTCTCTCTGTCTCTGTCTCTCCCTTTCTCTCTCTCTGTCTCCCTCTCTCCATGTCTCTCTCTTTCTCTCTCTCTCTCTCTGTCTCTCTGTCCCTCTTCTCTCTCCTCTCTTTGTCTCTCCTCTCTGTCTCTCTCTCCCTTTCTCTCTCTCTGTCTCTCTCCCTTTGTCTCTCCCTCTCTGTCTCTCTCCCCCAACTCTGACCCCTGGTCTGGGCAGCAGCAGCGGCCACAGTAGCAATCAGTCTGTCAAGACCCATCTATGAAGTGCCTCCTATGTGCCAGGCACTGTGCTAAGAGCTGGGGATACAAAGAAAGGCCAAACAGTACCTGCCCTCCGGTGTGAGATGCAAACAATTCTCTGCAAACAAGCCTTATACAAGATACATAGGAAATAAGCAACAGAGGGAAGGCACTAGAAATAAGAGGGGTTGGGAAAGGCTCCCGGCAGAAGATGAGATTCTTAGCTGGGACTCGAAGGAAGACCGGGCAGCCAAGAGGTGGAGATGAGGAGGGAGGGCATTCTGGGCACGAGGGAGAACCAATGAGAAGGCCCAGGGCTGGAAGATAGGATGTGCTGTAAGGTAGAAGACTGGGAGGGGCATGGGGGCAGGTTATGAAGGGCTTCGAATGTCAAAGTTTATATTTGATCTGGGAGGTGATAGAAAGACACTGGAGTCTACTGAGTAAGGAGGTGACATGGAGGTGATGAGGGCCTGCACCAGGGTGATGGCAGTGTCAGAGGAGAGAAGTATTCAAGAGAGGTTACGAAGGCAAAATGGACTGGTCTTGGAAACAGATTGGTTATGGCAGGGTGAGAGAGTGTGAGGAATGGAGAGGGGCACCACGTGGTGAGCCTGGGAGACTGGGAGGATAATGGAAAGAGGGAAATTTGGAGGTGGGGGTGGAGGTTTGGGGGGAAGATTAAGTTTAGGTTTGGACATGTTGAGTCTAAGATGTCTACAGGACATCTAGTTTAAGACACAAGATTGACGGAAGAGAGTTTAGCGCTGGATAAGTAAATTTGAGAGTCATCAGTAGAGAGAAGATAAATGGATCGATGGGAGCTGATGAGAGCGCCTACTGAAATAGTATGGAAGGAAAAGAGGATTCAGGACAGATCCCTGTGGGACACCCATAGCTTGATCCAGCAAAGCAGACTGAGAAGGAGTGGTCAGAGAAGTAGGAGAACCAGGAGTGATGGCCAAAAAAAAAACCTAGAGAGAAGAGAGTGATCCGAAGAGGCTGCAGAGGGGCCAAGAAGGATGCCAGTCTTCCATCCTGGCTTGTTTTCTCCTGGTCATACCTATACTGAGCTCCTGGGGACTCTCCCTTCTCCCCTCTGTGTACATGCTCACTTCCCGCTTCCCATGACATTTCAGCTCTCCCCTTTCTCTCAAATGATAGGAGGAGACTGTTTTTTACTCACGGGCTCAGCCCTGGTCCTTGGATCAGAATGCATTGAAGATTTCTGTTCCACTCTGCAGGCATCCATCTTAACTGTACTCAAATTTCTTGGGTAAGAAGGTGCTCCACAATCATATGAAGCACCCCTTCTGGGCTCATTCTCCCAATTCCCACTCAGATTGGCATGTTGAGTCATGAGAAGGTAGCTGACTAGGTATCTCCTCATGGTTATAGGGATTTTTCCTAGTACTGTTGTTCATGAGTCTTCATTCATCATGCTCTCCATTAATTACCAGCTAACCAGACAGAGTTAATTAGCTTTTAGAAAGGGTATAGTCAGAATAGTTGGTACAAAAACTTCTCTTTCCTACAAGTATATGTGAAGACCAGGGGAAAGTGGGCTCAAGCTTAGAGGGCCTCTGTGGGAAAGGAGTAACATACGTAGCTCCTAACTGGATAGAAGTCCTTTTCTCCCTTCCCATAGTGCTCCTGAAACTCTCCTGGAGCATGGAGCCCTTTGCTGGGCTCTGTGGGTCAGTGCCCTTGTGGACTCCTGAAGTGGCCTTTCTTTGGGTCTCCTTTGTCCTCGGCACATCCCTCAGCCCCTGATGCAAACACTGCCCTTAGTCCCCCTGCTGCAGGAGCATTACTTCCTCTACCAACAGGGCATCCTCTGATGAAGGGGTACAGAAACAAGAGAGGGTCCTGAGCCCCCAAATCCTTCCCCCTCAGGGAACTGGCTGCAACAACTTCACCAATGGCCCGAGTGCCTTTGGCCTACTGCTTATCCAGGCCCCACAGGGCCTGACCAATTGTCTTTGACCAGCCCTGAGATATTTCTTGTTTGATGTCATTTACTTTCATTCAAAGACTGAGGACTTCACTTCTCCCACAGTGAGCAAGGACTTACTTGTACCTAGTTTTGATTGATTCAATAACTCAATCAAAGAGACCTTCTCACCTGATGAAAGTATCAGGACATTGAGCATCTTTTTATTTCCTTGATTGGGGTTGAGGGTATGGGACACGAGGTAATTTGAGGAAGAAGGCCCTAACATGGTGGGGGGGGTGCGGCATCAGGGAAGCCTTCATGAGTAAGGCAGAGTTTGAGCTAAGTATTGAAGGAACCGAGGGCTTGTGAGGTAGAGGTCAGCAGTGAGTGCACTCCAGGCACCAGGAGACTGTGCAGAAGGGCAGGGAGAGGAGATGGAGCATTGTGTGTGACAGCAAGAAGGTCCATCAGGCTAGACTGCAGAGGAGGGAGAAATATATAATAAGATTGGAAAAGTAGGTTGTGACCAGGTCGTCAATGGTTTTAAAGGCCAACCGAAGAGTTTATATTTACTCCTAAAGACAACAGGGGGCCATTGAAGTTTATTGTCAGTCAATCAGTAAGCATTTATTAAGCACCTACCACGTGGCAGGCACTGTGCTAAGCACTGGGGATACAAAAAGAGGCAAAAGACAGTCCCTGCCCTCAAGGAGCTCATAGTCTAAAGGAGGAGGCAACAAAAACGGGGGAAAAACCAAAAATGTACAAAACAAGCTATGTACAGGATAAATAAATAATTAAAAGAGGGTAAGCTGGGTTGGGAACCACTTCCTGTAGAAGATGGAATTTTACTTAGGATTTAAGAGTAATAGGTAAACAGAGATGAGGAAAGAGAGGGTTCCAGGCATGGAGGACAGCCAGAGAAAATGCTCAGGGCCAAGAGAGGGAGTGTCTTGTTCATGGAATAGCCAGGAGGCCAGTGTCACTGGCTTGAAGAGTACTTGTTAGGAAGTAAGGGGTAAGAAGACTGGAAAGGTGGGAGGGAGCTAGGTCATGAAAGGCTTTGAATGCTAAAAGAGCATTGTGTATTTGCTCCTCTAGGCAATACGGAGCCACTGGAGTTTATTGAGCAGTGGATGACAAGATTGGACATGTATTTTAGGAAAAGCATGTTAGTGGCTGAAGAGACCAGAGGCAGGCAGACCTACCGGTAGGGTGTGAGGTGATAGAGGTTTACGGTGGAGTGGTGGCAGTGTCGGAAAAGGGGGCATATTAGAGAGATGTTGAAAAGGTAAGATCAATGGACCTTGGCAACAAATTGTATATGGGAGGTGAGAGATAGTGAGGAGTTAAGGATGACCCCTAGGTTGAGAGCCAGGGGAACTGGGAGAATGGTCTTGTCTTGAATACTAACATGGAAGTTAGGAGAGTGGGGAGGGTTTAGGGGGAACGACAATGAGTTCATTTTAGACATGCTGAGTTTAAGACATCTGCTGGACAATCAGTTCAAGACATCTGACGGGCAATTAGAGATGTAAGATCAGAGGTCAGCAGAGAGATTGGAGCAAGAAAGGTGGATTTGAGAATCATCAGCATGGAGATGATCATCAAATCCATGGAAACTGATGAGATCACCAGTGAAGTAGTATAGAGGGAGAAGAGAAGAGGACCCAGGAAAGAACCTGGGGAACACCTATGGTTAGTGGGTGTGATCTGGATATTGATAAGGGGGTATAGTAGGATTGCCTGCCTGCAGCAAGGCCCAGTTGAGGTTGTATAACATAAATTTGTAGTGGACCCAGTCAGAATGGTTTCATGTGTTCAGCAGCACATGTATAGAAGCAAAGGTGGCGAATTGTGGAAGTGTTCCAAAGCTGAAGTTTGGCTGGACATAACTGGCGATATGATAAGGGAGCTAGGGATTTAAGAGAGGACAGTGTAGAATTAAACTGGTTCACTATGGGGTCAAGATGGGGAAAAGAGAAGACAGTGGTTAGTGCAGGGGAGATGGCCTGGGAGAGAATTAAGAGGTCAAAAGACCAGATGTCTTGGTATGCAGACGAAGAGGAAGATTTGGTAAGAAAAGGCAAAAAGACAAGTGGAAAGTCAATAGATTATTATTGAGTAAGAGAGTGAGTGGCCTGGTCAAACCTGCAATTTAGGAAAAATCATTTTGGCAGTTGTGTGAAGATAGATTAGGTTGGGGAAAGACGAGGGAGAGAGAGCAATTAGGAAACGATTGCATTTCTCCGATGCAGAAATAATGTCTAAACTAGACTAGTAGGAGTAGAAAAAAGGGAAGAGGTATGAAATATTGTGGAGGCAAAAAGAACAAAATTTGGCCATTGATTAGGATGTGGGATGAAGTAGAGTGAGGCATCTAAAATAATATCAAGGTTGAAAATTGAAAAGATGGTGGTGCTATCAAAATAAATATGGAAGTTCAGAAGAGGGTAGATTTTGGAAAAACTAATGCAATCTGTTAATGAGTTCTGTTTTGGATGTGTTGAGTTTGAGATGCCTCTAGGACATCTGATTTGAAATGTACAGTAGACAGTGAATGCTGTGACTAGAGCTCAGAAGAGATGCTCAGGATAAATATACGTAGATCTACAAGTCCTCTGCACTGTGACACCTGGAAGGTGATGAGGTTACCAAGTGAAAGAGTATACCGAGGGAAGAAGAGGCGGCCCCAGAAAAAAGCTGGGGTACATCCATGCTGGAGGGCATGACACAGACGCTGAGAGGCAAAAGAGACTGGAAAAGAGGCACCAGACAAGAATGAGGGAGGAGAACTGAGAGAGAGAGACGAGAGAGAGAGAGAGAGAGAGAGAGAGAGAGCAGTGCCAAGACCCAGGGAGGAGAGAATGTCCAGGAGGAAGGAGTGGGCGGCAATGCCAAATGATGCAGAAGTTGAGAAGGATGGAGACTGAGAAAAGGCCACCTCCCCTTCAGGTCTCCATCATTTGCACTCTTAGGAACTAGACTCTTCCTTATTGGTAAGAGAGATCCAGAATAGAATTTCCCTTTGTGGTTCCTCCACCTTTTTGAAGAATGAAATTATCATTAAGGGAAATAAAGAAATTATTAGCTATACTGACATTGGCGGAATGAGCTTGGTATCAGATGTCTGGATAACTGAACTCCCTCACTGATGCTATATCGTGCCTCCACATCCAGTTTGGGGTGTTTTCTGTCCATGGTTCTGTAGTATATTCCAATGACAATATCACTTTTATTGGACGCTTCATTGATCTTCACCCAAATGCTCTCCAACATGTATTTCCTTCCTGGATTTCCTAATGAGTTCTCTCTAATATACATTGCTACTCCACCCATTAACAATCCTGATTTCTTTTGAATAAGGCTTCACATCTAGATCCATATTCCATTCATGAGTTTCATCCCACCAAGTCTCAGTGATATCCATGATGTCAGCTTTGCTTCTTTGCATCAGTATCTCTAACTCATCTTGCTTGTTGCTTTGCACGTTTCTGTCTAGACAATATGAGACGATGGGTTTTATTTCTGGATCCTCTTGATTTTTGTCTCTCGGGAACTTTAGGGTGTCTCTACCCTAGTCTTTCTATACTGTAGGTACCTCCTACTGGATACGCCGTCATTTTTCTCCATGACCTTTTCTTTTCCATTTAATTTCCTTTTATTTAGATTACAAAGATTCTAGGCAAACACATTTTATTAGCCTTTGTTAGGTGTCCTCTAGCTGTAGCTAAGAGCCAATTATTCCTATATTTTAAGCTACAGTCAAGAAATCTAAATTCTGTTCTCTGATAATAACTTCTTAACCAGCAATTTATTCACTTCCCAGATCTTTCTCTTTCAAAGTCCCTGTATTCTATGGGCAGCAATGAGTAAAAAAAATACCATCTATACCCCTAAGATCTTTAACTTTTTGCCCAAGACTTTGTAAATATTGTCACTGTTTTCTAGCTTCCTTCTGACAGTGTTTTTCATACTTGTGAATCATAAATGGGCAGCACTCAGTCAGTATGAAAAGTCTTATGGAATTTTCAATATATATCTATATATATATTATGTGTATAATATATGTGTATGTGTGTATGTATATGTATGTATAGTCCATCACTGAAGGTTTACTTAATTAACATCTTTCCAGTTTGGTAGAATTTGCACTCTAATGCCTTTGAGAATCCTGGATCACTTCCATACCAAGCCTTCGTGGAGGCTGAATTTATTACAAAATGAAGTGCCTTCTCTCTATTATTTTCATGTATCAATTTATACACAAAAGTTTGCCCAACCGGCTGTAATCAAAGCAAGACCATTCATCAACTTAACACTATACAGTATAACCATCATAAACAGACTTTGTCTGGAATGTAGTAGGCTTAATAAATACGTATTTACTTGATTGAAAGATTAATCAGAGAGGTCGAAAGGGTACAGAACTTATTTCTCCTTTGAGAGAATTAAGATTTTGCATTACTTTTGAACACATAAAAATTAGGTTTGCTACCAGTACATTCTTTATTTCTCTTTCTCTAAGGATCTTTTCATTTCCCTGCAGAATCACTTAATACTTCCATCATATTTAACATTTCCCTTCCTGATGTGGAAGAAGTCATTTCAGCAAAATAATAATGTACCTTTGTTCTGAAATGAATAGGGATAGTTGAGATGTGAAACAAAAGCACGTTTAATGTTTAACAGGGTTGCACATATCAGCTTTGTATTGATAGAGCAATTTGACAAAAGCTCAAGATTTTAAAATACTAGCAAACTTGGTACGGTATAATAATCCTGATGTACACATAGGAGCAGGTCAAACCCTTGGCAAGAAGAGTTCTAAGAGTCAGGTTTATTTGTTTTTTTTTTTTTAACTTATATTTTCTTTTTTATTATAAACTTAGTTAACATCAAGAGCATGTAGAAAGAAATGAAAGGATTGTATTTGAGAAAGTGAACTTTTCTTATGTGTAGTTTGTTTTTAGTTTATGTTCAGTTTAACAGGATAGCAACAAAACTGCTTTGCTGTATGTATTCCCTTTTGAATTTCCTTCTCTTCTCTGTATTTTTAATAGTTCACTGGAACTTTTTTCTTTTTGTTTTGCATCACTATCACTATTGAACTGCTCTGGCCCCCTCTATCCCAACTCCTGAAGAGAAAAGTACTCCCTTCTAGATAATAAGTACAGTCAATCCTTAGCTTTCCCAGTAATATTCCCTGAAAATGACTCAAAAGTAAAAAACACCAATGTTGATACATTGAAATTGTGGATAATAGGGGGTTAGGTTCCCACAACCACTGAAAACTATAATCTTTCACTAAAGATTGCTGAAAATACATTTTTCTGTATACAATTCTTTATAACAAAAAATTCTGATAATATGCATTTTTCTTAAGTAATCATGAAATAAACCATGAAATAACCCATAAAATGAAGTATGCAAAATAAATCGATAACATGAAAAACATTTTTCTTGCTAGTAATTCCCTAGAATTCTGTGACCTTTTGTGCTAACATCTCAATAGAAAGAATTGATTTCAGACAATATTCATTTTTCACGGCATGTGAAATCTACAGCACCATAAATACAGCATAGCAAATAAAGTTTTGAAAACTAAAACATTTTTTAACATGAATCTTCCCTTCCACTGTGTCAGATGGTGGTGTAAGGCCATTGTACTCTATACTAGACTGTTGTAAACCTCTCTACCTTGGCCTCCCTCTGAAAACCAAGGGAGAGGTTGCAGGGACTTTAGTTGCTGCTGTCGGAAGACTCCAGAGACTGGAAAGGTCTCAACATCACCTCCACCACTCTGTCCTTCACAGCTGATGGCTGGCGTTGGAGATAGTGAAGGACACACCCGCTTGAAATAATCCATCATCAACCTCTGCTTAATGCCTTAAGGGTCTCAGTATGGCCGTTCTACAGATGTGTCTAACACTGGATTTAAACTCGTCTTTCTTACCCCAAAGTTCATCACTGTGCCATCTAGCTCCACTAGACATTCTTCATCTATTTTGTCTTTCCTGTATGGATGGACAAGCCAAACTATTGTGAGTGATTACCGATGTCTTCCAGGTGGTTCTGAAAGGTCTTGGAGCTTGGTATAGTAAATGTAATTTCATCTGCAAATGGGAGCATCTGAAGAACCTTACCATCCACAGGGAATCCCCCCTCTACCTAGACTCTACTTGGGATCTCCTTCATCATGATGGTGAATACTTTTGGTGAGCATATATCTCACTGTCTTAAGCTTCATGTGCCCAGTGCTTATTATCTGAGGGTCACTGACCAAGGTCATTTCAATTATTGCGCCTTCCAAGAAATCTTGAATGATATCGGTATATGGATGGAGGTCTTGTTGTTGTAAATGAACTAATAAGTTGGTGTTTTTTTCTGCCAAGTAGAATTTTTTTTTTGCGATCAACAAACAATATAAACAATGGGATCTTATATTTGCTTCATCTTTCAGTCAATTGTGAGATTTTAAAGATATTTAAATCACTGAATATTACTTGCAAAAGTCTTCTTGTTCCCTACTAATAGCCTCATTGAAGATGCCCTGAATTTGTATATAAATGACTTTCATAAAGATTTTATGTACATGAGAGAGTAGACACCTAGGTTGATAGTCATTGATTTTCTCTCGGTCATCTTTTGGTGTACTAACAGTGTTCAAGACTTTTTTCCACGCTTTTTGATTATTCCCCTCCTTCAACTAACTTTAGTAGCATTCTCTTAATGCCTTCACAGTTGTATTGCCTCCACCATGGATCTCCCCTTACACACTTGATCCAACCTAGCTGCTTTTCTTGTCTTTGTTCTCTTGACTGCCAATAAAAAGTTACATCCTAAAGCAGATAGAGGAGCAGAAGAAGAGATAACTTTTGGACCTATAGATAGAGAAAGAATTCTTGACCAAATATGGGCTAGAAAGGATCACCAGGGATAAAAGGGACAACTTATTACATGAGATCGAAAAGCTTTTGCACAAACAAAATCAGTGCAGGTAACGTTAGAAGGACTTTAAAGTATAGGTACAAATCAACAAGAAAAAGGTGAGACCAAATGTTCCAGTGTTTGGGAGCGGCAGGAGACAAAGCATGGAGGTGACAAAGTACCCGCCGTGTCTGGGGAGTAACTGATCACCGAGGATAATTGGAGCATAGGGTCCATGTTGGAGGACAGCAGTAGAAAAGGCTAGTAAGGTGGCCCCAGATGGTGGTGGTCCTCAAATGCCAGCCAAAGGTGATACGGAACCATTGCATAGGAGTGACATGACCAGATTGGTTTGTCAACATTGTGGCAGATGGATCAGGGCAAGCAAGAGGAGGCAGGAAGACGTATTGCAGTATTCTTGGAGAGGGGTAATGCAGTCAGATGCTCATTTGTGCTGGTCACCAGCACTTGCATCATAAAGGAGCTCAGAGGAGAGATGTGTGCCAGGGAAATGATGTGGTGCTTATCTGAATAGAGGTGATGACTAAAGACATGAGAAATCACCGAGGGAGGGAGGGGTATAGAGAGAGGAGAGGAGAGACTGAAATACAAGGTTTTGAGGGAAGTCCACATTTAAGTGCATAGAAGAGGAAGGGGAAACCAAGGAGAATTCATCAGTGATGTAGGAAAAATCAGGAAAGAACAAGGTCCTGGGAACCCAGCGGGGCAGCTTAGCTAGAAGACTGGCTCTTGTTTTACCCCTACCCAGGAATACCTAAAGACATTTGAATTCCTAGTGTTCCTCTAGGGGCATTCAAATATTCTCATTTGCAAGTGACAAATTCCAATAAAAAAATTTGGACATAAAGCATATTTATTACAAATGTCCAAATCCTAGCTTGGCTGTCTATGACCTATATGACCCTGGGCAAGTCATTTAACTTCTTGGGCCTTGGCATCCTCATCTGTGAAATAAAGGTCCCTTCTAACTCAAAATTTATGATCCTGTGTAAAAAGAGAGAGAGAGAGAGAGAGACAGAATGAGAGAGGAAGGAAAGAAGGAAGGAAGGAGGGAAGAAAGAAAGAAAGAAAGAAAGAAAGAAAGAAAGAAAGAAAGAAAGAAAGAAAGAAAGAAAGAAAGAAAGAAAGAAAGAAAGAAAGAAAAAAGAAAGAAAGGGATTTCCCCCTGAGCCCCAGTGAAAAAGGAAATAGTAGGTCTATCTTCTTTCCCCATTGCTAGAGTGCTCAGTTCCTGTCCATACACAAATGAACTCACAGCACCAAGAGGGCAAGTCCCAGTAGCATGCATGGAATTGTGACTTCTGTGGAAGCAGCATCTGTGTCCCTCTCTGTTCTCACCGGGCATGACCCACACATCCGTGTGACGTGACTGCATAATCACAGTTCTCAACTTTGTCCTTTCCCAGTCCATTTTCTATTAACCTTGCTTTGATCGGTCTTGAACCTCTGTAGTACTTGACATTCTTGACTACCCCTGCTTCCTCTATCCTCTCTCTCTTCTCTTGGGCAGTGTATGGGAACAAAGGAGGAGCAGAGGAGGAGGAGGAAAATCCTTGTAGGGGCTAGGCCCAAGTGGAAAACACTGACTGGAGCGAAGCAGGGCTTGCTGGGAGTGACAGTGATTCAGGCAAATCGGTTCCAACTGGCGTCTGGGAATCCATGGCAATACCCAAGGCATTGTCAGTGGGGTCAGTCGATAAGTATTTATCGAGTGCTTACTGTGTGTCAGGCACTGTGCTCAGCACTGAAGATACAAACAGCTGCTAAAAGAAAGGCAGTCATTGCCTCTGCAGAGCTCACGTTCTAATGGGGAAGACAACATGCGAATGACCAGAGATACAACATAGGTGAGGGAAGGTAATCTTGGAGGGAAGGTACTGGAGGTGACTGGGGTGGGGAGTCAAGAAGAGCCAGAGTTTAGATAAGATCTGCTTCCTAATTTATACAATAACAACAATAATGCAAAGACAAACAATTTTGAAAGACTTGGGAACTCTGATCAGCACAAGGACCAACCATGATTCCAGAAAACTCATAATGAAACAGTAGTGGTTTTCTCGGACATGTGGGAATTTGTCTTGCTTGACTATATACATTTGTAACGGGTTTTGTTTTTCTTTTTTTTTTTTAAGTGAGGAAAGAAGGAAGGGGAGATAGGGTGGGGGAGAGAATACAGACCTGAAAATAAAAATTGAATTTTTAAAAAATGCAAGACATTGTTCCAGTCCTTGTGGAGCTTACGTGTATTTCTTTTTTTTTTATTAAATTTTTGGCAATTGGGGTTAAGTGACTTGCCCAGGGTCACACAGCTAGTAAGTGTCAAGTGTTTGGTCTGAGGCCAGATTTGAACTCAGGTCCTCCTGACTCCAGGACCTGTGCTCTATCCACTGCACCACCTAGCTGCCCCCACTTACATGTATTTCTAAAGTATATCGGTACTCATTTATAATTTTTATATTGTTGGTGATAGCCCTAGAGTTGTGTTCCCACGTATTTACCACCATTTCTACCACATAATAATGGAGTTCTCTACGTCATCTTTAGTTATTTTACAAAATACAATGTTTGTAATTCGGCTATGTGAATTATATAGTCATATTCCCAAAACAAATCATTTTATGAGGGAGGAATAATAACATGAACCCTGTGCAACATTCTGAAGAAGTCTATACTCCAGCATTCCAGGAATCATACAAAGATATTAAGAATAATAATAAAGGATAATCATAAAGATATTAAGAGAGGGTAGTGGTTTTAAGAATGAAAGAGGCTTTAGTGAGTCCTTACACAAAGACTAGTTTTCACCAGGCTGCATGGCTTAATCTTGGTTTAAAAGATATTATTTCCATACCCAGCACTGCAGCTACTCTGGCTTACTTGCCAAAGTGGTTCATGTGCTGAGTAGAGGAGCATTCCATGGTCCAAAGGCCTAATGGTCTAAGCTGTTTACAATGGTCAGCAGCCACCTCTCCCATTCAAGCCAATTTATACCATTAAATCAAATATGTCAGACTAAAAGTAAAGCAATGCCAACACCAGAGATTGCCCACTTCATCTCGTGTAATTGATGTACATATGAGAGTCCATGAGACAGTACAGGAAATTCCTTCTTTCTTGGTTTCTTATAACCTCTTTTCCTCCTCTCTTTTCCACCCCTGTATCCCTGTGAAAAACTTTCTAGCTGCTAAAGCAGCAAGATCTCTCAATGGGAAACCTTTGTCTTTTTTTTCCTTAGACCATTTGTATAAGTCCCTTTTTAGAGGCAGCTCAGGGCCTTTTCAGGGCAGCAAAACCAAGAGACAGGAAGGCCTGAGTTCAAATCTTCTGCCCATCTTTACTAGCTATGTGACCCTGGCCACTCACAGCCATTTCTCAGCCCCAGTCTTCTCATTTGAGAACGGGAATAACAAAATGGGAATAATAATCATACCCACCTTGCAGAGTGATGATAAAGATAAGATGGCATAATATGTGTAAATTACCTTGTAAACCCTGATGCAAAGCATAAGGTTGACTTATTATTAGGATCCACACTCCTCTCTGAGTGAGAGAAGACATGATGGAGATTGGAGTTATGGACTCAGCCCAAGGACTCAGTTATGGACATACCCCAAAGGCCAAGAATAAGGAGGGGTCAGAAACCTCAGCACAAGATTTTGGTTTTGTCTTCATTTATTTTTAACGTTTTTTTTTTAGTTCCAAAAGCCTCCTCCCTACCTGCCCCTCCCACATCAACTGAGAAGGAAAGCAATATGATAGCAGTTATACATGTGAAATCATTTAAAACATATTTCCATATTAGCGATATCACAAAAAAGCAAGAATAAAGAAAGTGAGTAAATAATACTTTGATTTGCACTTGGAGTTCATCACTTCTCTCTCTAGAGGTGGATGGAATTTTTTTCATGGGTCATTTGGAATTGTCTTGGATCATTGTGTTGATCAGAGTATCTAAGTATTTCACAGTTGATCATCATTACAATGTTGTTGTTACTGTGTACAATGATCTCCTGGTTCTGCTCACTTTACTTTGCATCAGTTCATGTAAGTCTTCCCAGGTTTTTTCTGATATCACTCCCCTTTCGTTAGTTATAACACAATAGTGTTCCATCACAATCATACGCTACTACTTGTTCAGCCATTCCCCAGTTTTGAGCATCTGCTTGATTTCCAATTCTTTACCACCACGAAAAGAGCTGCTATACACATTTTTGTACTTATAGGTCCTTTTCCTCTTTCTTTGATCTCTTTGGGATTCAGATCTAGTAGTGGTACTGCTGGGTCAAAGGGTATGCAGCCCTTTGGTTGTAGCTCCAAATTGTTCTCCAGAATGGTTGGACCAGTTCACAACTCCACCAGTAAGTAGTGCATTAATATCCCTATTTTTCCATGTCCTCTCTAGCACTTGTCATTTTCCTTTTCTTTCTTGTTAGCTGTTCTGATAGCAAGGTGGTACCATAGAGTTGTTTGCATTTCTCTAATCAATAGTAATTTAGAACATCTTTTAAGGCAATTGGGGTTAAGTGGCTTGCCCAGGGTCATGCAGTTAGTCTGTATTTGAGGCCAGATTTGAATATGGGTCTTTCTGACTCCAGGGCCAGTGATGTATCCACTGCACCACCTAGCTGCCCAGCATTTTCTCATATTACTATGGATAGCTTTGATTTTTTTCTTCTTCTGAAAACTGCCTGTTCATATCCTTTGACCACGTATCAATTGGGGAATGGCTCTTATTTTTTATAAATTTGACTCCGTTCCCTACTTATTTGAAAAATAATGCCTTAATCAGAGAAACTTGCTATAAAAATGTACATTACTTTGTTGCCTACAGTACCTTTTAGAAAAATGTCATTTCCCTGCCTGTGTCTTTTAATTAGGTCTATTTTTGCTTTTGCTTTCCCTGAAATCATGACTGCTACCCCTACCTTTTTCTTACTTCAGCTGACACACAATAGGATTCTGCCCCAGCCCCTTATCTTAGCCCTGTGTGTGTTTTTCAGTTTCAAGTGTGCGTCCCGTAAACAAGCATTGTTGGATTCTGGTTTCTGATCCATTCTATAATCCATTTCCATTTTATGGGTGATTTCGTCCCGTTCACATTCACAGCTATGATGACTAACTGTGCGCTTCCCTCCGTGCTATTTTCTTCTATTTATCCTTCTCCCTTTCTTTTATCCTGTCTCTCTTTAAAAGTCTGTTTTGTTTCTGACCACTGCCTGCTTCATTCCAATGAGATCTCAGATCCATTCAACCCTGGAAGCAGGACTTCTATATCAAGACTAAGCTTGAATTATATTCATTGTTTCATATGACATCCCTTGGATAGTGTGTTTATAGAAATGCCTTCTTGAATATGAGGGGATGCCTATTGCCTAGTTACTAGAAAAACATTAACTCTGTTTATATGATTTTCATTTCAGACTAAAGCATTCCAAAAAACAACAACAAAGGCTTCCAAGAAGATGTGGTGGAAAAACTACAAAATCATCATAATCATATCTTCCATTTTCATAATAATCATCATCATTCTTTTAAGTACAAATGTTATTTCAGTTTGAACCTTTAAGAAATACATCTCCCAAGTAACATCCCAAATAAATTGCTAAAATATGATTGGAGAGCTTTGTAGCCTAGTGATTAGAGCATCCTTTTCCACTGTCGCTGTTTTAATGTAGCATGTTATGGGGCCTTTGAGAAAGGTGAGAGCTTTGAATCGTGCTCCACAATCACCCTGCCTCCTCTAACATCCTTGAATGCCTCTTTGCACTTCCTGCATTTCTCTAGTCCCATATCTAGTACTTCCAAGCCTTCTTTAACACTTCTTCTTTGATTCTTAGAACTTCCAACATGGCTACTACTTATTTGGAAGAAACTATTTGGCCAACCCCATTATGTGAAGTTGTTTTAACCTTTTACCTTCTTTAGAAAAAAAGCGACCCTCAAGAATCAATATAATTGAAAGCATGATGGATTGGAGTTAAAAGATCCTAAAATGAAATTCTGTTTTAGCCCCTGACTGCAAGTTCCCTCACCTCCCGGGGCATCAATTTCCTCATCGATAAAATTAAGAGGTTAGCAGGGTTGGAGCCAAGATGGTGGAGTAGAAAAGTACTCAGCTAAGCTGAGTACTTTCCCAATATTCCCCTCCAAACAACCTTAAAATAATGGCTCAAATTGAATTCTGGAGTGGCACAGCCAACAAAAGGTCAGAATGAGACATCCATCCAGCCAAGACAACTATAACACAGGAGAAGAAACTAGCCCAGAGCCCAAGTAGATTAAACACCACTAGTAATTCTAGGTGGTGGTGACAAAAACAGCAGAAGCTTCAGAAGCTCTCACACCAGGACTGCAGAGCTGGTTCAATATTAGGAAGATAGTTCACATAATTGGCCATGTCAGTAACAAAATGACAAAAATCATATGATCACATCAATAGATACAGAAAAAGCCTGTGGCGAAATAGAACACCCATACCCATTAAAAACGCTAGAATGCATAGAACTCAATGGAGCCTTTCTTAAAATGACAAGTAGTATCTATTTAAACCAAGAGCAAGCATTATCTGCAATAGGGATAAAGGTGCAGCCTTCCCAATAAGATCAAGAGTGAAGCAAAGATGTTCATTATCACTATTATTCAATATTGTACTGCAGATACAATAGTGCGCTTAAATGCTAGCTATAGTAATAAGACAAGAAAAAGAAATTGAAGGAATAAATATAGGCAATGAGGAAACAAAACTATGAACCCTGAAGAATCACCTGAAAAATTAGATGAAATGATTCACAGTTTCAGCGAAGTTTCAGCATATAAAATAAGCCCACAGAAATCATCAGCATTTTTATACACTACCAACAAAACACAGCAGGAAGAAATAGAGAAATCCCACTTAAAATAACTGCAGACAACATAAAATACTTGGGAGTCTTATCTGCCAAAACAAACCTAGGGATTATATGAACACAATTACAAAACACTTTTCGCACAAATAAAGACATCTAAACAGTTGAAGAAATATTAATTGCTCATATAAGGATGATCTCCTATGAAAGGTTTAGCTATTCTGATCAACACAAAGATCCAAGATAATTCCAAAGGATCCATGATGCTATCTACCTCCAGAGAGAGAACTGATGAACTCTGAATGCAGATTGAAGCATACTTTCTTTAACTTTCTTGTTGTTTTATTTTGTTTATGTTTTCTTTTGTAACATGGCCAATCTGGAAATACATTTTACTGACTCACATGTATAATCAAAATCAAATTGCTCGCCTTCTCAAGGAGGGGTGAGGCACAGGAAGGAAGGAGAGAATTTGAGACTCAAAAATTTCTTAGAAATGATTGTTTAAAAAATTATACATGTAATTGGGAAATATTTAATGACATAAATAAAAATAATTTAAAATAAAATTAACAGGTTGAATTAGTCGACCTTGGACGTCCCTGCCAGCTCAGAATCTGTGATCCTGAGATAGAGACACTTAAGTATATATAACAAGGCCATTTATACATTCCTCTTTTGCACAATCTTTAAGACTTAAAAATCAAGATACTTGGTTTACTTTAAGCATATTTTCCTTTCTTTGACTACAGGATCTGAAACTTCCAAACCCCCCCTCCTTCTTTTTCCTAATCAACATATACTCATCCCCTCCTTCAGCACAAATTACAGATTTTTAATTCCTTTAATGCTTTCCCTGAGATGGTATTGCATCCAAGGTTTCAAAAGTTTTCTAATATCAAAAGTAAATATTCCATCATATAATACAGGCTTGAGCGTAGTAAGGCCTTGCTGAGCACATGTACTGTACGGATTAGAGCCAAGAATACCACCAAGCAAGAAGACTTTGCCCCCTAGATTTAGCTATGTTCTTGTGCCTTTCCCTTTTCTGGTCATTTATCTGAGAGATGAAAATAACCCTGAGCTTGAGACACTTGGGAAGCCCCTACCCCAAAAAGGCTTTCAGAGTTTGTTGAAAGGGTAGTCTCTAAATTGCTGCTGACTGATGCAACTGATCAGTTTAGCAATTGTACAGAAAGGAGAAAGACACGAGGAATTTCTAACCCTAAATCAGATTGTGGTTTCTGACTGAAACTCTGTGGGAAGTGAATGATAATTTAAGGAGGGGGGGGAAGGATGGGAGATAGAGATTTAACCTAAGGGCACTTGTTAGCTGGGATATTCTACATTCCAAAGAGCTTGACTCCTGGAGCAGGAAATCACCTTTTGGTTGGGAAACATTTGTAGGGGGAGGGGACAATGAATAGATTAAAAAAACATTCAAATACTGTCAGGTACTGTGCCAAGTGCTGGGGATGCAAACACAAAAGACAGTCCCTTCCCTCGAGGAGCTTACATTCTAACCCAGGGCACACAAGACCCAGAGGGGAAGAGTAGCAATGGCAGTGTTGATCAAACTACTATTCCCAGAACAAGAGACAGAAAACTGGGGAAGCATAGAGCATGCCTGGGGGTCTGGTGGGGGTTTTCTCTTTAATCAGCATAATGTATGCTCAGGAAGCGGCAAAGTGAGGAGGTACAGGGGCAGCACCATTGGGGATTTAGGGCCAGCTTGAAAGAGTTGTTATTTTTCAGTCATTTTTTCAATGGCGTCTGACTTTGGGACCCCATTTGGGGTTTTCTTGGAAAAAGATACTGTAATGGTTTGCTATTGCCTTCTCCAGTTCATTTTACAGATGAGGAAACTGAGGCAAACAGGATTCAGTGATTGGCCCAGGGTCACATAGCTTGTAAGTGTCCGAGGCCAAATTGGAGCTCGTGAAGATGAGTCTTCCTGACTCCAGGTCTGCATTCTATCCACTGCCCCACTTAGCTACCCACTTGAAAGAGTAAAGCTTCTGTTGCTTCTTTTCTTGCCATACTCTCTCATATCACTTCTTGGCCTCTTTGATTTGAGTTCAGGTGTGCTCTACTATTTCAAAAGCCTTTGCTTATACTAATTGTGTCTTCTGACTAACAAAACTAAACCCATCAGTGGGGGCTCATAAACTGTTTTTAAGCAAAGATAAGTCCAGAAAGTACCTTGAACCTGAGGTCACCTTGTCTAGGGGACCCACATACAAGTTGGGAGATGCCCCAGTGCTGGTAGAATCACAGAATATTGAGTTGGAGAGGAGCTTAAAGATCTCTAGTCCAGCTCTTTCATTTTACAAGTGAAGAAACCAAGACCTAAGAGGTCATAGAGTCAGGAACACCTGACACACACTTGCTGTGTGACCATGGTGAAGTGTGACCTTTTTGTATCTTAAACTCTTGTCCACTCAATCAAAAATATTTTTTGCTTAACAGTATTTTATTTTTTCTAATTACATATAAAGGCAATTGTCAATATTCATTTTTTGGAAGATTTTGAGTTCCAGTTTTTTTCTCCCTCCTTCCTTTCCTCTTCTCTCCCCTCCCCAAGATGGTAAGCAATCTGATATGGGCTATACACGTACAATAATGTAAAACACATTTCCACGTTAGTCATTTTATGAAAGAAGGAACATAACAAAAGGCAAAAAACACCAAAAGTGAAAATAGTATGCTTTGATCTCTATTCAGACTCCATCACTTCTTTCTCTGGATGTGGATAGCATTTTCCATTATGAGTCTTTTGAAAGTGTCTTGGATCCCTCTGACCCAACAATACCACTTGTAGGGCTATATCCCAAAGAGATCATAAAAATGGGAAAAGGACCCACATGTATAAAAATACTTACAGCAATATTTTTGTAGTGGCAAAGAATTGGAAATTGAGGGGATGCTTATCAATTGGGGAATGGATTAACAAGTTGTGGTATGTGAATGTAATGGAATACTATTGTGCTATAAGAAATGATGAGCAGGTGGACTTGAGAAAAACCTGGAAAGACTTGTATGGACTGATACTGAGTGAAGTGAGCAGAACCAGGAGAATGTTGTACACAGTAACAGCCACATTGTACGGTGACTAGTGTTGATAGACTTAGCCCTTCTCAGCAATGCAAGGATCTTAGACAATTCCAAAAGATTCATGATGGAAAATGCTATCCACATCCAGAGAAAGAACTATGGAGTCTGAATGCATATCCAAGCACATTATTTGATATCTCTCTTTTTTTGTTTGTTTCTTCTTTCTCATGGTTTCTCCCATTGGTTCTAATTCTTCTTTACAACATGACTAATGTGAAAATAGGTTCAATATGATTGTATATGTAGAGCCTATATCAGATTGCATGCTTGGGGTGGGGGAAGGGGAGAGATGGGGAGAAATTTGGAACTTAAAATCTTGTGGAAGTGAATGTTGAAAACTAAAAATTAGTTAATAAAAAAAAAGAAAAAAGAAATTGTCTTGGATCATTGTATTGCTGAGAAGAGCTAAGTTAATCATAATTGACCAATGCACAGTGTTGCTTTTACTTTGTACAATTTAATTCCTGGTTCTGCTCACTTCACTCAGTTTATATAAGTCTTTCCAGGTTTTTCTGAAATCTATCTGCTCATCATTTCTTATGGAACAATAGTATTCCATTACATTCATATACCATAACTTGTTCAGCCATTCCCCAATCAATGGGCATCCCCTCAACTTCCAATTCTTTGTCAACACAGAGCTGCTATAAATATTTTTGTAAATGTGGGTCCTTTTCCCTTTTGTATGATCTCTTTGGGATACAGCCCTAGTAACAGTATTACTGGATCAAAGGGTATGCACAGTTTGATTGCCCTTTGGGCATAGTTCCAAATTGTTCTCCAGAATGGTTGGATCAGTTCACAGCTCTACCAACAGTGCATTAGTGTTCCAATTATCCCCCATCTTCTTTGATATTTATCATTTTCCTTTTCTTTCATATTAACCAATCTGATAGGTGTGAGGTGGTAAAGGTATTTATTAAGCACCTCCATGCGCCAGGAACCACTGGGGGAAACAAGTACAAAAGTACAAGTGCAAAAATAAAGCAATCTCTACTTCTCTAATTGTTTCATGCCACCAGCCATTCATTTCCCATACTCACCTTTCTCTTTTCTAAAGTCCCTCCCTTCAATTGGCAGCTGTGATCAACAACAAAACACCTGTACTTCCTAAAATCTATACTTTCTTGACCAGAAACTCTAACTTGAAAAAGTAATCATTTTAAAATGTGCACACACGAATAATGCTTAAGAAATTACCTTTGATCCATTTTAAAGTGTTCATTAATATTAACATAACAGAAAACAGCTGGTAGGTTGTAAGCAGATGCAGCAAAACCGAGAATAACCAGAACTCTCAAGTAATGATTTCATTTTTCTATATACAAAGGTCTATAGAGGCATAACACTTTTGGAACATGCAAGAAAATCACAGGTTACTAGATTTTTACTCTAAAGTATATCGTGGGGCAAGAAAAAAAACGTGTGTATGTACATATACACATATTTATGTGTATATATGTATGTATATAGAGAGATAATATTAGTTTTCTAATTATTTCCATTTCAAAAATTAGTGTTAAAATTTTTATGTGTGTGTGTAGTCCCATTCCCCATTTATTTGTTTATTTCCATTTCACTGCTGCTTAACTCAGCAAAACATGCTTATCAATAGCAATCTATATAAGTATATTGTGTTGGGGTTTGTTTGTTTTTTTTGCTGAAATTTTTAAACATATTAATGACAACAAAAGTTTGCAAAACCCACTGTCAACATACCCTTCCCCACTGGTCCTTTGACAGAAACAGGGTTCAGGACACCCAAAGTATTCTAGTCAGTCTAGGCATCAGGAGCTCAATAAATGTTTATTGACTTTGATTATTATTAATTGATGTGAGATACACAATAAGGGTGGTATTCTATGAGTATTATTGGTTTAAAGGCAAATCTGGCTAAATTTACAAAATTCCAAACAGAGTTCAAGTAGTACAAAAGTTAAGACTCTGAGCATCAATGAATGTCTTAGCCAGCTTCAACTCTTTACAGACTAATTAATCATTTTGTATAAAGAAGTAAATGAATAATTCAGGCCTGACCAACGGGCCAAATATTGAGTCTCAAGATCCATTTCTTGTCTGTTTCAAGGCTTTCCATTCTTTACAGGGTGTACAAAACACTGAATACACGCCCGTAATTATGCCAAACTATCAAAGTGGAATTTTAAGAAAAAGATTACTATGTTTAACTTTGCCTTGACTTTCTAGACTAAATTCAGCTATTCAAAATGTCATTAAAACATTCTAAAAGTTATCAAAGCCTAAGCTAAATCCCAGAATATTTAAACTTTACCCATTTAAGGTCAGACTTCTTGAGGTTTTAGATTGTAAGCTCCTTGAGGGCTGGGACTGTCTTTTGCCTCTTTTTGTATCCCCAGCACAAGGCCTGACAGATAGTAGGCACTTCATAAATGTTTCTTGATTGAGTGACTGACTTCACCTCGCAGGTTAGTTGTCTGGGTCCCATTTAGCTACTTTAATCTTTGATGTAGTAGAGATTTGAGGCAGAGAGATAAACCAGAAGGCTACTGCAATTGTCCAGGTGTGAGGTAATGAAAGTATATATCAGGATGGTGGCCATGGGACTGGAGGGAAAGGGATGTGTACAAGAGATGTGAAAGTAGAAACTATAAGGGTTAATAACAGATTGGATATGTCAGTGAGTGTTAGTGAGGAATCAAGGATGACAGCAAGGTTGTGAACTTTGGTAACTGAAAGGGTAGTGGTGCTCTCAACAGCAATAGGGAAGTCTGGAAGGAGGGCGAAGAGAATGAGCTCAATATTAAATATAGTGAGTTTGAGATGTCTATGGGAAAACCAGTTCAATGTGTCCAATAGGCAGTTGGTAATGCAAGACTGGAATTTGGGTGAGAGGTTAAGGCTCAATAAGTTGATATAATAATAATCCACATAGAGATGATCAATGAACCCTGGGAGCTAATATAATCACCAACTGAGACAACAGAGGAGAAGAAAACAGGGTCCAAGGACAGACACTTGGGGGGCACTTATAGTTAGTGGACATAACCTGGAGGAAGATCTAGCAAAGGAAACTGAGAAGGAATAGTCAACAGGTATAAGGAGAAAAATCAGAAAAAGAAGCATCAAAACCTCAAGCAGAGTATCTAGGAGAAGAGTGTGATTGATGGTGCCAAAAGCTTCAGAGAGGTCAAGAAGGATGAGGACCGAGAAAATCCTATTACATTTATATTACTACCTTCTTGTTCATAAATTTTACAGCTGTGATATGGCTACTAAATATTTTTAAATCTCTATAGAGATCATGGGAAAGTTCTTGCTTGTTAACTCAGTGAACTATGCAAACTACTTCCAAATGACACATTTAGAGAAATGAATTAATAAGTGAGAACTTTAGGGAACTGAGCCGAATTTATAAAAATAAGAGACATTCCTTAGTTGATAAATGGTCAAAGGACATGAAAAGGTAGTTTTCAAAAAAAGAAAGCAAAGCTATCAATAGTCACATGGTCTAAATTACTATTAATTAGAGAACTGCAAATGAAACAACTCTGAGATGCCACCTCACACTCATCAGATTGGCTAATATGGCAGAAAAGAAAAATGTAAAATGCTAGATAGGATGTGGAAAAAATTGAGACCCTAATGTTGGAGGAGTTGTGAACTGGTCCAACCATATTGGAAAACAATTTGGAACTATAACCAAAGGGCCATAAAACTGTGCATACCCTTTGACCCAGCAATACCACTAGGTCTGTGTTGCAAAAAGATCAAAGAAAAGGGGAAAGGGCCTATTTGTACAAAAAATATTTAGAGCAGCTCTTTTTGTGTTGGCAAAAAAATTGGAACTTGAGAGGATGCCCATCAATTGGGGAATGGCTGAACAAGTTGTGGTCATATGATTGTGATGGAATACTATTGTGCTGTAAGAAATGACAAATAATATGGTTTCAGGAAAACCTGGGAAGAATTATGTGAACTGTTCGATTTGAAGTGAGCAGAACCAGGAGAACATTGTACACAGATACAGCAACATTGTAATAATGATCAACTCAGAAAGACTTAGCTACTCTGATAAAGAAAATGATCCAAGATAATTCCAAATGACCCATGATGAAACATGCTATCCATCTCCAGAGAGAGAACTGATAAACGTAAGTGCAAATGGAAGCATACTTTTTAAACTTTCTTTTTCTTGTTCGTATTGTGCATTTTCTTTTACAACATGGCTAATACAGAAATATATTTTGCATGACTTCACGTGTATAATCAATATCATGTTGCTTTCCTTCTCAAGGAGTGGTGGAGGGCAGGAAGGGAGAGCATTTAGAACTCAAAATTTTTTAATTTTTTTTTTACTTTTAATTGGGAAATGTTTAATAAAATCAACAAAAATATATTTTCAAAAATTATCTCTCCTTGATCTACTTTCCAAGTCAATTGTTTTTCCGATGAGATATTTCACATTTTTTTCATTCTCTTGATTTTGATTTGATTATTTCTTGATATCTCATGGAATCATTAGCTTCCACTAATCCAATTCTTATTTTTAAGGAACTGTTTTCTTCAGTGAGCTTTTGTATCTCCTTTTCCATTTAGCCAGTTCTGCTTTTTGAGGAGTTATTTTCATCAGTGAAGTTTTGTGCTTCTTTTTCCATTTGGCCAATTCTGATTTTTAAGGTGTTATTTTCTTCAGTATTTTTTGTGCCTCTTTTATCAAGCTGCCAGTTCTCTTTTCATAATTTTCTTGCATCACTCATTTCTTCTCCCAGTTTTTCTTCTACCACTCTTCTCTCTTTGTTCACTGCTTCCAAGAATTTTTGTTGAGACTGTGTCCAATTTGAATTTTTCTTCCTTTGAAGCTTTGCTTGTACCTGTTTTTACATTGTCTTCTGAGTTGTCACAGAAGAAGATGTTTATGGTCATGTCCCTTTTTTTGTCGTTTGCTCATTTTTCCAACCTACTTCTTGGCTTTTAACTTTATGTTCAATTTGGGCTCTGTTCCCAGGGTGGGGCCAACACTTTCCCCAACTTCAGGCTTTTTCACACTTTTATTTTCAGAGCTAGTTCTGGAGGTCTGTAACTTTTTCAGTGTTTCCAAGGTGATGTGACCTGAGGAGAGATGTAGTCACTGCTCTCTGGGTCTGCGCTCTGGACCCAGGAAGGCTCCATGCTCCCCTGCAGCCACAAGGCTACTGCCTTGGAACTATGACCTGGAGCTGAATAAAGTCACCTGTAATCTCTTTCTGATCAACGGTCCCACCCCCTCACCTTCTCTGGCCTGAGGTTCCCCAGGCTTCTGCTGCCAATGTCATCTCCAAGGTCCCCTGCTGTTATTGCTGCCAAATGCACTACAGGTCAGGCCCCAACCTGGTGTCACAGACCTCTCCCACTGACCTCCTAAGTTGTCTTGGGCTGGAAACATGTGTCACCACAACCTTTTGTTGGCTCTGCCATTCCGGAGTTCAATGTGATATGTGACGTCTTAAAGCTGTTCGGAAGAGAATTCTGGCAGAGTTCAGCAGCACTGCTGCCTTTACTCTGCCCTCGTGACTCCTCCCCTTCTTATCTGTCGGCTGTTTATTCTGCTGGGGAGTGGCTCCTGTTCTTGTGTTTGTAAAAATTCCCTATTTGTCTTGGACCATCATTAAGGAAACATTACAATTATTTTTGTAGTTAATTTTTCTTTCTATTTCTTATTCAAGATTTCTTTTTTTCTTATGAATTAGAAAAGCCTCAACACATGAACATTTCCTTACATGTGAAAAAAAGGATTGCATATCACAGCATGAAACTCCATTACACAAAACTTGGAGTTGTTTTTACAGTACCGTTCCAATGGAATGCCTTCTTTTCCCTTCTCTCAACTTGTTAAAATTTACCCTGCACAATTAGGAAATGTGTATACTTCTTTCTATTCCCATTTAGTAATCACCCAAACATCCTCATACCTAACCTTTTGTTTTGTTTTGTTTTGTTTTATTTTTTTACATTTTATCTGTTTTTAACATTCTTTTCTTTTTAAATTTTGAATTCCGAAATCTCTGTTTCCCTCAACCTACCCACTAAGAAGGCAGGCGACATATTAATTATACGTGTGAAATCATATGAAACATTTTTTCATATTAGCCGTCTTTCTTAAAAAGCAAGAAAAGGAAGCAGAAAACTATGCTTCAATTCACACTCAGAGTTCATCGGTTCTCTGTCTGGAGGTGGATGGCATTTTTTCATCATTAGTCCTTTAAATTCGTCTTGGCTCATTGTATTGACCAGAGTAGCCAAGTCTTTCACGTTTGGTCATCATTATGACGTTGTTGTTACCGTGCACAATCATATCTCCTGTTCTTCTTATTTAATTTGCATCGGTGCATACAGGTTTTGCCATATTTTTCTGAATCAACTTCCCCCTTGTCATTTCTTATAACACAATAGTGTTCCATCACAATCATAAGCCGCAACTTGTTCAGACGTTCCCTAAATAATGGGCATCCCCTCAATTTCAAATGCTTTGCCAAGACAAAAGAGCTGCTATAAATGTTTTTGTACATATAGGTGCTTTTCTTTTTTCTTTTATATCTTTGGGATACAGACCTAGCAGCGCCTTTGCTGGGCCAAAGAGTATGTACAGTTTTGGGCATAGTTCCAAATTGTTCTCCAGAATGGTTGGACCAGTTCACTACTCGACCAGCAGTTCACTAGTGTGCCTATTTTTCCTTCATCCCCTCCAGCATTTGTAATTTCTGATAGGTGTGAGTTGGTAATTCAGAGTTGTTTTAATTGCTTTCTTCTAATTAGTAGTGACTTGGAGCATTTTGTTCATATAACTATAGATAGCTTCAGTTTCTTCTTCTGAAAACTGCCTGTTTGTATCCTTTGATCATTTATCAATGTGAGAATGGGTCTCATTTTTATAAATTTGACTCAGTTCTATATTTGTACCTTTTCGCATGATGTAGTTTCCCTGCTTATCTCTTCTAATTGGGTCTATTTTTTCTTTAGTTTTGTATGAGATTATGATTGCTATCCCTGCTTTTTCTTTTTTTTTTAACTTAATTTGAAGTATAATAGATTCTGCTCAAGCCCTTTATTTTAATTCTGTGTATGTCTTTCTGCTTCAAGTGTCTCATTTAAACTTATCTATCTTGTAACTTATCTATATTGTTGGAATCTGATTTCTAATCCATTCTGCTATCTGCTTCCATTTTATAGGTAAGGTCATCCTATTCAGAGTTATGATAAATGAGTATTCCTTCCATCGCATTTTCTTCTGTTTCTTCCTCTCTCTGTGTCTCTGTCTTTGTCTCTCTCTGTGTCTCTGTCTGTCTCACCATCTCTCTCTGTCTGTCTCCCTCTGTCTCTGTTTCCTCTATTCCTCCTCAAGTCTATTTTGCTTCTAATGACTGCCTGCCTTAATCTGCCTTCCCTTTTAACATACACAAACACACACTCACACACACACTTACACACACATACACTTTTCTTTTTCCCTTCCCCTCCTATTTCCTTATTGGATAAGTTGCATTTTTATAGACCACTGAGTACACACATGCTCGCACTCACACGCACATATATGTATGTATGTATATTTCCCTCTTTGAACCAATTCCAGTGAACATGAGGCTCAGGCATTGCCCACCATACCACTACCCCCCCACCCCATTTCCCCTTCTATTATAAAAGTTCTTTGTCATGTGCCTCTTTTATGTGAAAAAAATTTTACCTTTCCTTTACCCTTTCTCCCATCCCTCTTTCTCATCCTTTCGTTTTTTGGAGATCATTCCAACATAACTGACTCACATCCATGTCCTCTGTCTATGTAAACTCCTTTTAACTGCCCCAATAATGATAAAGTTCTTAGGCATTAACATGTATCATCTCATATAAGTAGTTTAACTTTGTTGGGACCCTCATGATTATTCTTTCATGTTTACCTTTTTATGCTTCCCTTGAGTTTTGTGTTTATCAAATTTTCTATTAAGCTCTGGTCTTTTCATCGAGAATGCTTGAAAGTCTTCTATTTCATTAAATATCAATTTTTCCCCTGAAGGATTACACTCAGTTTTGCTGGATAGGTTATTCTTGATTGTAATACTAACTCCGCTGTCTTCCAGAATATCATATTCTAAGTCCTCCACCCCTTTAATGTGAAAGCTGCTATATCTTCTGTGATCCTGACTATGGCTCCATGGTATTTTGATTGTTATTCCTGGTTGCTTGAAGTATTTTGTCTTTGATCTGGGAGCTCTAGAATTTGGCTATAATATTTCTGGGAGTTTTCATTTTGGGATCTCTCTCAGGAAGTGATCAGCAGATTCTTTTAATTTCTATTTTACTCTCAAAATCTATTCTCAGGCAGTTTTCCTTAATAATTTCTTGAAATATGATGTCCGAAGTCTTTCTTTGATTGTGGCTTTCGGGGAATCCAATAATCCTTAAATTATCTCACCTGGAGCTATTATTCAAGTTAGTTGTTTTTCTAATGAGATATTTCACATTTTCATCTATTTTTTCATTCTTTTGACTTTGATTGTCATAGAATCATTAGCTTCCACTTGCTCAATTCTAATTTTTAAGGAATTATTTTCTTCAGTAAGCTTTTGTAATCTCTTTTTCCATTTGGTCAATTCTGCTGTTTAAGGAGTTATCTTCAGTGAATTTTTATACCTCCTTTTCTATTAGGCCAATTCTGTTTTTAAAGTGTTACTTTCTTCAGTTTTTGTTTTGTTTTGTTTTGTTTTTTTGCCTCTTATACCAAGCTGTTAATTTTCTTTTCCTAATTTTCTTGCTTCACTCATTTCGTTTCCCAAATTTTCCTCTACAGCTCTTATCTTTAACTCTTCCAGGAATTCTTGTTGGATTTGGGTCATTATTTTGCTTTGAGACTTTCTTGTAGCTGTTTCCATATTGTTGCCTTCTAAATTTATATCATGTTCTTCCTTTGTCAACACAGTTGCTTTTTTATGGTAAAATTCTTTTTTTATTGTTGTGGTTTGCTCATTTTTCAAGCCTGTTTTTTTTTTTTTACTTTGAACTTTATGTTCTGCTCACCTGGGGGTGGGGAGGCACTGTCCCAGGCTTCAGGCTTTTTCATATTGCTATTTTCAGAGCTAGCTCTGGGATGTTTGCAATTTTTTGGTGCTTCCAAGGTGATGTGATCCTGGAAGAGGTGTGGCCACTGCTCTCCTAGTCTGAGCTCCAGTCTTTACCCAGGAAGGGCCCTCACTCCCAAGAAGCCACAAGCACTAGCACTCCTCTCCATCTTAGAACTGTGACCAGGGCCCCTGCTCCCTTGTGACTGGCCACAAGGACTATTGCTGTCATTCTATAAATTGTTGTTCTGGTTCTATTCACTGAACCCTGCATCAGTTCATATAAGTCTTCCCAGGTTTCTCTGAAACTATCCTCTTCATCATTTCTTAAAGCACAATAGTATTCCACGACATTTATATACTTTAACTTGTTCAGTAATTCCCCACATGATGGGTACCCCCTCAGTTTCCAAATCTTTACCACAATAAAGAGCTATAAGACCCTTAGAGTTTGTAGATCCTTAGAGTTTCTTTTGCTCAGGACTGACTAATCTCTTTTACTCTACTCTCCCCTCTAATTCCTCCTTCTTTCTTCTCCCCGTTCCCTCCTATCTCCCCATGGAGTGAAATGTATTTCTATACCTAACTCTGAATGTGTATGTTCTTCTCTTCTTTGACCAATTCAGATGAGAGATTTAAGTATCAACTTAAGGACTGGGGTGGTCTTATTGCTGCTTTCTTGGTGTAGTGAGCGTTATTTTATTCCAGGACCTCAAGGACAGCTCAGGCTTGGGACCTGCAAGTTATCACTGTAATCAAAGTGGTGTGATCCAGGGCAAAGTCTGATTACTGTCCCCCAAGTGTGATCTCTGCAAATTCTAGCTTTCAGCTGCTGGGGAGCAGCTACTAAATTATGAGATAGTTTTCCCTAACCTGCCTTTTTCTCCTCCCTAATGTATTCCTCTTCCCCCTCCCTTACCTCCCTTCTCTTAAGATCGAGACATAACAGAAGCGCTCCCTCATTGACCTCTGATGATGATAGGGTTCAGTGGGGACGCTGGTATCGTCTCCCCATACTAGAACCTAAGTAGCTTACGTTTGGTCCTTTGTCATTGCTCGTTCGTGTCTACCTTTTTGTTTCTTTTAATTCCTGCTCTCGAACCTCAAAGTTTCTACACAACCCTGGTGTTTTCAGCAGGAATGCTTCCAATTAGTTCATTAAAGGTGAATTCCTCCCCCCCCCCCCCCCGTAGGATTATATCCAGTTTTGCTCGGTATGTATGGGCTGTAAGCGTATCCTTTCCCTTCTGGAATATCATACTCTAAGCTCTCCACTCTTTTATAGTGTTGATTGCTAAATCATATGTGATCCCAACTGTGGCTCTTCAGTATTTGAAATCTTTGTTCCTGGATCTGGCAGTATTTTTTCTTTGGCCTAGATCTGGATTTTAGCTATAACCTTCCAGGGAATTTTCATTTTGGCATTTCATTCAAAACATTACTGGTGGATTCTATTTCTACTTCCACTCTAGTTGTTTTCTTCTGGGTTTTTTTTTTGTTTGTTTTGTTTTTGTTTTTTGCTGTTTGGTAAGACAATCAGGGTTAAGTGATTTGCCCAGGGTCACACAGCTATTAAGTGTCAAGTGTCTGAGGTCACGTTTGAACTCAGGTCCTCCTGACTCCAAGGCTGGAGCTCTATCCACTGCGCCACCTAGCTGCCCTCTTCTAAGATTTCTTAAAATGTGCTGTCTGTCTAGGCTTTTTTGGTCATGTCTTTCAGGTAATCAAATGAATCTTAAATTCCCTCACCTTGATCCGTTTTCCAGGTCAGTTGATTTTGCTACATTGCATTTTCTTTTTTTTTTTTTTTCAGGCTTGATTTATACACATATGTAAACAGAGAGAGAGAGAGAATGTCTTTGAAGTAAATAGCTTCTATCTGGTACATTTTAACTTGCAGGGAGTTTATTACTTGGTTGTTTGTTTGTTTTTTTGTTTTTTTGCTTTAGGCAATTGGGGTTAAGTGATTTGCCCAGGGTCACACAGCTAGTAAGTGTCAAGTGTTTAGTCTGAGGCCAGATTTGAACTCAGCTCCTCCTGACTTCAGGGCCAGCGTTCTATCCACTGCGCCACCGAGCTGCCCCTGAGTTTATTACTTGGGCAAAGTTTTGTACCTCTTGGACCAAGCTGTTAATTCCCTTTACCTTTCTTTCTTCCACAATCTTCATTCTCTCTGCCCCACAATTTTTTCTTCTAGAACTCATTTCATTGATTAAAAAAAAATTTTTAACTTTTTTTCAACTCTTGCTTCATCTCTTCCAGGAATTGTTTGACTTTTTGCCTAAACTATAAATTTTTTTGAGGCTTTGTTTTTAAGTATTTTTGGAGATATTTTCTTCCTCTTTGTGTCTTGAGCATTCCTGTCCACATATTAGCTTTTTATGGTGGGCTTCTTGTTTGTTTACTCATTCTTCCAGCCTACTTCTTGACTCTTGATTTGATGTTAGGACTGGATTGTGTACTAGGCTGGTTCTATAGTTGCTTTCTTGATGTTTTAAGCATCGTATTATTCCAGAATCTAATGGACAGCTCAGTTTGAGGACCTACAAGTTCTCAGTATCTTAGAGTGGTCAGATCCGGGGCAAAGTGTGATTGCTCCCTCCCCCCCCAGGTCTGATTCATCTTTGCAAATTCTAGGTGTGACTCTGAATGGCCTGAACTCTGCCCCTATCAGCCAATTGGAAAGCTCTGTTGGTTCAGAGTGATTGAATTGTAGACTCTCCTATCATCCCGGGATTTTTGCTCTGTGGGCTTCAGACTGGGCTAGAAGATAGAACGGAAGACTCTGTCCTATTTTTGGGGTCTGAGCCACCACACTGCTGCTTCTTGCTTCTAAATCTGCTCCTCTCTTAGCACCCAGTCAAAGTCCTGAGACTGTTCCTTACTCCTGGGCATAGGTACCCTTCTCAGTCTGCCTTGGATCCGTGACCCTGAACTGAGTAGTGGGCAACAAAGCTGCCAGTTGGCACGCCTTCCCATTGAGGTGCTCTAGAATGGGTCTGAGAATGCCCCACTTTAGGTCTACGCTCTCCTTTTGCTGTGGCACACAGTCTCTCCCATGCCGAAGTCTTCTGCCCATAACAAGCTCCTGGCCAAACCCTACCTATGGTGTCCACGGACCTCTCTGTCTCCCTACGTCAATCTGAGCTAGAAAAATGACTTTTTTTTTTTCATTTCCCCCTCAGGATTCAGTCTGGTGCATTCTCTAGATGTTTGAAGAGTTTTGTAGGGGAGTTCACTGAACTTCTTCCTGATACTGGGTCAATTTTGCTCCACTTCCTCTCCAGTGTGTCCCTGTTTTTATACAGAAGCAAAGAGAAGGAATATGAGCAGCACTGCTCCAATTCCTTTGACACTTCTTTCTTCCCTGGTCCTTATTTTTAATCCCATTTAATTGCACCCTCTGCAATTACAATTTGCTTTATTTTTTACTGTTCCCTCTTATACTGCAACACCCCCCTCCACTTTCCCCATCCCTTTTCCCTACTGAATTTGGTATATTCACACTCCAAACTACATGTGTTCAACCCTCCTTCAGTCAGTCCCAATGAGATTGTCCACTCTATCCCACTCCTTCCTCCATGTTTGCATGCCTTTTCAGTACAACCCAATTTTGCAAAATAGTTAAGATCCTCTCCCTTGTCTCTTAATTTTCTTCTGCTGTATATTCCTTCCTTCTTCCTTTTTCTTTCTTCTCTTCAAAGGAACAAAACCACAGCTAGGCCATTTCTCAAGGGAAAGGGATATCACTCTTCCTGTTAAAATGCAATTCCCCCCATCAATGCTTTTTCAGTCATGTCGGACTCTTTGTGACCCTATTTGGGGAATTCTTGGCAAAGACATTGGAGTAGCTTGCCATTTCCTTCTACAGTTCTGTGTTGCAGGGCAAATTGTTTGGTTTTAAGCCCTTGTCCTTCTTTTGGAATGATATTCCAAGGTTATCTCTACTTTATAGTAGTCCCTTCCAAGTCTTGGGGAACCTTATGTTTTCTTGGTTCCTGAATTTTTTTTTCTCCCTACTTGCAATTTTTCCTTTGACCTGGCAAGTCTGGATCTTAGTTATGACATTCCTGGGTGTCTTCAGTTTGGGGTTTCTTATTCTTATGTTGTTCTCTGATGAACAGATCTGGGCATTTTCTTTTAGCATCTTATTCTTTGAAATATGGTGTATAGATCTTGTTTGGTCGTGATTTTCAGAGTCCAATGATTATTTCTCTTAGAATAGTTTCCTAGTTGTTTTTTGTTGTTTTTTTTAATAGTAGACGCCTTTTTCCTTGATTTTTTTCTATTTCTCATCTCCTGGAGTCATTGAACTGTTTGATAAGGTTATTAAAATTTTTACTGTTTGCCAATTGGATAATTTTTTCCACCTTCTGTTTTAAGATACTTGTTCTCCCTCCAATTTTTTCCCTCCAGAATTCTTATTTCTTCCCAATTATACTTAGTCTTATTGGACATTTTTTTTCTATGAGGTTGTAATTTTTGAGGAGTTATCCTCTTCTGGTTTATTTCTTCGGAGTCTCTTGACCTACGGTACTTGTGCTGTTTTCCTTCAGTTTACTATTACGTCCTCAGAGCCTGGGATCTCATGCCAGACCCAGGTTCTATCTCCTGTAATACTCCAGCATTGGTCGAGTACGCAGCACCTACTAGATCCTGCTCCCTCGGTACTGTGGATGCCAGTATTACTGCCATTCTAGACAGGGTAACATAGACCCCATACTCCCTCTCAATCTCTGACTTCTGCTTCCTAATGGACCACTTATCTTACACAAACCACGATCAGGAGATGGTTCCATCTCAGCAAAAGCCCTGGAGATCCCACTTGCTCTAGGCTTCTTGCAAGTCACCCTCGAACAGACACTACGGTTCAGAGTTGGCCCCAAGTCTTACTGACCCCTTGGCACATCTATGGGGGCCAAACGCCTCCTGCTAGAGGCAGCTGGTAGCACACTTGACAGCGCTTGGTCTGGAGGTAGGGAACCTGGCTCCAGACACGATGTGACCCTAGGCAACAACTTCCTTAACCTTTCTCAGTTTCCCAAACTGTGAAATGGAGATAACAGCACCCACCTCTCATGGTTGTTGTGAGGATTAAAGTAAATTTGTAAAAACACTTAGCGCTATTACTACACGAACACACAATCTCTTCTGTCCCCCTATTACTCCCAACAGGCCAGGACTGGGATGCAGCCTCACCTTCCCAACTGCTGAAGCTCCCTAGCTCACAGCCTCCTCTGCCCCTTCAGAGCTCCAGCTTGTCCCTGACACTTCCCCCTGGTGGAACTCTTCTTCCAGTTTCCACTGGCTTCTGAATTCCGCACAAGTCTGGCCTAAAAGTTTACTCCTGTCTCTCTGTACGGCTTCATCATTCTACATAGGGGTGGGGGTCCGTTTCAGATTATCTGCTAGCAGGTATGAGCTAGGGAAGCCCCACCCCTCAGTTCAGCTCCAACCCGGCACCTTGCATACTTGCTGTCATGACCTATAAAAAAGGGCAAATAAGCAGTACTTCTATATTAGATATTTTCAGATGAAGACACGTTAAAAGAAACTCAAGAGCCAATAGGAATAAAAATGTTCGCGCTGATGTTCATTTTTAACTTCAAAAAGCAAGAGACAGAAAATGGCATATGAAGTAGGCTTGCTCTAAAATTTAGGTAGATTTCATCCTAGGAAGAAACACATCAGTCTCACAATGCTTTTTGAGATTATAAATGTATGGTGCCTTACTATTTTTCACTTTTTTTTTTGCTCGAGTCTTCTTGTACAAAATGAGTAACATGGAAATGTTTTACATGACTGAACATGTGTAACCTCTATCAGATTGTTTACTGTCCAAGAATGGGAGAGGAGAGGCATGAAGGGATAGAATTTTGGAACTCAAAACTTTAAAAATAAAAAAAGTTTAGAAATTGTTCTAACATGTAATGGGAAAAAAATATTTATAAAAAAAAAAAAGTGTGTAATGCCTGTACTTGGGACTGTACTCCTGGAACACCCCAAAACTTTTCTTCACTGGATTTAAATAGCTAGTCAGAGGCCCCTTTCTCCTACATGGTAAATCACCACTCATCACGTGGCTTTTGAAGTGACATGAAGACCCTGATGTGTCCTACCTTGTATAGTTTCCTTACTCTTCAGCCCGTATACAAGGCATTGCCCACTTCACCGTAACAGAACTCCAGAAGATGCGCTTACCTATTCATCGTTGCCATTTTCCACAAAGGCCTCTTGGAGATTCAAATAGACCTCCACAACTATCTATAGCTAAGGTTACTATATCCAGTTGCATCTGAGGAGGCTAAAACTAGCCAGATTTCTGGAGGTTTATGAGATTATAAACTGGTGTGATAGAAAAATACATAGAAACAACAGAAGGCAGTAAACTCCAATACCAAATACTACCTCCTTTAAACCAGAGCTGAATTTTAAAATACTGTGGCAATATGAACCCAACCATCCTTTCCCTCACCAAAGGAAAAGCAATGATGCTCTTGTGACTGACGATACACAATCAAGTATTAGAAGTTACAGATCCAAGTTGGTATATTTCTAGATATACCTCTGGCCCATGCAAAAGTTCAAGGCTGGTCTAAATGTTTTACAAAGATTTCTATCAACATTAAGATGACAATAACCAACATTTCAGAATTAGGAATAGTCAGTTTTTGCACGCACCACAGTGGTATTATTTATTTAAAAAGCCAAATTATTACCTCAGATTCCAGATGACATCTTGTCCCCCCCAAATTTTGTTCACTCAGAATCTGGTATACATTCCAGGATCCACACAGAAAACCTTCACGTAAAGGCCTCTTGTGATGAAAATGTCACCTTGGAAAGTTTGAAACCATCTTTTTTTCTTGCTCTAGTGACTTGAATTAACTTTTACTAGTACATAAAAGGGTAAGGCAGTACAGGCCCGTGGGTTGATCTTTCTTATGATAATCTGTGTTTACATAAAGCCTTATTCTCAGGGAGCATGCTACTCCCCATTTTAGAGACAACTAAGCTGGGGTCAGAGGTTAAATGACTTCCCCAACATCACATGGTGAGGTAGGACAGAGCCCAAAGACCTAATGAGTATTTGGAAGAGTCCCAAGGACCCAGGAGCTTTGAACTAATAGATGTCCTGCACCAAGACAATGTCAATCAACATCA
>NW_020950239.1:9804602-9984602 GCF_900497805.2 Vombatus ursinus | reverse complement strand
CTCGGGCAACAAGCCAGGACTTCAGTAAGGCACGGACAAACAGACCCTGCTAATAGAGAGCAACTTCCCAAGACAAAGCTCCTCAAGTCTTCTATACTGGCAAATGTTCAAGTCCTAATATGCCACAAAAGCACTGAAGGAACGCTTGTGTGCCAGGCACTGTGCTAAGAGCAGAACCTACAAAGAAAGTCACCAACAGGCCTGGCTCTCAAGTTCACATTCTAAAAGGGGAGACAAGTCTTAAATATTGTGATATCTGTTTGTATTTGTGTCTTGGAGCATTTGCTCTGTGGGAGAGAACGGAAATAGAAACTCTGGGTGCACTATTCAAATGTCCATTCTGTGCTTAAAACATGTACTGCAAAGAAGTAAGGCAGAGATATCAAACCAGATTAAACTGTGAAATATTTTAACACGATAAAAATAGAACACAACATAATGTTAACGTGTGTTTTTTTTTCCCCTAAATCAATATGCAGGATCAGTTGCTATTTGAGGTGGACCCCAGTGGGCTAAGGAGTAAAGGCCTGCAGATTGTATGTTATCTATCACATGTTTACTCCAAAATGTTGTGATCAGTCCTCACTTTTAGGTGTAGTTATTCTATTTAGCCCACATGTGACAATTCATAGTAATATATTCACACATGTGGAGGAAAGACACTAATTGAAAGTAGGGGTACCACGTGTCACATACCTCACCAAAACCACCAAAGTACTCCCTTATTTTCTCTTCAGGTGTATCTGGAGAAAGGCCACCAACAAAAATTTTTTTAACAGGTTCTTTTGTTTTCATGGCTTTGGCCCTTTTAGGATCAATCACTTTGCCATTCAATTTGTGTTCTTTCTGGTCCATGACCTAAAGAAATTGGAAGCTTTGTTTTAAAAATGTAATTTTTTCCTAAGTTTTCAGAAGTATTAACTAAAATAGTAAATTAAGTGAAAAAATATTTAAGCATGAATTAACTAAAACACTGGCCAAATTGAGGCATGACATTGATTCAAGAAAAAAAAAAATTGCACCAATATATGTGGTGGAGGGTAACATGGATGAACATCTATCCATTCAATTCCTTACTTTTGTCCCCAATGTCTTATCTTCAACCTCACATTTGAATTTTTGAGGATGAGTCAACCTAAAAGCTACCAGTTCCTCTAACAATGTTCTACTTTTCATATGTCCCACGTGGAATATATAGGCTTCTGTTCCATTCCCCTAAACAGGCTAAAAAATGCTGAAACTCAATTTAGGTGTCAGCTATTGTTCAAGCAGAGATGGTGAGGGAGATTTAACAGAAGAGCCATCACTGTTCACTGGCAGCTCTTGGTCCATGACCACCAGAGGAAGAATGACGGCAAAGGCTCTTCTTCCCAGAGTCTACAATGAGCACCAATATTGTCAACATACCCTTTTCCATGCCCTTTTAATTGGTGACAACTCAATTTTAGGAGACTATGGGAGAACTCTGCCTGCAACTCATAAACTATATTGACAGAAGCTGCTTCTGCTCCCCTCTCCCCACTTATACTTTGCACCCTGGGACCAAAAAAAAAAAAATTATGTATGTATTACATCCAGTGGACATACCCAACATATCCAGGTATTTTTAGTGTTTTACAAATGCCCTGAGAAAAAAATCAAATCAGGGAACATCCACTATATCCTGGTCCACTTTTGGTGCTGTTAATTCAAACATTACTAATTGATCAGAGCATATAACACACTACCTTATCTACACTCTCCGATTCTTTAAATAGTACAAAGCCAAAACCCCGTGATCGCCCTGTGATTGGATCTAACTTCAGAGTGCAGTCTACAACTTCACCAAATTTGGAAAAGTAGTCCTTCAGATCTTTCTTTGTAGTGTCCCAGCTAAGGCCTCCTATAAACATTTTCCTGTGAAGACAAAAAGCAATATTAAAATGCTAAGAAAAACTTGCCTTAAATATTGTCCACATCATTAAGTTATTTTTCCCAAACTGCAGAAAAATTGGTTGGGAAGTATTAAGACACCATTCTCCCTGTACAGTCTCATATAAAGGAGGTTCCTACCTCTAAAAGTGTATTTAGCATTACTTTCCCTGGACTGACTGCTGAGCAAATAACTCGAAAGCCTCTCCATTTGTTATGGGACCTGATGTTTCCTAAATCAGGGTCTAAATATTCTTTGTATGACAAGGGCAGAAGCTTCTGATGCATTTAAATCATAACAGTTGGAGAACCCTGATAAATTTTCATGCACTTTCCCGAATCTACCTTTCATTAATTATATATAACACATATTAGCATCCAGTGATACTCAATCAGCCAGCACTTTTTCTTCCTACCTTGATGCTGCTTCCTTCTAGTTCTGATATGACTGTCCTCACTAAGAGCGTTTAGCTCAAAGAATTAACGAGACAAAAGAAAAAGGACAAAACTTTTTAATCCTTAAAGAAGACAGTACAATCCATTAAACAATAATGAAAAGTGTCCCATTAAAGATAATTCACTAATTAGCCTAAACACACATTGAAAGTTAAACCTCAGTTAACCAAGAGGGAAAATGGAAATGAAGTTTTAACTAAATTTTTTCAAGGGTCAAAGCAGACCAGAAGCTGTCATGAAGACGTGAATGTTTACCAAAGGGGAGGGGAGAGCAGGAGCCCTTTAGTTCCCATTTGAAAGATTTTTACAAAATTAAAGGATGCTTAGAAGCATATAAACACGTTCTTCCTGGTGTTTTAAAACATATCCAGATATATATGTATATCAAGATTAAAAAAGTGGTGAATACTAGTATTATTTTCACATAAAGTTGATACAACAATCCTAGGGTAGAGCTTGTGAAATCCTTTTCTCCCCTCAGGAAAAAAACTAGAAACATGGGACGGACTTCTCATTACCAACTCCATCTAGTGGACCTCTAAGTAATGACTATTCAAATTCATTTTTCCAAGTTTACTTCAGCTCTTTTAAGCAGTACATCCCACTCCTTCCATCATGCCAATTAACTTAGGTCTAATAATACATTGTTACCAAAAGCTAATTTTTATTTCCAGTGGTAAAAAGCCAACATTTAATGAAACAAAAATCTGAGTTACTTTTAAGGGTATACCACATTTCCAAAATCATATTAGGTACTTAAATTTTTATGTCTATAAGACTTCTGTATCATCCTCACCAACCCAATAAAATGAAACATTAGCAATTGAGTCTGTTTAAAGAATGAATTCTAGTAAAAGCTTTCCATACTTGAAGCCCAATTTGCACATTAACTATATACTCTTAGGTAATATTATTACTACGTAATTGTATGTACTATAATAAACTATTATTATGACCAGGTAAAATTTAGTTGAATTGGTTCTTAGTCAAAAGTAGGTAATGGGAACACTACATACAAATTCCAAGAATCACATACATTTACTTAATAACAATTCACTAGAGAAATATTTCATGTGTGGTCTATTTAATTCCAATGTTTATTTTGTTTAATGTAATACTATTATTTTTAACCAAAGACTGTAGACTGTCTTTTTGCCAAAGATCGGACTCTGTGCATTACATATAAATAGAAAAATAAGACTATCATCTTATGCTCAAAAATCAATGGTGACTTAATTCAGGTTTAGGATAGTTGTAATCAGCTCCAAGTTCAAAATTGGCTATTACAGGCTACTATTTCTAATGTATTTTGGCTGCAGCTGCTTACCACAATTAATTCAGCAGAAATCATTAGGAGTAATTCAATTTTCAATGTGGCTTAAGATAAAAACAAAATCAAACATTATTTTAAAAAATAGACTGCTCCCTTTTAGTAAGGTGAGGATACCACCAACCAATCAAAGCTGTTAAGATGCTGGTCTATCAGAATTGAAATTGACCAGCTTACTTTGAAACAAGCATAAACTGGAAGTAGCCTTAATTTCCAGGGAAAGTATTAGCTTCAATTTTTGAAAGCAAGATGTCAGTTCTACTAGCAACAATTTTACTAATCACAAAGCTATTTATCCAATTAAATATGGTCATTCAGGATTCAACGATTATCTAAGAACTTCTTCACAAGGTAAATCCCTCCAAAGGATTTTTTTTTTGCTCTCAATATTATGGAATCTTTGATATAGTCTTCAAGATTATGATGGTCATTTAAAATATTTAACTTTTAAGCTAAAGTGTTCATGTGCGTTGATTCCCATTTATCCAGAATGGTTGGTACATTCTAGTTAAACAGAATGTGGATATGCATATATATACACATAGATATGTTTGTGTAAGTATGTATACACATAACATGGATTTTCAAAAAGCTTAAATATATATTGAATATCTTAGGAAATAAGTCTTTCTGGGCAGCTTTCTTATATCATTTTGTTTAGAAATCTTTCAAAAAACTATTGCATGCTCCTTTACCTTTTCAGAATATTAGATACAATTAAACACCTTTTTGGTCAGCATCAACTGGTCTACTCTCAGAGCCTAGTCAGTCAAAGGCCTTTTGATACTAAATGGCTCCAGACAACAGTTTCTCTCTTCTCCCAGGCAGTCTGCTGTCACGTCTCCTAGCTGTAACCCCACTCCTACTTTGCTCTGGGATAAGAATCCAGAATAACCAAGCTTGACAAAGCTGTATAACGAAGGAGAGAGGGGGGCTGAGGAGGCTGTCCTATTAGCATAGACACTTTGTAGCATCTATTTTTGGCTACTCAGATGTCTTATCTTGTCTCCCTTTCTTGTTCAGCTGTGCCTCAGCTATATGAGAGGTGCTATACTTAACCCCAACTACACTCCTAAACACGATTCTTTTTTTCTCCCCTAGTGATTTAAGACATTTCTGGATGAAGCAGTGCCTCAAGGCCTTCATCATTACTGTCGATTATCATAGTACAATAAAGGAATTGGATGGATGCTGCTTAGATTCTGAATTTTTTTAAAAAAGTAGGCACTTAAGTGTTTTAAAAATATTAATATTCTATATCACCTTTCTGTAAACTACCAAGAATCATGATATGGCACTACAATCAATTACCTACATAAACACGATACAGAACAGAAGTACACCCCGCTTAAAAAGCAGGGTATCTACGCTTCCTCTCTTTTCAAATTATCTTATACAAGTACCACTGACAGAAAAGCCTATGGCACTCCTACCACTCTTGCTGAGAGATGCCATAAGTAATTCCTTGTAAGTATTTTACAAGACTTATCCTAAGTAACAAGTAGGTAAAATGCATCTCTACTAAAACCTACAACTGACTCCATTTTAATTTGATGTTTAGTAATAAACAAAAAAATAAATTTGAGACTTCAACATGTTTTTTAAAACTTTCTCAGAATTCTAGAAACTTCAAGTTAAAGATACTGTGCATCCAAAATACAATTAAACAATTCAGCACCAAAAAAGGAATCAATGGATTGACCATATAGGCCTGAGAGGGACTTGAAAGGTCATTCAAAATTTTCTTTATACAGGAGTAAACTGATACCCCAAAAAGACAAATGGCTTGCTCAGCATCACAAAGGTAGAATGGCAGAGCCAGGATTTGAAATCTACTACAGCACAAATGGAAGACAAGATGGAGTTATGTGTACCTCAATTTAAAGTGACAGTTACTCAATTCTGAGTCTAAACCAGTATCAAGACATTACACAAATGACTACTGTACCTCTGCTAATTTGGAATGGAAGAGGACCAACTACTTTTACATCCTCAGAAATTTCAATTAAAAACTAGGTTAATATTGTTTCTACAATTTTAAATTCTTTGATTCAAGAATTAGGAACAATTTTTTCCTAAAAATTTCTAAAAGACAGACATAAGGAAAGCAAAGATGAATCCAGACACTAAGCTCCTGTGTCTATGGCTACTGGTAAGAGAGCAACAGTAAATTTCAACATCCATCCAAAATATAAAGTTGAGACTAGAATTAGGGTATCTTGCAGAGGTGGGTCATTAACAAAATTATTTTCTGCCCACGTCAGTGTTATCTGTTATTACTGTTCTATCTCACTTTCTTTAATATTGGTAACAAAAAAGATCTAGTGGAAAACACTTTCTGGTTAAGGATTCAGTAATTTTTCCTGTCTTTAATTGGACTTTTAACAGTCTGTAGGTGGTTGGTAGGAGTTGCAGCAAAAGCGTTGGCATTAGATATTTTATCTTATAGTCATTACTTTTCCTCAATTCTTTTCAAAGAATGTATCAAAAAGATGATAGGTTTAGCCATGACTGATATAATACTTAACCAAACAATTAACACATGTATACAAACTAAAGAATACCTTAAAAATATCAAGGGTTTAAAGAATTTTCTTCAATATCCTGCAACTTTCAAACTTACTTCCGCATTTAGATATAGACAGGGAAGTCATATCAGTATGCAAAACACGGCCATCAAATGTTAATGAGGTGAGGGTGAACATTTTAGGTATGACCAATCGCTGTTATCCACAGATCTACCATATTAAAATAGCTTTCAAAGTAATTAGGTCATTTTACAAAGACTGGTCTGTGAAGGTCTAATGGTGGGTAAATCAAAGCGAGAAGCACATATATACAGAAAAGCAGAGAGAATGATATGAATTAATACAAAATGAAGTGAGAAGAGGAAAACAATATATAATGACAACACAAAGAATAAAAAACCAAAACAACAGCAAGAGAATGCTGCATAATTATGACCCAAATTGAACCCCAAAGAGATGAAAAGATAACATCCCTCTTTTCATCGCAAAAATTAGGGGCCAGAAAGCTGCACATAACCTCAAACTTTTTTTGATATATTATTTACCCTTGAGGAACTTTTTTTTTACTTCCCTTTTTTCCTACCTCATAAGGGATAGATCTTGAAGAAGGTGAGGGAAGGATACAGTGGAAAATATGGAAGATGTAAAAGCAAAAATATCGATTTCTTTTTTAAAACTAGAAGAATCTTTAAGTTCTCTCCAATTACAATAAAATAGAAATTTAGGAATCAAAATACTGGAATAACCTGTAACACCACTTTGGAAACCAAGTTCTTCCTATGAAATTATGGATTATAGAAAAACTAACCAGTTAACTACAACTGCAAGGTGGAAAAGTTCCACTGAAGCTTGAAACTGCCTCATAAAAATTCAGTACTCTTACTCAGCTAACAGTAAAGATTTTAAGTAGATTTACTGAAAGACATTCTATAAAATTCATAAAATTTAGAGATCCCTTAGTGTCAAGGGTTAAAAAGTCTAACCTTTTAATCTGATCCACTACATAACAATAGCAATTAATCAATCAACAAGCATTTATTAAGCTTCAAGCCCACAGACACAAGGGGAAAACAAGAACAAAGAATGAAATAATCTCTACTCACAATGAGTTTACATTCTAATGGTAGAGACAATACATATGCAAATATATCCAGCATAAATATAAAGTGAATAAACACCAACATACACAAGGTAGGTTACACAAAGTATTTGGGGGGGGTGGGTGTGGGTATGTGGAGAAGAGACAATAAAGGCCTGGGTTAGAACATGGAAATTAGGGAATGCATTCTAGGCATGGGGGATGGGAGATGAGGTGTAGAAAAGGTCATTTTGGCTGGAATACTAGAAAAGCCAGCTTGAGGTCTGGTGGACTTAAAAGCTAAACACGAGTTTATATATTTTATAGTTAAGGCAATGGGAAATACTAGAGTTAACTGAGTAGGGAAACTACTCATTCAAAAAGGCACTTAAGAAAAATTACCTTGGGGCCAAGTGTTTAAAACAGACTGGAAGAATGAAAAAGGAGGTAGAAGACCAAATATCTTTGTAAAACTACTTTGAAACAGATTTAACAACCTAACCTGATGCTTATTAATTAAAAAAAAAACTTCATAAAATAATGCCTTATTAAAAAAACAAAATTCCAGTTCTATTTCACATCATTAAATAAGAGGTATAAAATACATTTCAATGTGTTAAGACTTAACATGGCAGTAGAAAAGCTAGACTTGTCTTTTAGGACCAGTATTTTTTAAAAACAGATGGATTGGTCTTAAAGTATGTTTAATTCATTTGAGTAGTTGTAATAATTTTCATTACTTCATTATGCTACTAGAACAGGATAATAACTCCCTTTTAACTTTAATAGTCAACTCCCACTTCTTTAGAATAGTTAGAAGGAAAAAAGGAAACAAAAGTAAGTATTAAGTAACTAACCAAAGGTCACAGAGGAAGTCAGAGGGCACAGCAAGGTTCTACCTTGAGGTTTCTGGTAAATGCATTCTGGGTATTAACTAAACACTCCGGTCAAGTGAGAATTGACAAGTGCCATTAACGTGTATTATGCAACTCAATATTCAAATTGTTAACTTTTAATATTCAACCCTAAAAGCCCTAATACGTCATTGACCCTTTCCTTTTAGAAGCTGACTGTAGCTCAGGATCATGGTAGCTATACCTACATGAGAGGAAATCATTTGTCTTTCTCACAAGATTAAAATGGGAGTACAGAAAGAAACACAAGAGTAATTTAAGCCACACATTTCAGTGCTGGCAAGGACCTCAAGAGAACACCCGATTCTATCCACAACCACTTTACAGATTGAGAAGCTGAGGCCCAGAAGGGTTAAGCAACATACCCCATCTCACACAGACTTAACAGCAAGAGACGGGACATTTCCACTGAAGCGGCAATACCTCCACCAGAGCTCCCACAGCTTAACACTGTAGGGAACCAAGAAGACCAGAAAGAGATGCTGCACCTCCAACCCTCCACGCCACACAGAAGTCACGTCACGACAGATAAAACTTGGGCATTCACAAGTTTCATTTACACTATATGATCACATTTTGCCAAACCCACAAAAATGTATCAGAAGTACCAAAATCTTTCTACTATTTCCAGTAGAAAATAAGTTCCCCAAAGGCAGGAACAGGTTTTCATTCTGTCTTTGCACCCCAAGGCACAATATAGTGCCTTGCACCTATTATCCATTTAATCAATGCTTGTCATTATTCATTTCTAAGTGTTATATGGATGATTAAGTGAAGAATGCAAAAAAAAGAATTTATGGCTGGAGAGGTCAAGAGACAACGGCAGAGCTGTTTAACGAGCTTTCTTCGCCTCCACAGCCAGCCCCGCAGATCTCTCAGCGCCCAGTCTGTCATAAAAAGCAGCCCCTCCCACTGGGCAAACTGTTAACACAAGCTGAGGAATTGCGATGAAGTCCGCAGACTAGCAATACTTCTCAAACATAAAACGTCTAAAAACAGTTCAGCTAGCCCTTTCTGTCTGTGTTTTTAAACTCTGTGTTACTGACTCCAAAAGGGAGCTTTCAGAATGAATGAGGCATGACTGAAGGCACTGCTCTCTTTCCTAGAACGTTCACATTCCAGAATGGAGTTGTCCATAGCGCATGACCACAGAATGAGGTTCACATTGCAAAGAAATTCTGCCATAGATTCTGAGCTAGATGAGAACACAGAGAACCAGAACCTACCGAATCAGAAGGCTGAGGTCAATTTTCTCAACTTTACGTATTCCTATTAGTAATTATACAACCAGATATTCCTAACCAAACTGAGTTTCTTTCAAATAACAACATATAAATAAAATGAAACTATCATCCTATGTCTAAATAATTCCAAAGTACTTTTGAGGTCTATTGCTTTTTTTTTTCCTTCAAAAGAACAAAGGAGCCCTAAAGCACAACTCTTCTACCTAAACTTCTTGGCAAGGGGGTGCAGGGGTTGGGGGGCAGTGGGGTGAATCCCATCTGACCTAGATGTGGGTTCAGAGAAAGCCAAGAGAGGTTGAAAGGAAGAACGGGGGGAAGGCTTTGTTTCCCACCAAACACACAAAAGAATCATCCACCTTGGAGGTTCTTGTTCTAAAAGGTTCATCCAGTGGAGCCTGCCTCTCAAGCATCTATGTATACTGCCATTCACAGCCAGCCAGGAAATGGACTTGTCGACTGCTGGATCTCAGACTCCATAGAACTTCCTAGGAAAGTAGGAGGACTGTAGAATCGATTCTGCAGGTTTATCGGTCCTGCCCCATCATCTCTCGGATCAAGTATAACTTTGAGGGAAGGAAAAGCATCAAAGCAAAGTGACTGACTCTCAGAAACTGTCCTCCTTCTTAGCACAGCTCAGTGTTAGGAGAACTGCACATGGAGGTGGAAGGGTCACCTATGGGAATCTTTTACTCAAAATGTTCCAACAAGTTAATAACCAAAAGCCCAATAATCTGTGAGAATACCACAGGCTCACTTTCCAAGTAACTTTTTAGGACAGAAAAACAAAAAAAGTGCAAATCTACCACTTTTGCAGAACTCCATACCACTAAAGGAAACTCACTTGAGACACAGCAAAAGTGTTAGTATTTGACATTGGCTTATTTTACAACACAGTTTGTGGGGCTTGATCTTTATTCAAACAATCTCTCTCTGTCCAAAAGCACGCTTATTGCCTCCTGGGAAGAGCAAAGGGCCAACATGGGGGGGGGGGAGCAGAAGGCGACCCAGGATACAGGGCACTTGCCTACATGCCCCATAGGCACAGGCAACTCTCCCCACACTACGGGAGGAAATGGATTGGTCCTCCTCCAGTCACACAGCTACTATGTATCCAAGGCAGGATTTAAACCTAGATCTTCTGCCTCCAAGTTCAACACTCGTATCATTTCCTTCACCCTGCCTGTTGCCTCTGAACTATTACAGCCTAAAAAGGAATTATTCTGAACAAAAACAAGACTTTAGTCCATGCCAATTAACCATTACAAGACTGATTAAAAGGGCTCCAGAGCAACCCCTTTATCTGGCTGCTTCCACAGAAAAAGTACCTTGGGAGGCCTGATTCCAACCTCCCAACTCTACCATGCTGTTTAATCTTTTTTTTTTTTTTTTTAAATCATACTAAAGTACTCCTCAGAGCCAGTTCAGTCTCTCAGTCTCTAGCTCCAGAAGTTTTATGGGCCATCATGGAAACAGTAAAATTCACCTAGAGTATCTCCCCATTACCTAATTTTGTTCCAGTTCTTGTCCAGGAGCTGATCGCTATCCATTGGGCATTGGCCCTTACATTACCCCCTGGGCTAACGTCTGATCCATATAATTCTGCTATTTCTTATTTAAAAGACCTAGAGCTATTTTAGTGGGTGGTGAAGGACAATATTTACACTATCATCTTTTAACAAAGAAATAAAATCAACTTTAAAATTTCTGGGAATAGCATGCAAATATTAGACTTGCACAAAGGATGTGCATGTCATACTTAAACATACCTACTGCTTTCCAAACTATTTTATACATCTGGCTGGGTACCTCTGAAAAATCCTAAACACTCCTCTCTTAAAAGGAGAAAGAAAACGTTATTCTGAAGAACAACAAAATGTAACCAACCTTCCAAAGAGAAGACATCCAGATGTGAAGAAATATCAACCAGTCAGGGTCAAACACTCCTGCCTACGAAGGACCCCAAAGCATCTAAGATAATCCCTTTTACATTCCATGAAGGTAGGGACCATGCCTTTTTGTAATTTTAAAGAGGCATTTAATGTGTAGAGAAGATTTAGTGACAAGGTAGAAAGCCAGTAAATATTTCATATCCAACTTTTGCAATCTATATTAAAGAACTTATACATAGGAAATGTGTAAGAAGTCTGATTTGAATACAATACAGAACTATTTTTAAAATCAAAAATTTAGTTTTACTTTTGCCACTTCCAGAACTTTTTATTCTAACATGCAATATGTATCTTAAACATAATCTCTACAACCAATAAACCTCACATTCAGCATTTAACATAGAATTTCAACAAACACTAACAACTTCATTGTTTTCCATCTTCCTAGCAAACTATGTAAATCAACTATCATCACATTCATTGTTATTTCTTCCTTACAGATAATAAAAAATAGTACCACTAGAGATATTTATCGTAATCTTGGCCAACTACAATTACATGCATTACCACACAGACCAAGAACTACATAGTGGCATCAATTTTTGCCCATGGATTATAAACTATAGAAAGTTTTCTCTATCCCAGGTATGTAACATCCTATTACCTTAAATGATTAGTTTCCTGGGGAAAAATCAATGGGCAGCAAATGCACTAACTAATACACGGCCTCTGAATGTTACATGGCTATTGAAACCTTTAAAATACAGAAATAAAACGTAAAAGTTTTACCATTCTTCCCGCTGTGCCGCCGCTGCTTCAGAGTGCCGTGGGGAGGAGTTTGAATGGCTAGGGAATTAACAACCGGTACAGCAACCAATCAAAATACTAGTTTTAGTTTTCAACATTGTTAGGGTTAAAAATTTTTAATTCATTTACACTTCAGTTCAACAAACTGTAGATTATTACAAAGGCAGCTGCTATGTGATATGAAAACTCAGAACTAGTAGAAAGTCTGCCCATACAAGTTAACAGTGATCCCCCCCCAAACAGCAATAGTAATGCATTAGTCATTTTAGTGCCTTTACCAAAATCAGAGAAAACAAAAACCAAAATGTTAAAAGGCTTAAGTTTCCAAGTCTTTAATTCCTTTCTTACTTTAAAGCACATAATTCAAGATTAGTTTTGATTGCCCCCACCCCCTTCCCAAAACGGTAGGATCAGCACAGCCAACATGACAAGGGCCTGACTGGGCCGAGGGTAAAAATTTCTGATTTCAAAACACGCCCCCCCCGCCCCCACAGGTACGGTGTCCCTCCCCGCCAAAGGGAACCATGGTTTCTAATACTGGCTTAAAGCTACATTTCGTTGCTACTTTGTACATCCACAGGCATCTTTCTTGTTGATATCTCTAAAGATCATCCCCTCTTACAAACAGGGGAAGCGGGAGCTGCTTCCCCAAGGTCACAAGTCCGTAACAGGAAGAAACCCCCACCAAGGACCCCCCTCAGCCCCCCGGGGTAGCATCTACGCTTGCCTCGCCTCCAACTGCTACAAATGCTTTCGGATTTTAAAGGAGCAGCTTTAATCAGTATACAAAACTATGATTCCAACTTGGAGAAGTAGGTTAGTATTAAGGAGCCACGGAAAGAAGAAACTGTTTCCGAACCGGCGGCCGCGTGGGGCTCAGCCACGAGTGGGCAGGCGTGGGGGCGGGGGTTGCGGGGATCCCCGGCGGGCCGCTGCGCGGATCGGAGGGCGGCCGGCCCCGGGGGGCCCCGCAAGGCCCCGGGCAAACTTCGCCCAAGGAAGCCGGCCCCCCCCCTCCTCCCCGCGGGCCCATGTGCCGGCCGGGCTGCGCGCGGGAGGCTGCGGCCTAGCGGACATGCCCGGGGCGCCGCCCGCCAAACTTTCAAAAAAGGCCCCGGCGGGGCCTGCGGGGCCGGGCCGGGGGCGCGGCCGGGCCATGTGCTCGGGAGCCGCGCCCCCGCCGGGCTGCGGCCGGGGGCCCCGCGAGGCCCCGCGCCCCCCCCCGGGATTTTAAAAAGGGGATCCCGGGGATTAAAGGGGGAGGGGCCGCCCGGGGAGGGGGAGACAAAAATAGCGGGAAAAGGAAAAAGCCCCGGGCGGGAAAACGGCCCGGCCCGGGGGAGATGGAGCGGGGAGGGGGGGTTCGGGCCTGGCCGCCCCTTACTCACCCTTCGTCCTCCTCGTTCTTACTGGCGTCGATCTTGGCCCCCTCGGACTCGGCGCCGGGCCCCTCGGTCCCTTCGGCGCCGCTCCCGGCCCCGGTTCCGGCTCCGGCTCCGGCCCCGGCGCCCGCCGCCGGCGCTGCCGCCGGGGCCGCGGGCGCTGCCGTCGCCGCCGCTGCCACCGCGGCCGCCGCCATGGCCCCCTCCTGCTCCTCCGCCGCCGCCGCGCCGCCACCCGCCTCCGGGGCCGCCGCCGCCGCCCCGTCCCCGCCGAAATGCTCCTCCGACATGCTACCGCCGCCGCCTCCGAGACTACGCCCGCCGCAGCCGCCTCCGCCGCCGCCGCGAACCGAAACTAGCAGCAAAGTAATCCCAGCCGCCGCGCCGCCGCCGCCGCGCGCTCGCTCGATTTAACGCGCGAGGCGCCCCCCCACACGCACACGCACAGGCACACACACGGACACGGACACACACGGGCGGGCGGGCGCGCGCGCGCGCGGCTTCGCTGGCCTCCCTCCCCCCCTCCCCGCTCCTCCCACTCTTGCACGGCGCGCACTCCCGCTCGCCCCGGTAGCGCTGGAAAGAAAATGCAGCAGCGGCGGCCACTCTTGCCTCCTCCTGGCTTTAATGGCGCCGCCGCGAACCACCTAAAATGGCCGGCGGAAGAGCGGCACGTCCCGGTCACGTGACGCGGCAGCGCGCCCTTTCCGCCTCCTCCCGGCCCTCCTCGCTGCCCTTTCTTCTTCCTCTTCCCTTCTCCTTAACTCTTTCGCCGGCGCTCGGGAGCCGCTCTCCCTCCCTCCCCCTCGCCCGCTCCCCTCTCTCTCTTCTCTCCCTCGCTTGCTCTCTCTCTCCCCCCTCCATTCTTTTTTCTCCCCCCTCCCCCCTCGCGCGCTCCGCCTCTGAGAGGAAGAGGAAGTGGCGTCGGTCCGGGCCGCGGGCGGGAGCCACCGAGAACAAGGCGGGCGGCCGGGCACGGGATAGAGAGGCGACTCCTCGCCTTCCCTCCCGCCCGAGGCCGGAGCCTTCCGGCTCATGTAACTGATTAGGACTCATAAAATACGCCGGGGCCCTTCGAGCTGCTGGAGCGCGCGCGCGCGCGCCGGAGCGCAGGCGCAGGCGCGCCAAGGCCCGGGCCGGGAGCGGCGAGGCTCCATCCGGGTCCTCCGGGTAAGGGGCGCTGCGCTGAGCGAGAGCTCGGCCGGCCAGGAGCGAGGCCGAGGGGTGGAGGGCGGCGCAGGTTGGGCTCCTTCCCCCCGCCTCCGCCTCCCTCCCGCTCCAGCAGGCCGCTGCACGGCCCCCGCCGCCGCGTCCGCATTGATTAAACGCCTGCTGTCTGCTCCCAGCGCGGGGATGCAAACCCCCAGGAGGAGCGCTCACCCAGACGGGGCGGCCCCGACGTGCGCGGACCTCGTGCCAAAGCGCACGTCTGTGCAACCACTGGACCACTGTATACACTGTATACACCGCGGTGGGGCGCAGCCCCGGCCCGGAGCAAGTGTAGACGAATGGGGGCTTTTCTCCACTTTCTAAAACCGAACTTTTTTTTCGCTCTAATGAGTTCACGTGGTGGGTGGACTGGAGACTGGGGGGCGGGGGTGCGGAGCGAGATTATTTGGTTTTTTAACGAATGCCTGCAGAATACAAGCAGGACCGGCTGTGTGACTGTAGGCAAGTCACTTAACCCCAACTGCCTCGGGGGGGAAAATATGTATATATATATATATATATACATATATATATACACACACACACACACACATATATATATATATATATACACACACATACACACACACACACGCGAATGCAAGCGGGATTCGTGCCGAAGTGTAGGCACATTCTTGGGGTGTGTCTGCAATGGTCCTCCTAAATGAGGCTGGTTTCAGTCCCTTGAGAGCGAAGGACGTCCGACGGGACCATCACCGTTGCCATTCTTGGGTCTCCGGGGGTCTTGGTGTAATGCACAGAAAGCAGAGCTCAGCTGACATTTACCCGCAAAGTAGCTCAGCCCCCTTCATAGAAGTTTGCCCGTCAATCTTCCCTCGCTCATTCTAGAAGTCTTAGGCATTCCTTCTCTGCAAAATGAAGGGCTACAGGTTCCAAGATTCCTTTGGGTTCTAAAGCCCTGATCCTGTAAACTCGGGTACATTCTGTAGAAATTCTCCCTCATTTTGCAGAAGAGTATACCGAGGCTGGGATGCGTTAAGTGACTGACTCGTGATTGCAGAACCAGCGACAATTATTTTAATAGAGTCTTTTCCTGAATCTAACGGTGCTACTACACCATGGTGCCTTTCCAACTTTGCTTTTAGTGTGTGACGAAACATTAAAAGGGGAAAATATTTATAGATGCATTTATCTAAAAGTTGTCCAGATGGGTCACTCACAGATGGGTTATTGATTGGCACCAGAGGGAGTCCCTGAATCAGACCACAGATCCACTAGAGTATAGTTGTAGTCGTTGTGTAGACACATAACTGACATGGCCCTTCTAGAAATCAGATTTTAACGGGATTCCTATATGGATTTACCAGGGTTAATTGCATTCAGCTTCACTAAAACCTCTTGGAGATGAGCCTGAACTCTCAGAGTAGACTACAAATTCTGACAAGACCTGTGACAATGAAGAGGCTTCAAATGAAGCCTCAGGGTTCAGCTACGTGACAGTCATTTGAGAAACCAGCTGTTGTTGTTTGTCTCTGAGGACTGATGACATCACAGGGTGATGTCTTGCCTTGGGAGTGAATTAGATTTAAGTGAGACAAAGTAGCCTCATTCTCTTCCAGAGTCCTCAAAGTCCAGTAGCAAGACCTTGGCATCTTCCATGTTTGACCAAGCTCTAAGTACTCCACAGCACCCGTGTCAGTCACCTTCATGGCTGTTGGAACAACGATTTTTACAGATCTTTTTTTTTTCTTCTATCTGTGGTCCTCTTCTAGCTTTCATCCTTGCCTACCCTTAAGATAATTTCACTTAGTTGGATATCTTGCCAAACTTTCTTTAGGTAGTCTTTATCCTATACTACTTCTCTCTGCTTTGTGAAATGATACTCCTTATAATAATCCATCATCTTTTGTGATATTTTACAAATAAGTCTACATTCTAAAACAACGTTGCCTTTGTCAACCGTCTTCATATGGCAAGTAAGTCAAATGTGTCCTGACTGCTGGGCTTGCTTTCTGTCACCTTGTTGCAATTCATTTACATTGGTTTAACTTCTGGATGAATTATCATGGTTGCTGTCGATATCATTTCTGTTCCTTTCCCATTTTTTATTTTCAGTAGCTGCCTTAAATAATTCAAGATTAAATATTAATTGCATGCCGTGTCTCTTTTTAGTTACTATTCTTGTTTGTTATAAATTCTGGTCTTGAATCAGTGGTCTAACTGCACAGAGAGCTGATTCAGGAATAATTCACATGTTCTTAAGTCTTTCCCTGTGGATTAAAAAGGTTTTATTCCTTGTGATGTTTAGACATGCTTACCATGTCTAGCAAATACTAATTTGTTTTTTTTAAGAAAAGTACATGATCTGGCGGCGTGAGACTAGTATAATCTAAAATTCTTTAGTCTACCATTATCTTCTCTTGGACTATACTTTTCCATGTTTTTCTTCCCATTCTCACCTTTTGCATTAAAGTCACCAAGTATGAGAGTGTATGTTGATTTGATTTGGAGAGTTAGCAATTTCTTTATAAAATTCCTCTACCACTTCTTCTCTAATAACTGATGTTGGTATGGAAATTACAGTTATTTTGAAGGTATTCTTTGGGAAGGGGGGTTGCAAATACTTATTAATAACAAACTATGTGGGAGCAACTAGGTAGAGCAGCAGATAGAGCACCGGCCGTGGAGTCAGGAGGACCTGAGTTCAAATCCAGCCTCAGACACGTAGCACTCACTGGCTATGTGACTCTGGGCAAGTCATTTAACCTCAATTGCCCCACCAAAATAAAATAATAGCAGTAATAAACTATGTGATGACCAAATGTTCCTTGAAATTATATTTCTTTTGCCTTTACAATAAGGCTCACTCCACCAATTGCTTTCTTTGCCTCTTAAAGGAGTACCCATGAACCAACTTGCCATTTAAATACAACTTCCTTCTATTTCCGTTTATAATAAGAACATAAAGTTTCATACGATTCAACTCCTCCAGCAATGTCCACTTGATTCATTCAACAAATCTCTGGCATTTAGAGTATACCAACAGTCAAGTTAAAATTTATCCACAATCTAAAAACATTGAAATCCTTGGCACCTGCTGCCCCTTTTCCCGTTACTGCCCCAGTTACTGCAGAAACAGAAGGTTTCGGGGGCCATTTCTCATTTTTTCCTATTACCTGGGTTGCCATGGCAGTAAAAGTTTCCACACTAAGTGACCAGCCAACTGGTAATGTGCCTTTCTGTGATTAATTAGCTAAACTGGTCCTTGGAAAACAGACTCTATTTCTGAAGACTGTGGTATAACCCTCGATGACCAAATATTCCATGAAGTTCTATTTCTTGTTGACTTTGGACATATGATAAAGCCAATTCCACCATCTTTCATTTGCTTCTCTAAGGAGAATCTATAAGCCATCCTTCTATTCAAGTGCACCTTTAATTTCTAATTTCATTGACAGTGAGAATGTCAAGATTGCTATGATTTAATTCCTTCATTGGCATGTCTTCTTTGGTCCTTGGTATGTAGAGACAGGAAATTTATGGAAGGGCAGGGTGAAAGGGTGAAACAAGGAATTCTCTGTTTCAGTTTTACTATAGTCCGTCTGAACTCAGAGAGTAGAACTAGCTAAGCATTTGCTTACCCAGGTAGTGACTAGAGCTTGAAAGCCAATAGCCAGAGGGATCCTCCCTCCCACATATGAAATAACTGCCTGGTTACCTACTCTGGGCAGTCTACCTAAAAGAACTGTTCTAATTAGGCTTGTAAAATATTCTATCTAAATACCTGCCAAAACACACACAGGAACTATATGAACATAAACATAAAACACTTTTTATTCAAATAAACTCAGATCTAAATAATTGAAGTAATGTTTATTGTTCATGGATGAAGCCAATATAATTTGGGGAGGGGGGGGACAAGGCAATTGGGGTTAAGTGACTCCCCCAGGTCACACAGCTAGTGAGTATTATGTGTCTGAGTCTGAATTTAAACTCAGGTCCTTCTGACTCCAGGGCAGGGGTTGGTACTCTATTCACTTCGCCACCTAGCTGTCCCCAATATAATTTTTTAAATGACAATTTTACCTATTTACTCAATGCCTTCTCAATTAAATTGCTAAAAAATTATTTCACTGAGTTAGGAAAAAAAAATAATAACTGTTCATTTGGAAGAGCAAAAGGTCAAGAACTTCAAAGAAACCAGGAAAAAAGATGTAAAGGAAGTAGATTCAGCAATATCAGTTCTTAAACTATATTATAAGGGACAGCATTGTTGAAGTGTAAAAAGGATAATTTTGATTATTTTGAATTAAAATTTTTTGTATAAATAAAATCTATGTGACCAAGAATAGAGGGAATGCAGACAATTGGGGGAAAACTTTCATAGACCATCTCTCAGATAGGATGTGATTGGGTTGGAATATTGCTGTGGTGTGGGAAATGATGAGCTGGTTGATTTAGAAAAACATGGAAGGACTTGCACCTATGAAGGAAGATGCTTCAGAGAAATAGATGACTGGCGAAAATAAGTAGATATGTGTATGGGTGTATATGTGTATATATGTGTGTGTTTATAGATATCTATGTATATGTATATAACCATGCTCAATTGTAGCCTTGGGCGAGGGGGAGAGAAAAAATAAAGTAAAAAGTGCACAGCAAAGAGCAAAAGAAAACCAACAGGGAAGCAAAGAAAACTGGGCAGCTTTGAAAACAGTTTGTAGCATATTTATTATAAAGGTTTTCTTGAAATGGAAATGTATTGCTTTATATTAAATCTTCTCTTATGTTATGCTGTGCACATGGCATTTTTTTCTTTTCTCATTTTGTTTTTAAGTTTCAAATTTTTTTAAATTACCAAAAAAATTCTATCAAGGATTGCCCTATAAACTGACATTTTGCAGGTTATCTACTGCCAGTCCCCCCATGCCTTCCCTAGAAACATGAGCTCTTTCTCATTCAATAAAATTTGTGGGGCTTTTGGATATCATTTTGTGATTCTCACTGTCCTGGAGCTCCCACAGTTAAAACCTAGGCCTTCCATGGATTGATTGGGCAATAATCTTACATTTAAGTACCAACAGTTAAGTTAAAATGTATATGGACTACCTAAAAGCTATGTGATTCTTAGGACTCATTGCCCCCTTTCTATGGGTTGGTGCCAGCTTCTATGCAAACAAGCCCATTTATCCCGCCATATCTATTGTGTGGCCCTAGATGGCCGGACCATGTTCCAGTTTCACATCACAAGGAGCCATCCATTTACACCTTCTCACCATCTGCCTGCCGCTGTCTGTGTCCCCAATCCTTCCATTTCCCCAGAACAGAGCTCCCTTTTCTGATCACCTCTCCCACATGTGTTCTTTCCCTGTATTAGAACGTAAGCTATCTGGTAGGGGCTATCCTTTTTTCCTCTTTGTGTCCCCAGTTTAGCACATAAATGGTTTTTGTTCAAGTAGCCAGCCTATTGGTGAGAAACTTCTCTGAACTAAACTGATCTTCAGAAAGCAGACTCAGTCAGTTGCCAGGACCCTATGAAACCTTTCCAACATGATAGACCATGCCCCGGAGCATATACTTCACTTTAACACAGAGTTAGAAAGCCCAGCCATCACCACAGCTCCAAGATGCACTGGAGGAGACCTTTGTAAAGCTATCCCAAAATAGCCAACAACAACAAAAATCTTTTTGTTGTCAGTATAAAGAGGATTAAGAAAAGTGTTGCAAAGGGTAATTGCCCTATGTTTGAGTAACTTTAACGTCTAAAGGTAGAAAATGGATTCATCATTGACTGTGGCCTCAGCACAGATGACATTGTTTTGCTCTCCTGAGCATGGCTATGAGTGTTTTAATAAATCAGTTTCCTCATCTGTAAAATGAGGAAATTGGACGAGGGGAGCTCTCAGGCCCTTCCAGCTCTTATCCTTGAAACTAGCATGATAATTGGAAGAGAAAGAATATTAACAACTCTAAGGATTAGGGGAGGCTGAGTAGAAGTTGGTATTTCTGAGATAAGCTTTGAAGGAAGACAAGCGTTTCCGATTGGGTTTGGGAAGGAGTGTATTCTAGATAGAGGGGATGATTTATGCAAGGATGTCAGTTGAGGGAATGCCTTGGTAGTCCAGTTTGGTGGGAACTGAGATCATGAGGAATAAGTGAAATACATCTGTAAGGTAGGTGGGAACTAGCTTATAGAGAGCCTTAAATGTCAAGCAGATTTTGTCTTAGAGGCAATAGGGAGCTGCTGGAGGTCTTCCAGAAGCAAAGTAACAAGACCTGGACCTTGCAAAGATTGTTTTGTCATCTGTGCTAAAGATTATTTGAAAAGGAGAAAGACCAGTCTAATGGTTTCATGGAGTGGCCACCCACACTCTAGCACCTCTCACCAGGGCTCACAGACACCTATTCACTCTCTGAGAGTTCATTCACAGAATATTTTACAAGCCTAATTAGAGTGATCCTTTTATGTGGACTGCCCAGGGTACCAGACTTAAAAGTCATGTAGGTCTCTATATATTTATTACAAATGGGGGAGGGAGGATTCCCCTGACCAGTGGAATTCAGGCCCTGGCTCACTCTATCCCAGAGAAGAACCGTCACACTCAAATTCAACATCTTAGGAGTAACCCTGTTGACAGCAAAAACTCTAGGCCTATTCACCAAGCTAGCTCTTGGGCTTGGCATCTCTGGGTATTTCTATTTATTCAACCAGTCTTTCAACAATGACACTTTTTTATCTTAACCACTTACTTAACAATAAGGCAAAAGAAATTACAATAATGTAATGGTGGAGGTTGATTGATTAAACCACTACTCCACTTAAAGCACCAATGATAAGATTCATGCCTTGATATTTTTATTTGCAGAACACACTTCCATTGTTCTGTAGGCCCCAGACACTATAGGAAGTCCATTCAGATAATCTGGTCACCATCTCTGGGGCCTGTATAAAACCTGGGAGCTAATTGGTATCAGATATGAGTATAAGGAAGCAGAAAGGAGGGAAAAGAAGTTGCTTGGGGGGAGGGGAGAGTGCCTAGGTCTCATTCTGGTGTTTTTGTTCAGTGGTTTCAGTCATGTCTGACTCTTTGTGACCCCATTTGGGATTTTCTTGGCAAAGATACTGGAATGGCTTACCATTTCCTTCTCCAGCTCATTTTACAGATGAGGAAACTGAGGCAAACAGGGTTAAGTGACTTGTCCAAGGTCACACAGCTAGTACTTGTCTGAGGCCAGATTTGAACTCAGGTCTAGATGTTCTGGCTATATGTACAAAGAATGAAACAATACTGAAACGCTGAAATTTGTTCAGGAGAGGAATCAAATGGTCAAATCTGTCCTTAAGAAAAGTTACCTTGTTAGCTATTGAAAGTCTTGTTGACTCAGTGACCCATTGTCCCCAGCCCTGTTTGTCCATCAGTGTTTGGGAAGCAACTGAGATACAAGGACCCAACTTCTTTTGATGACATTGACCTATCTGAATTGTCTATGCCATTACAAAAGTTCCCAGTAAAAGCTGGCCCCACCTTGAAGCCAGTGCTGATCCCCAGTGATCAGCCTGAGTGTTGTTACCTTGACTTACTTATAATAAACTCCTTTTAATTTTCCTCTTCCTGCATTTTGTCTCGTTAATCAGAGTGGAAAACACAAAGGAAGAAGAATTTTCCTTTCAACGAGCAATGTATGTGATGGACTGGGGTGGTATCAAACTTTAGACAGGGAGACCAATTAGCCTCTTGCAGTGATCTAGGTGAAAAGTGATGAGATGTTGTACTAAGTTTGTGATTGTGCAAGTGGAGAGAAAGGATAAGATTTAGACATGCTTTGCAGGTAAAAATGGTAAGATTTGGCAACTCTTTGGTTATATGAACTAAGGGAAAGTAAGGAGTCCTGGATACCGCTGAGATTATGAACCTGAAACACCAAAAGAAAGATAGTGCCATCTACAGAAATAAGGATGTTTTGGAGGAGAGGAGAGTTTGGAGGAAAAGATGATGACTTCAGTTTTAGACATATTAAGTTTAAGATGTCTCTGGAACATCTACTTTGAAATGTTCGAGAGACAATAATCTTGGGACAAAGCTTGGGGGAGAAATTGGAACTGGTTATATAGATCTGTGAATCATCTATGTAGAGATGATGGTTAAATACGTGGGAGCTGATGAGGTCACCAAGAGTATGGACAGCAGCAGATGGAATAAAGGAGGAGATGGGTTAAAATGTAGTGGGATTTGGAGGTGTGGCATTGGGTTTATTAGGGAGTTCAATATGAGTGACCTTGATTTTCTAATTAAAGTAGGAGGTCAGGTTTTTTGCTGAGGAACAAAGGGGTTTGAGGATCTATACCGTAGGAGCCTTGAGAAAGAAAAAGTTTTGGAATGGCTGCAGTGAAAAATATGAAAGAGAGTTCATTGGCGATCAGTGATGAGAATAAATAATGTTGGTAGTGAGAATGTCGCAAAGAAAAAAAATAATCTATGATACACGATAAAATGGGTTCGTAGTGGAACACAATCAGCATTGTTGTGTGACTTTGTCAGTATTCAGCAACGTGAGAATGGAAGAAAAGAAGCATGAATTTCAATGACCCCAGGCTGAAGATTGGTAGGGTGTGATTGCCACTAGGAAAAAAGGACAAAGGATAATCTATGGTTGAATTTCAATGGATTGTGAAGTAGGGAAAGTAACACAGAAAATGAATGAGAAGAACAGAGAAGAATGGGTGGACTTCACCGTGGGAATGAAGAGTACTCTTAGTATGAGTGAAGAAAGTTAAAAATCAAAGGATTGGAAGTTATGATCGGAACAGATAATTTCACAGCTCAGGATCATGGAGGCAGCATAGTTATAGGCGAGGGTACCTTCATTTAGAAAGAAGTGCTGAAAATAATAAATATTGGTAAAATAATAAATAATCTTATAAATAATTAATTAATTGTCCTAAAAATTATATTTAAAATATTTTAATGTCAAAAGAGATTATTGCAATGAACAACAGAAGCTACTACTACTGGTTTCCAGCCTTTAAAAAGAAAAAGGATCTATACAATTATCACATCCCTTTTGGGATATTTTCCCAACTTGTACTCATGAACTGGATCCCTAGTAAGTGGCTGTTACCTTAAGGTTCTAGGGGGAGACCCTGTAAGTACTCATTTCTTCTACACAAGAGAAGCTCCCTGGTGTGCTTTCCATTAACATTCAGGCAGTAGACATAATTAGCTTAAAGCAAAGGCATTTACTGAGATGGAAAGTAAAAACAGTAACTACAAAATTTCTCTCCCCCTCCCCCAAAAAAGCCTACCCCATAATTACACGTAGTTTGAGTTAGAGTACAATGAGACGCGCATATAAAGAATACGTGGCTGAGGTACTTAGAGCTGAAATACTTCAGGATGCCAATGGCCTTGTTCTCTTCTAGAGTCTTCATACAGCTCTGCTCTGGGTGTAGCCTCTTTTGGGGTGAGTTTCTCAGTTGGGCTCCCATGGTCTTCTTTTCTCCCTAGTGTGACTTTGGTTGCCTAGATTGGCTCCATCTTGAATCCACAGCTGGCTTCCTTATATGCTTCTAGAGGTTCATCTCCTAGAAGCAGCTTCCTTCCTCAAGCAATACATTTTGATACCAAATTGATTTGGAGTATGTGTCTCTGCTTGCTGCTACATGCAGTATCTCAATCCCCTTCAAAGTAACATGTCTGGTGGGGATAAGGGAGAATAGTCCATACTCTATTATACCTTTATTAAGTGTAAAGACGTTCCCCTAGTGGAATTAGAAGACGCCCGGCTATTGGCTGGAAATAGATTGTCAACCCCCAGTGACCTTTGAAAAATCTTAGATCTCTTCAAATCTGGCCTCAGACCAAACACTTGACACTTGCTGGCTGTGTGACCCTGGGCAAGTCACTTAACCCCAATTGCCTAAAAAAAAAAAATCTTAGATCTCTAAGCCCTGAAAGCAGTGGAGTCAATTAAAGGCAAGGAACAGCTTTCTGGAATATACCCCTGTACCTCTACCAGAGGGCAGAAAGTGGGAGAGAAGAATTTCTTTCCTTCCATGCACCATTCTCTATGTTGTCTTACTGAAGAGCTACCCATCCAGTAGGGGCCACCCGATCCAATAAGTAGCAGAGTGACAGACAGAAAGGAGCTTCAAGAAGCATGACCTCTGGCAGCAGAGAAGAGAGCCAGTTATGGATTCAAAAATTAACTAGCTTACTAGCTGTGTGACCCCGGGCAAGTCACTTAACCCCAATTGCCTCACTAGGAAAAAAAAAAAAAAAGATAACTAGCCCTGAAAATCAAGAGAAGAGCTGTGAAAAGGAGCATACCTAAGGTGCCTAGCTGAATGACCCCTAACTCCAGCAGAGAAGAGAGGAACAGTGCAAGGATATCACAAAAAGAGAAAGAATATCAGGCTTTTTAGTACTGAAGTCATGAGCTGCTTTGGCCACATGTCCCTCATGGTAACAAAATGATGATCTGCATATTTGTGGGAAAGTGTGCCCCAAGTTTAAAGGGGTAATGTATGGGTACTTTTATTTGTAAATATTTTGTATTTATATATCATATGGGTGTATATTTTATTCCCCTACTCCCAAAGAATATAATCTGCTTGATTTCACTGACAATTTCATTTTTGTTCCCATCTTCCTATCAGCCAACATTATGCCCATTGTTACTATGTTACCTTAATAAATATCTTTGCTTTGAGCTAATTGCATCTACTGGCTGACTATTAAAGTTAAGCTCACCAATGGGGGTTTCTGAGGTATAGTTTTAGGACTGAGGACCCACAGAATATCTTTGTAGTGGGAAGCAGTCATCTTCTTGGAGACCCAACCTGCAAATCTGTGAGGGGCTCTTTGGTATGAAGTAACTCCAGAGCATAACACTAGACAAATAAGGCCTTGGGGGTTAACATGGTATTAAAAAGGTCATCTAGAAAATATGTGCTCAGAAAGGGAGATGGATGACAGGTAGTACCTATCTAAAACCAACAGCAAGCATTATATGCAATGAGGATAAGCTAGAAGCATTTCCAGTGAGATTGGGGGTGAAACAAAGAAGCCCATTATCACCACTATTATTCAGTATTGTACTAGAAATGTTAACTATAGCAATAAGAGAAGAAAAAGAAATTGAAGGAATTAGAATAGGCAAAGAAGAAACAAAGCTATCACTCTTTGCAGATGACATGATGTTATACTTATAGAATCCTAGAGAATCAAGTAAAAAATTACTTGAAATAATAAACAAATTTAGCAAAGTTGCAGGATATAAAATAAAGCCACATAAATCATCAGCATTTCTATGTATTACTAACAAAGCCCAACAGCAAGAGATAGAAAGAGAAATTTTATTTAAAGTTACTGTAGAGGCAGCTAGGTGGCACAGTGGATACAGCACTGGCCCTGGGGTCAGGAGGACCTGAGTTCAAATCCAGCCTCAGACCAAACTACTTGACACTTGCTGGCTGTGTGACCCTGGGCAAGTCACTTAACCCCAATTGCCTTAAAATATATATATATATATATATATATATATTTATGTGTGTATATATATATATATATATATATTTGGGAGTCTATCTGCCAAAACAAACTCAGAAAATATATGATCACAATTACAAAACACTTTTCGCACATATAAAGTAAGATCCAAAGAATTGGAAAAAATATCAGTTGCTCATGAGTAGGCCAAGCTAATATAATAAAAATGACAATTCTACCTAAGCTAATTTACTTATGCAATGCCATACTGATCAAACTACCAAAAGATTATTTTATAGAGCTAGAAAAAACAATAACAAAATTCATCTGAAAGAACAAAAGGTCCAGAATATCAAGGGAACTAATGAAAAGAAATACAGAGGAAGGTGGCCTAGCCATTCCAGGTCTAAAATTGTATTATAAAGCAGCAATCAGCAAAATTACTTGGTACTGGCTAAAAAATAAAGTGGTGGATCAGTGGAATAGATTAGGTATGCAAGACATAACAATCAATAACTATAATAACCACTATTTCACAAATCCAAAGACTCCAGCTTCTGGGATAAGAACTCACTATTTAACAAAAACTGCTGGGAAGACTGGAAAATAGTATGGTAGAAACTAGGCATAGACCAACATCCTACCAAGATAAAATCAAAATGGGTACATGATTTAGATATAAATGCTGCTACTATAAGCAAATTAGGAGAGCAAGGAATAGTTTACCTATCAGATTTGTGGAGAAAGGAAGAATTTATGACCAAACAAGAGATAGAGAACATTATGAAATGCAAAATGGATGACTTTGATTATATTAAATTGAAAAGCTTTTGAACAAACAAAACCAATGCAACCAAGATTAGAAGGGAAGCAGAAAGCTAGGAAACAATTTTTACAACCAGTGTCTCTGATAAAGGCCTCATTTCTAAAATATATAGAGAACTGAGTCAAATTTATAAGAATATAAGTCCTTCCCTAATTGATAAATGGTCAAAGGATATGAACAGGCAGTTTTCATTGGAAGAAATTAAAGCTATCTATAGTCATATGAAAAAATGCTCTAAATCACTATTGATTAGAGAAATGCAAATCAAAATGACCCTGAGGTATCACATCACACTTATCAGATTGGCCAACATGATAAAACAAGAAAATGATAAATGTTGGAGAAGATGTGGGAAAATTGGGACACTAATACATGGTTGGTAGAGTTGTGAAATGATCCAACCATTTTGGAGAGCAATTTCGAACTATTTCCAAAGGGCTATAAAATTGTGCATACCCTTTGATCCAGCAATACCACTTCCAGGGCTGTATCCCAAAGAGATCATACAAATGGGAAAAGGACCCACATGTACAAAGGTATTTATAGTAGGTCTTTCTGTGGTGGCAAAGAATTGGAAATTGAGGGGATGCCCATCAATTGGGGAATGACTGAACAAGTTGTGGTATATGAATATAAATGAATATTATTGTGCTATAAGAAATGATGAGCAGGACTTCAGAAAAACCTTGAAAGACTTGTATGGACCAATGATGAGTGAAGTGAGCAGAACCAGGAGAACGTTGCACACGGTAACAGCCACATTGTGCGATGACTAACTGTGATAGACTTGACTCTTCACAGCAATGCAAGGACAACTCCAAAAGACACACAATGGAAACTGCTATCTACACCCAGAGATAGAACTATGGAGTCTGAATGCAGATGGAGACATACTATTTGCTCTCCTTTTCTTTTGCAGTTTTGTTTTGTTTTTTCTTTCTCATGATTCCTCCCTTTGGTTCTAATTCTTCTTTACATCATGACTAATGTGAAAATATGCTTAATATGAATGTGTATGTAGAACCTATATCAGATTGCACACCGTCTGGGGGGGAGAAGAGAAAAGGGGAAAAAATTTAAAACTCAAAATCTTATGGAAGTGAGTGTGGAAAACTAAAAATAAATAAATAAATAACTTGATTTTTTAAAAAAAGGAGTTTACCCAATTTAAAAAAAAAAAGGTAGATAGGTCATTAATATAGCAATGCACACCTCAAGTGCTACTTTTGCTACCCTGCAATATTGCTCTTAATATTATTAATCCACCACTTTGGATACAGCCCCTTTGAAGAACTGATAGGAGCACATGGACAAGAGTTGACAGTAAGGTATGGATGGGTTGCAATCCACTCATTTTTATAAAATCACAAATCCATTTAAATATCAACATGTTCCTCTTTGGGCTCACATTTCAACTCTTAGCTAAGAAAGATGTAAAGTTTTCCCTGGCTTATCAGATTTGGATGCAGATGCCAAATCTTCAGCTAAAGTAATTGTCCTATCAGTAGCCATGTAAGACAAATGCAAATTAAAGCAACACCCAGGTTCTACCTCACATCCATCAGATTGACAAAGTTGACAAAAATAGGAAAATGTTAAATGTTGGAGGGGTCAAAGGAAAATAGTCACACGAATGCATTGTTGATGGCTAATGGAGTGCCTATCAATTGAGGAATGGATGAACACATTAAGGCATGTGAGTGTAATGGAATACTCTTGTGCCAGAAGACGTGACTCAAGGGACCATTTCAAAGAAACCTTGTAAGACTTGCATTTAGAGGGAAGTGAGTAGAACTAAGTGCTCAATTTATGCAATAAAACATTGTAAAGACAAACAACTTAAGACTTAAAAACTCTGATCAATGAAATGACCAACCATGACTCCAAGACTGATGATGAAGAACTCCTCCCACTCCTGACAGAGGTGACAGACTCAAGATGCAATGAGACAGAGATTTTTGGACATGACCAATGGGGGAATACATTTTTATTGATTATGCATATTCATAGAAGGATTTTGTTTTCCTCTTTTTAATAATGGAGCAAGGGAAGATGAGAGGAAGAGGAAATAAATGCTTGTTAATTTCAAATTTAATTTAAATAATTTAAAACAAGACGTTGTGTAAAGGCTACCAAATTGCTAGAAAAACTAGAAAAACAAAAACCAAACCTAAAACATAAAGAAAACACAAATACTCTAAAATTTATAAATTCAATGAGCATCTATTATGTACAAAGCTTGTATATCATTACAGAGTGTCTGAGTGTGATCCACGTATATCATGCATGACATGGGCCAAGCTGTCATAGAATGAAAGAAACTAATGGTGACTCTGTGATGTGCGTGGGTGTTTACATCGTGGGCATTCAATGAATCCGGCAGTAGGCCATAACAATTGAGATTTCCTTTGCTCTTAGAATCTTGATAATAAACACATACATAGCAATGACCAGAGCAGCGCCCCCAAAGGGGAGCTTTGGGGAGAAAAACGATGGTTGGGCTACCAGTCACCTGCAGTTTAGTTTCATTTGTGATGTAAAGTCAGTTTACCCAAGAGAAAAGCAAAGTGATCTGAAGCAAAAACAAGGCAGTGTCTTGAATATGTAAATGGTTTTTCAGTTCTCAGTTTTGGGTTCACAGGCTCTTTATTAATGGAAACAGCACCCAATGAACTGTAGTTTTAGAAAAACACTGAACCTTGAACCCTGGAAGCAGCTTCTACTCTCTCGGGACCCAACCCCCCAAGAGCGAGTGTAACCTAGGAGTAACCTCAGGGGTTGTTAGTCATTCAGTTGTGTCCGACTCTTCGTGGACCGCTGCATGCCAGACCTTTCTATCATCCGTTATCTTTCAAAGTCTGTCCAAGTTCATGTCCATTGTTTCCATGACACTATCTATCCATCTCATCCTCTGCCGTCCTCTTCTCCTTTTGCCTTCAATCTTTCCCAAGAAAGGGCTTTTCCAATGAATCCCATCTTCTCATTATGTGACCAAAGTATTTAAGCTTTAGCTTCAGGATTTGTTCTTCCAGGCAGCTAGGTGGTTTAGTGGATAGAGCACTGGCTCTGGAGTCAGGAGGACCTGAGTTCAAATCCGACCTCAGACACTTGACACTTACTAGCGGTGTGACCCTGGGCAAGTCACTCAACCCCATTGCCTTGCCCAAAAAGGGGAAAAAAAATGTGTCCTTCCAGTGAATAGTCTGAATTAACTTATTTAAGTTTTGAGGGATTTGAGCTCCTTGCTGTCCAAGGGACTCTCAAAAGTCTTCTCCAGCACCACAGTTTGAAAGTGTCAGTGCTGCAGCGTTCAGCTTTCCTTACACTCCAACTCCCACAGCCTTACATTGCTCCCGGAAAAACCATAGCTTTGACTCTACAGACCTTTGTCAGCAAGGTGATGTCTGTTTTTCAGTATGCTGTCCAGATTTGCCATGGCTTTCCTTCCAAGGAGCAAGTATCTCTTAATTTCATGGCTGCAGTTGCCATCTGCAGTGATCTTTGATCCCACAAATATAAAATCTGACAGTGCTTCCCTTTCTTCTCTCTCTGTTTGCCAGGAAGTGATGGAACCAGTTCTCAAGATCTTAGTTTTTTGTTTTTGGTTTTTTTGGTTTTTTGTGTTAAGCTTCAAGCCAGCTTTTACGCTCTCCTCTTTCACCTTCATCCAGAGGCTTCTTAATTCTTCTCCACTTTCTGCCATCTGAGTGGTATCATCTGCATATCTGAGATTGTTGTTATTTCTTCCAGTAACCTTAATTCCAGCTTTTGATGTGTCCAGCCTGGCATTTCCTTTGACATACTCTGCATATAAGTTAAATAAATAAAGTGACAATATACAGCCTTGTCATACTCCTTTTCCAATCTCAAACCAATCAGCGGTTCCACATTCAGTTCTAACTGTTGCTTCTTGGCCCACACACGGGTTCCTCAGGAGACAAATAAGATGATCTGGTACTCCCGTCTCCTTGAGGGCTTGCCATATTTTGTTGTGATGCACACAAAGGCTTCAGTCTAGTCAGTGAAGCAGAAGTAAATATTTTTCTGGATAATCCAGGCAATGTTGGCAATTTGGTCTATAGTTCCTTTGCCTTTTTGAAAACCAGCCTGCTCTTCTGGTAATTCTCAGTTCACATACTGTTGAAGCCTAGCTTGCAGAATTTTAAGCATAACCTTGTTAGTGTGTGAAATGAGCACAGTTGTTTGGTAATTTGAACATTTCTTAGCATTGTCCTTCTTTAGGATTGGGACTTAGACTGATCTTTTCTAATCCAGTGGCCACTGTTATGTTTTCCAAATTAGCTGGCATATTGAGTGCAGCACTTTAACAGCATCATCTTTTACAGTTTTAAATAGCTCAGCTGGAATTCCATCATGCCTACCAGCCTTATTGTTAACAAGGCTTCCTAAGGCCCACTTGACTTTGTTCTTCAGGATGTCCGGCTCTAGATCAATAACCACACCATCATGGTTATTGGTGATGTTAAGATTTTTTCTTGTATAGTTCTTTGTGTATTCTTGCCACCTCTTCTTAATGTCTTCTGCTTCTATTAAATCCCTACCATTTTTGTCTTTTATTGTGCCCATTTTTATATGAAACCTTCCCCTTGATATCTCTAATTTTCTTGAAGAGATCTCTTGTCTTCCCCCAGTCTACTGTTTTTACTTTTTCTATTTCTTTGCATTGCTCATTTAAGAAAACCTTCTCTCTCCTTACTATTCTCGAGACTTCTGCATTCAGTTGGGTACATCTTTCCTTTCCTCTTTTCCCTTTTGCTTTCCTTCTTTTCTCAGCTATTTGTAAAGACTCATCAGACCGCCATTTTACTTTCTTGCTTCTCTTTTTCCTTTGGAATGCTTTTTGTCGCTGCCTCCTGTACAATATTTCAAACCTCTGTCGGTAGTTCCTCAGGTACTCTACCTATCAGATCAAATCCCTTAAATGTATTTATCGCTTCCACTTCATGTTCATAAGGGATATTATTTAGGTCTGCTGGCTTTCTCCACTTTCATCAACTGAAGTCTGAATTTTACGGTAAGAAGCTCATGATCTGAGCCACAGTTAACTTCAGGTCTTGTTTTAACTGACTGTATAGAACTTCTCTATGGTGGCAAAGTATACAATCAATCTAATTTCTATATTGGCCATCTGGTGATGTACATGTGTAGGGGCAGGGGTGCTGCCTTTTTGAGAATGGTTATTTTCATAACCTGGAAAGGAAACCAACTTTCTGGCTAGGTGGTTTACACACATTTCTAGAATCCAGAGTAAGCTCCTAACCTTTAGCTGGAAAAGGCTTGTGAAAAGTAAAGGAGACAGACTACTGAGAGCCATCACATGTGGCTGCTGAAAAGAGCCCTCACAGCTGCTGGAGAGGGGACCAGCATGATGGGCTGGCATGGGAGCTGACAGAGACATTCCAGACATGAAATATGGGGCTGAACGGAATTTGCATTGCTGACTGCGCAGATCTGGGAGGAAGAGCCGGTGACTGACTCAATGACCTTTTCTCCTTCTTCTTGTTCTTTCTCTCGCTGTCTCTCTGCCTCTCTCTGTGTGTCTCGCTGTCTCTCTCCTTTCATTAAAAAAAAAATGCTTTGGTCCAGTATCTCAGAACCAGGGGTCTGCTTCTTCCTCCTCAGAGTTCTAAGTCCCCTAAGGGACTTGAGGTGTCTCTTGGCTCCAGCCAAGACATTTGCTGGGTTCACAGACACCGTGAGGTGCAGTTACTAATACCCCTGTTTCGTTCACTACTTAACATCCATAAGCTTTTACAAAGGGATATTTATTCTTATAGAGCAAAAACAAACATACCAATATTTCTCCAGGGTACACTCTCGCCTATCCCACCTTTGTCTCTGGGGAAAAGGGCTCACATTTAGTTCCTGTATAGCCCTGGTCCTACCAAGTTCCCTTCCAGATGTGGGTGAGTCTGTGCCTCAGCTCCCATCGGGCAGACTCCCCAGGGTCACTCCTTGCTCCTTGGAGTATCAGTGCTGAGATGGCTATGGTAATAATGAGTAAGAGCAGCATTTATATAGCACTTTAAGGTTTACACAGCATTGTACAAATATTTATCCTCACGACAACCTCGGGGAGTTGGTGTTATTATTATCCTCATTTTACAGATAAGGAAACGGGCACGCAGAGGCTAAGTGGCTTGCTTAGGGTCACACCAACAATGTGTCTAACCTGGTAAGCATCTGAGGATAAATTTGAACTCGTGTCTTCCTGACTCCAGACCCAGAAACCTACCCAACCATTCGCTGCCTACAAAACCAAAAGCTCCCTCGCCTGAGTTTTTAAACTTACATAATCAGAGTTTCTGATTCCTCACTTAAAATGGAAAAGGACAAATGCAGAGGCGAAGACCGAGGCCTGTTGTCAAAGGACCATATGTTGGCCTCAGTGCAGAGAGCCCCAAGCCTCTCTCCTTTTACAGCATTGTCTCTAAACAGATGGCACAACCATGAGTACAAGCATGTTGTTCATCCGTGATCAGAGTAAGCAAGAGAATGGTATTTACTTCAAGGAGAGGGCGGGAACAAATGTACAGACATTTTCCCCCACCCCAACACCCTGGGGGCGTGAACTTAAATTTTCTTTTTTAATTATGAACTTAACTCACAACCAACATGAACATTGATTTTTAAAAATAATATTTTGTTTTCCCCCAATTACACGTAAAAACAATTTTTAACATTTGGTGTGGAGTTTTTTTTAAGTTTGAAGTTCCAAATTCTATTCCTCCCTTCCTCCTCTCTTCCCTCCCTGAGATAATAAGCAATCTGATGTAGATTATACAAGTGCAATTACGATGTGAACATTTCAATACATGAAGGACAGAAAAACTTTTAGGTAAAACTGGATTTCTTTTACATTGTTTTTAAAAGGCATGGTAAATTTAGCAAAATAGTAATAAAACTGCCCAGTTTCTGATCTCTTCTCTGTATTGTTTTAATGTTTCATTGATATGATTTCTTTCTTTTCTTCTTTTTCCTTTTTAAAATTTTTGGCATCAGTAACCACTAACTCCCTCTCAGCTTCCTTTTGACTCTGTTTGGGAGGCAAGGAAGAGATCTGGAAGCTTTGTTTTTTCCCAAATGTTTACTGTTTTAATTCTTTAACTGTGTAATAAAGTTTGTTAGTCAACAAAAGAAAGACAGGACTGTGGATCTTTTAACTAATATAGAGATAGCAATTCTCCTTTCAGAGAAGAAAGACATGTTTGCCCAGTTAGGCTGGTCTTGGAACTGGAACTGCAAAGGGAAAGAAGGGGAACCAGCGTTATCTTCCACAAGGCATAGAAAAAAGTCTCCAAGAAGAAGAAGAAGCCATCTAGAAACCTGATGCTGTAGTGGAAAGCCACCAGACCTTGCTTTGAGACTTGGAGCAGCCAGCTTTCCCACTCCCATTTCCAAATTAGATCTCTAGAGGGGAGGGGGTGGGGAATGAGGACCCTTCAAACCTAGCTGGAGGGAATAAACTACTAATTCAGGGTTACTATAACCAGGCTACTATAACATACTCGCCATATTACCAAATATCTAAACTCAGGAGCTCTCTCTGGTGGTTAGATTTACATGTGTTGTATGGCCCCCAATAGACAATAATCTCCCAGAAAATAAAGCCTATTTTTCATTTTGTCTTTGTATCTCTACTGTTTAGCACAAAGCACTGCATTTAGTAGTCACCTGGAAATACTTGTTGCCTTAACAATCATATAATTTGACCACTTATCTATTGGGAAATATCTCTAAATCTTAAACATTCCAATCAGTTTCCTATATATTTTGAATGTTGACTTTTATCAAAGATATTTTCTGCCAAGGTTTTTTTCATTTCATTTCATTTCTTCTTATTTTTAAAGTTTTTTTTAAAATCTGTAACGTTAAGGGAGGCATCCTGCCATAGTCCCAAAATCATGAAGACTTAGGTTCAAGTCTTAACTCTAACACAGACTGGCTATGTGACCCTGAGCAAAGTAATTAATCTCCCAAGGCTGTAGACAATTCCCTAAGGCTGTAAGTAGAAGAGAAGGGACCAGTTTGCTTGGATAGAAGGAACTTCTTTACCAGGAATTTCTTTACATTAATGAAATCGAAGTTCCAATGTCTGTGTCTTACATAATGAAATCTATGTAAATTTTATGAAAACCAACCATCTCAGCATTGATGTTTCCAAAGAGCAAGGAATGACCCTGGGGACTCTACCCAGTGGAAGCCAAGACACAGACTCACCAGCAGTCATCTCACATCTGGAAGTGAACTTGGTAGTTCCAGGGTTATACAAGAACTAAATGTGAGCCCTTTTCCCCAGAGACAAAGGTGGGATAGGAGAGAGTGTGCCCTTGAGGTATTGGGGAAATATTGATACATTCGTTTTTGCTCTATATTTGAAGTAAATATTCCTTTGTAAAAGCTAATTGATGTTAAGTAGTGAATGAAATAGGGGTGCTAGTAACTTGCACCTTAACTGTATATGTGTGTATGAACTGCAGTAAATGGGAGCTTGAGCCAAAAAGCGTTAGAAAAGAAACACCCCCAAGTCCCCATCAAGAGTATCCCTAATGAAGGTATAGGAAGGCAACAGACAGGCTTTCATTGAGCTACATCTTTATTATTAGAGAATAAACCAAGTGTTGTGGACAATACAAGAATCCAATGTACTTCTTGGCCAAAAAATATTTGATTCAAAGTATGGCAAAACATCAACTTAGAAGTTCCCTTCCAACAAAGTTTCTCCCATGCCCACATCAGAATTCAACAAGATTCCTTCAAAGATATACAGCAAATCTAGTGAAGTTTAAAGCAGAAGGCCATGCTTTGCCATGCGTTTGCCACTATCACAGAAGACCAACCAGTCAATAAACTTTGAGTAAGCACTACTATGCGCACAACAGTAGACCACTGTGCTAAGCTTGGTGCTGGAGGAGAACCAGTGCAGAGTCAATGTGAAGACAAATTCCCTACAAAATGTGTGGTCCAGCACATTTTCTTGATTGTGAATGATATCCGGCTGTTTTCATCAAGTCCCGAAACTCTTCAGAGTTTCTTTCTTTCCTTTTTTGGTCCAGGATTGATTTCATGAATGTAGAGAGCTCCTCGGTGAAGAAATCCCTCCATCCCCTCCAATGATAGAGGCTGAAGACCGGTCTGCATCTTAGAGTCTTTGGGAATTGACTAGGTCAGTGAGAAGTTACATGACTTCCCTAGGAGGTGGTTGATATGTGTCAAAAGAAAGACTTGAATCCGTCTTCCTGATTCCAAGGCTAGCTCTTTATTTTCTACACTTGCTCTCTCCAGAGCTTCCTAAACTCCTCTGATATGTATCGCTCTTACAAATCTAACCAAGTTTCTCTGAATTCTTTATATTCATAATTTCCTATGGAACTAAGCTATTCTATTACATTCATATACCACAGTTTATTTAAGCATTCCTCAATTATCAGTTGTCAGTCTTCTGTGTAACCAGCATTTGTTGAGAAGGAGCTAATCTAGTGACAGTGTTGCCATCCCCTTGAGCACAATCAGAGAAAATGACTTTTATTCTGATTTATACCCCTTAGATAACAGATTTTTGAAGTGTGATAGATAGATATAATTCTAGCCTGATACTTCTCTTGGAGATAAGAGAGTGACTGAGATTACCCAGCCATGATGGTCCCGGATACTGCTTGCCCCTTCCCTGATAAGCTAGCCCTCTTCCTTCTCTCCACAAATGAAAAAATTGAAGTCTCCTCAGAAGACAGAATGGGCCTGATCCTACATCAGGTATTTTAACCATACTATAAGCAGGTCAATCGCATAGGCAGCTACCAACCATATATATTTTCTACATATAAATTGTTTGCAAAAATAAGAAGAGAAACATTCCATAAAATTCCTATGAAATAAATATGGTCTTGACACCCAAACCAGCAAGTGATAAAATGAGAAAGAAAATCAGGAGTGAGACTTTCTTCTGAGTATACAGCATGAAATACCACAGTACCATTTCTCAAGAAAACTAAAAAAGGCTTGGGCAAAAATGGAGTTACCCATGTAACATAAGAGTTTATTGTTATTGAATATTTTATAGGATTCATTTATGAGTTTATCTTGACTTTTTAAAAAAATCATTTATGAATGCTCCAAATCACTAATAATTAGAGAAATGCAAATTAAAATAATTCTGAGATACCGCCTCATGCCCATCAGATTGTCTAAGGTGACAAAGACACATGACAAAAGATTTGGGAAAACAGGTACATTAATTCGCTCTTCATGAAGTTGTGAACTGGTCCAACTATTCTGGAGAATAATTTGGAACTATGCTCAAAAAAGGGCTATAAAACTGGCACACCCTTAGACCCAGCATTACTGATACTAGGGCTCTGCCCAAAAGAGATCAAAGAAAAAGGAAAAGGACCTATAGGCACAAACATATTTATGGTAGCTTTTTTGTAGCTATAAAGAATTGCAGACTTGAGGAGATACCCATCAATTGGGAAATGGCTGAACAAGTTATGATATATGGCTGTGATAAAATATTATCGTGCTGTAAAAAATTATAAAGGGGATGGTTTCAGAGAAACCTGGGAAGGCTCGTATAAACTGATGGAAAGTGAAGTGAGCAGAACCAGTGGTGACCTGTGCTCTATGCTTCTACTGCTTCTGGGCAATTTTTATTTTTGAGTGATATCCTGAAATACCACATCCTACACTTCTGTTTTGTCATGGTTTTATGGATACCAATGATTCTTAAATTATTACTCCACATTGTGTTTTCCGGGTTAGTTTTTTTTAGAAGCATTATTACCGCATATTTCCTTCTAATTTTTCAATCTTTTGCTTTTATTTAAATATTCCTTATCATATCATTGATTTTTTTTGTTTTAAAAAATTTGGAAATACTTTCTATTTTTACCTCGTCTTTATTTCCAAATATATCTCTCCCTCTTCCTCCACCACTGTAGTGAAGTGAAGGAAGTGCATTGTTATATCCCTTTTTGGGAACAAGCTTGATAATTATAATTTCACATTATTCACTTTCAAATTAGTTGTTTTTATTTCCATTTCCATTTTGTAGTCATTTGCATATTATTTTCAATGATATGACAAGGAATATTTAAACTGAAAAAGACTGAAAGCAAGAGACCAAAAAATTAGAAGGTGGTTGTTGAAGACTGGGGTGCCTGTGACAATTTATTAAAATAAGACAAAAATGAAATTTGCCCTATCGATTGACTCTTCCTTTCACTTGAATAATTAGAGGCCATCGTAGGTTTATCAATCAACCTAATTTCAATATTGTTGTGTCTCACGGAATAGGGAGGCCCAAGGAGAGGGAGAAAGATGGGAATAGCTAGCATTTATCGATTAAGTTTGTTGCCTTATATGAGCATAGTCTGTGGCACCCCAAAACAATTACAATAGTGACATCAAAGATCATGGATCACAGACTATCATAATGGATATAAGGAAAAGGTTTGAAATACAGTGAGAATTACCAAAATGTGGCACAGGACACTATGTGAACACATGCTATTAGAAAAATGGCGCCTATAGACTTGCTCAAAGCAGGGTTGCCACAAACATTTGATTTGTTAAAAATGCAATATCTGTGAAACACAATAAAACGAGGTTTGCCTGTATTATTGCTCTTGTACTCTCCAACGGTTACGATGGCCTTCAATATCAATTGCTGATTGATATCTCCCAATGTCAATTTGGCAAGCTGATTTCTTTTCAATATCAATTTACTAATTATCATCAGCTAGCTTTTACAAAGGGATAGTTACTGAGAAAATATGGCAAAACCAGAAATACAAAAATTTCCCAAAGTGGGAGCATACTCTACCACCTCCTTTTCTGGGAAGAGTAGAATCAGACTTAAAACGGTTGCTTACAAACATTCCTCTGACCACGTTCACCAGGGCAGGGCAGGGAGGGGATGGCATGGCCGATGGACAAGCCACTCCTTTCCTTGCAGGGTTGAGTGTCTCAGCTCTTAGGTCAATTCACTGCTGGGCTGGGTTAAACAGGTTGACTCAGGGCTGACTCCTCATCACCTGCAATGTCATTAAACATGAACCAACAACCCATAACTCCATTATATTCTCCAGTGAGACTGACATATATATATAAAAAAATGAGATACATAGTGAGACTGCTAAATAGCATTTTTACCTTCACCTAGGCTGTGAACTGTCCAAACAGATCCTTTAAGGTCCATATCTCATGGTCAGAGTTCATTCTCTTATCTGTGATCAGTTTTCACAGAAATATGTAGCTGTAGAAAATGTCTACTTCATGTCAGTTCTGACTGAGAAACTCAGAAGATCTTAACCTCTCAAACTCATATGGTTGCCTTCAAGGCTAGAAGCATGCACCTCCAGATTGTTGTTCCTTACCCTTAGGGAAAGAAATGCAGAGCAGAGGAAAGAATCAGGCTTGAGATCCAGTCTCCAGACAGTACATGTGCTTGAGGCTGAGCGTGAGCCACTACCAAAGCTAATTCCCATATCGTGGAGAATCTGAGAGTCAGGCTCACAGACTTCCTAGAGGCTCACCAGAACAGAAGAAAGCACTAGCGTGTCCTTGAGTGGCCTTCTCTTCTAGACTTAGCAGCTAAGTTTCTTTGATGCAAAGTCTTATCCTGGGACAAGGAAAGGTGCATCTCCTTTAGTAAGGGGCCAAAATCACAGTGGGGCTAAAGAGTATGGAAAGTCAGATCATCTGATGAATTTAGAATAGTATTATATCACAATCCATATGTAAATCTGCACTGCCACAGAGACAAGGGCTGCTTAAGTGGACGCTATCTCTGGCTCCACCACTTTGTGACTTTTTTGGAACTTTGGATTCTTGAACTTTGGTAGCATTTTTGCAGGTATAACCCGTGGCATGCCCATTAAACAGATTTTGGAGGAGAGAGAGAAGAATGGGAAGAGTTCATTTTCATTGGGTAGTTTGAGCTGTGGAGTTCTCTTCCACTGAGAGGCCATTTGGACATGCCAGGGTAGTAGATCTCTAAGTCCATTTCCTGGGTTTGTCCTTCTCTGCTCTCCAAGTACTTTGCCTGGCAGCTGCTCTTGTTGAAGTTATTCCTCTGCCGACACACTACTACGACCTGAGTAATGGTCAATGAGGTGTATCCCTCAACCCCTTTGCACCTGCATTAGGGATAGGGGCAGCTCCTTTTAACTGCCCTCCTCCAGAATTTTGTCTCACTCCTTCCCACAATGGAAAGGAGATAAAAGCAGATGATTTCTCCTTCTGCAAATATCTAGTCAACCTTACCCATCCCTTTGCTTTCTGTCTGTTGCTATTGCATCATTTCCCTCCTTTTTATAATCAAAGAAAATTGATTGTCCATAAAGCTTCGTTGTTTGACACAGCACAGGTATGGGTGTAGGGAGGGTGTGGTTTGGAGAGAACCAGAAAGAGATTGTTGTTCGTCCTTCATTCTGGAAGAGGACCAATGACATCAGGAGGGTGATGTCTTCACTTGCAAGTGAATTGGATTTAAGTGAGGCAGGGCATGGTCTGGAGAGAACTAGAAAGGGAAAGGTCTTCAACCCAGAGAGGCAAGGATGGTGATAATTACCTCCTGAGGTCACAAACTCATTGGAGGGACACACTGACATTGTTCTCCTAAGCCAGCACACCTTTCATGCTCATAAGAGACTGTAGACAGAGATTAATAACTAAAGTGATTTAAAATCCCTGGGCAAAAGGGAGATAAAGGAGTTGGGGAAGGGGAGTCATTCCCATGCATCCATTACTCTAGGGTCCCCTTTTTACCCTTTACAGATGCTGACACAAGGTCAGTTGTCTGAAGTACTTCACCAAAGAGTTACCTGACTGCTTCAACTTGACCTGTAGTAACTTTTACCTGTGGGCCCAGTCAAGGGGGCAGGTCAAATACATTTACTGTGTGTATTTGTCACTGGTGGGGCAATCCCATATAAATTTACATGAGAATCCCATTTTATTGACTTACATGCCTCTCACAGACATCCTCTGTTCAAACAGTTTTTTGTTTGTTTGTTTTTTTGTTTGTTTTGTTTTTAGGCAATTGGGGTTAAGTGACTTGCCCAGGATCACACAGCTAATAAGTGTCAAGTGTTTAGTCTGAGGGCGGATTTGAACTCAGGTCCTCCTGACTTCAGGCTGGTGCTCTATCCACTGTGCCACCTAGCTGCCCCTCAAACAGTTTTGATGATTGGAAAAGGAAATGAAATGATTCTCTTCTATTCCTGCTTGTAAACCAAACCTAACCTAATTCTTCCCTTTTGTGGGCAAGAAAAAGTATGACGCAAGGACACTATGCTTTGACCATTCCTTTCTGTCTTCTTCCTTGTCCTTGTTTCTTGTATTTCTGTTGTAATCCACGTTGTCATGGAGACACTGCCCCAGAATCCACCAACTAATTACAATATGCATTTCCATAATGCTTCTGGGATTGCTTTGTGGGAATTTCTGAAAGAAAGAGAATAGGGACTGTCTTCTGCCTTTCTTTGTATCCCCAGTGCTTAGCACAGTTCCTGGAACATAGTAGGCGCTTAATAAATGCTTGTTGACTTGACTTGATTTGAACGTACCAGAAGGAGTAGAATCAGGAGTTCAAAGTTCAGAGTTTGCCCTCCCTCTTGAGACCGTTTGGTTTGGTGAACTCCAATCTCTGCACTCCTAACTTGGCTCTATGTCTCACAGAAAACCCTAAAAAGCCGTCCAAGAAGCACAGTTTCCACAGCATCACCAGTTCTGGGGTTGTGTCTCCATGATCACACAGGTTACAAGGATTAGTGTATACAAGCAGGGATTTATCCCTTTGGCTTCAAGCTCATCCTTAATAATTTGTTGCTATAGCTAAAAGTTACTCCAAGTCCACCTTCTCTGCGAGTCAAAGGAGTTGCCTTCTTAGCTAATAGGAAGTCTTCTAGTTATAAATAAAAAGGGGCAGGTAAATGGAAATGAAATTCCAAATGAAAACCTTAACAGGGAGCAAAGGTTTCCCTAAATGATGATATTTCAAGGTGATGACACCTAATAACTACCACCGTTCCTACAAAATCCAAACAGTGTACTGACAAAATGAAATCTGTTTTTTTAAAATTTTAATTAATTAATTTATTTTTAGTTTTCAACAATCACTTCCATAAGCTTGTGAGTTTTAAATTTTCTCCCCCTCTCTCTCCGCCTCCCTCCCCAAAATGGTGTGCAACGTGATATAGGCTCTACATATTCACAGAATGAAATCTTTTACCCAATATTTGTCTACCTTCTAAAATAAACCAAAGGAAAAAAGTCTTGGTTTTTATTTTTCGTACCTTCTTGGCGCAAACCAACCTAGTACCACCACACTAGGGGAATGTACTCTTTCTCTCTATGGCCTGTTTCCCTGCCTCCCCAAAGGTAAGTTGAGGTTTCCCCAGAAGAATGGCAGCTACATCTTACTCTTAATGTCCTAGGGATGACTCTTATGAGTGACTATTCCTAATACTAAACTCATGAGCCCCCACTGGTATATTTTACATTAATAAACAGCAACTAATACTTGATTAAACATTAACTAAAACAGTTACTGAAAATACAAAGCAAATATATAATATTTACATAACATATGTCTGCCCAATAACTGCATCACATTCTCCCACCAATACACGTTTGTGTAGAGAGTAGGCATACAATTTCAGTACCAAGATAGTATGGAATACTCACTATTCTTATTATGTGGTCACTTACTATGTGGTCAGACCAAGTAACTCACAATTAAGGAACAATAGACTTTAATATCCTCTTCTTTCTCAGGAATTGTCCATAAAAAGTTGTTTGACAAACATAGCTTCAAGTGAACAAGTAATTCCACCGATAAACTAAACTAATCTACACTGTCTTGAACTAACAACTCACCAGGCATGGCATCTCAGCTGGATGGATCAACTCCCAGCGCTGCTTCTTTGATAATTTAAACTATTCAGACACTAGGCTCAGCTGAACTTGCTTCCTAGATAGCAACTGTAGTACCTTTCACTTCTAGATTCAAACTTGGCTGACTCCCTTTACTGAAGTAGAATTGTACTCTTTGAGGAAAAGATTACTTCAGTAAAGGGTGTTCACTCTGCCTGAATCTAGAAGTGACAGATACTTTTTAGCAGAATTTTTCTTCTTCTCTATCTCTTAGCAGTAAGTGCAATATAGAGAAAGATCTCTCTTTTTTCCTCCTGCTCCTCCTCCTCCTCCTTTTTCTCAGAAACAAATAGCAGTTGAGAACAAAATATATCTTCTCTAAACTGTTATCCGCAAATCACCAACTGCTGCCTTAGAACTCTCAGCAAATGCTTTTGTCCGAAAAAGCTGACATGAAGCTGACATGCACCAAACAAGTGAGCTGTCAATGGTCATTCTCTTGACAGATTTTTTAAAAAATCAGATATAGGCTTACCCAAAGCTCCTTATGGCTTTGTTTGTCCCCATATGACAGGTTAACATGCAGGGAAAGATGCCACTGGAATCCAGCCTGCCAAATTGCCAATGAAGAAAAAAGGTGAGAATCATTAGCATCCAAGAGATAGAACTGGACAATGGCTGAGACCCAATACTTAGTTGTTCCCTGGAGCTTTTAGGGGATTCTTGAACCAAAACTCTGCAACTTTGGGAAAGTGTTACTATGAAGCATGTCTAAGTGAAGCATGTGTCCAATACACAAAACTCTTTGGACCTAACATAGGAGTAATTTTGAAGTTATAGGCCCTAAATGGAGAACTAAGATCTAAAAAAACCCCAGATGATTTTATAGCATCTTGGTGGTAGCAGTGTTTGGGGAAATTAGAAATATTGTGTGATGGAAATATGTTTTGCATGACTGCACATATGTAACCTACAATGAATTGCTTGCCTTCTCAATGGTGGGGGGGAAGAGAGGGAGAGAATTTAGAACTCAAAAAAAATTTTTAAAGTATGTTAAAAATTGTCTTTATATACAATTGGGGAAAATAAAATATTAAATTATTTTTAAAATGAAATAAATATAGTATGCCACTAGGAGCCACCCCCTCTACCAAACTTCCCTGTGTCTGTCAAGGGCACTGCCATTTTTCCAGTCTCCCAAGATTGGAATCTTGTCATTATCCTTGACTTTTCAGACTGTCTCACCCCACCTCTAATCAGCTGCCAAATCTTGTCACCTCTACGTCCACCACATTTCTTGACTCAATCTCCTTCTCTTTACTCCCATGGCCACCCCTCTCCCCTGTAATTGATTTCCCCCTGTTAAGTCTTTCTTCAATCCCAACAGTCCTCCAGGAAGCTGCCAAGGGGATTGCTCCTCAGGTACCAGTCTGACCATGTACCCCCTCTATTCAATAAAAGTCAGCAGTTTTTGATTAGGAGCAGGTAAGTGGTTCAGTGGATAGAGCACTGGGCCTCGAGTAAGGAAGATTTGAGCTCAAATCAGGTACTAGCTGTGTGACCCTGGGTAAGTCACCTAACCTTTGTTTACCTTAATCCATTGGAGAAGAAAATGGCAAACTACTCCAGTATCTTTCCCAAGAAAACGCCATGGACAAGACAGTCTATAGGATCACAAAGAGTTGAACATGACTGAATAACAACATATAGGTATGTGTTGTCTCTCCTGGCTGGATTCTAAGTTCATCGAAGGAAGGCACTGTTTCACTTGTGTCCCTGTTATCCCCACCTGCCTGGCTCAGAGTTGCTGAGTAAAAGCGTGTGGATTAATTGATTAATTCATTTCTCCGTATATTTAATACCAACTTCACAGGGTCATTGTGAGAAAAGCCAAAGTAAGCCTTGAAAAAAAAAGACAAACTCAAACTATGAGTAGTTGTTATTATTATATTTGGCATTAGAGTATTGTCTGTCCTTTATTCTTGAAGAGGACCAATGACATCATGAGGGGGAATGTTTTGACTTGCAAGAGAATTGGATTTAAGTGAGGCAGGGCTGTGCAAAGTCATCAGCCTCACTCTCTCCTCTGGAACCATCAGAGTCCAGTGGCAGACCAAGAGTCAAGACAACTGTCGATGACCCCATTTGGATCAAGACATGGTAGAAAGAGTCTTGGCCCGGGAGTCAGGAGGGACGGATTTCAACCCCATTTCAGACACCTACCAGCTCTGTAGCCACTGGTCATTTAAGCTCTGTGAAATGGGAATATTAGCACACATTTATATAGCATAGTTAAGGCTTGCAAAGCACTTTCCTTAAGACTGGCGTCCCTGGCTTCCTATCGCCTGTACAATAAAATACAAACCCCTCTGCCTGATCTATAAAGCCCCTCATAACCTGGTTCCAACTTATCTTTCCATGTGAGTTACCTCCCTTCATGAACCCAATGTTCCGGTCTCGCTGTTTCCATATAGGACAATCCTTATCCCTTTTCAGTGACTTTCCACAGGCTGGCTGTTTCCCTCCCAGGCCTGCCTTCAGTGCCTTCGAAGAGTGCTCTGCGTCCTCACAACCTTTTGGAATCCCTCGCTGTAGGCGACGATCAGCTCCAGAACCACCTCCTTCCCCACGGAGACATTTCCTGGTCCCCCGGTGGTTAGCACCTCCCTCGATAAGTTACTTTTGTTTATATTTATTTGCATACATGAATAGGACCTTCCAGACAGGAATTGTTTTCATTTTTTTTTTTGTCTTTGCACCCTCAGTTTCTAGCACAGTGTCTTGACTGGTTTGCACCACATTTCCTTCTCTAGCTAGTTTTATAGAGGAGGAACTGAGGCAAACAGGGTTAAGTGTCTTGCCCAGGGTCACATAGCTAGTAAGTGTCTGGGACTGCATTTGAACTCAGGAAGATGAGTCTTCCTGACTCCAGGCCAGAAACTCTATCCACTTCGCCACTGCTGCCCCCTTTTGTGATTTATTCATATTCAGTTCGGTTCAATTGAAGATGAATAAATGCATTCATCGAATGGAATCTCCAAAGAACTCAATACTAAACTCAATTAAGGGAGTGCAGGGACCTTGTTATCCATAGCAAAGACGTCCCCTCAACTCTTTTTACCCCCATAACAAGCCCATAGGGACCCCAGAGGCTAATCCACGCTTTCATTGTGTGGAGGAGAACTGAGCCCCAGGTAAGTGAGTTGATTTCTTCAAGGCAAAACCAGTAGCTCAGGTCAAGGCAGGATATGAAGCCAGGAGTTTGTCTTTGGGGTACTTTCCCTCACTTAAACTCAGCTGCCCTACTCAGGCCAGGGGGATTTTTCATTGTAGATACAGGATTCAAGCGGGTTACAAAGGTCTTGACCTCCTTGACCTGAGGGCCTAAACTGGGACAGACAAAGCCCAGGAGGTCTTGACTAACAAAAGGCATTTTCAGGCATGGGGTGATGAACAAAAGAGAAATAATGTGATGAAGGGAAAAGCTAAAGCGACAGATGGCCGGCAGCTCCGACCAAAGGCAGGGAGTGGTAATTTTGGAAGCAGAGAGAAGCATTTGTGGATTTGGGATAGGGTAGCAGGGGGTGGTGCGTCAGGGGTTAGGAGATGAGCCTGGGAGACAGGAGGTGCATCACCACACTCCTCCCTTAATAGGAGCATGGGCTGCACAGAGGGTTCCACCTCCCACTCAAGTGTGTGTGTGTGTGTCTGTGTGTGTTTGTGTGTGTCTATGAAGACTGTACTTCTTCCTGAGTGAGGAATGCCCACTGGACCTGATGACAGAAAGACCTGAGGTCAAATTCAGCCTCAGACACTTAGAGGGGTTGTGTCACCCTAGATAAGTCCTTCACCTATCTGCCCCAGTTTCCTTGCCTGTTGAATGAGGACAAAGTGGCACCCACCTCACAGAGTTGTGGTCAGGATCAAATGAGATAATAGGCATGACATAGTAGGCGCCTATAAATGCTTATCCCCTTCCCCTCTATTTATTTACTTTGCTATCGTGTTCTAATGCAACGTTTTGCTTCTTGATTTATGGTTCCTGCTTAGTCTGTTGGTAGAGAAGGTGGGTAGGACTGGGGTTCATGCAGTATTATTATATGATTGCGATCACCTAGAACATGACACAAGACTGAAACAATTACAAGAGATTCCAAAGTTGACTGCGATTCTTGTAACCCAAACAACTCTGCTCTTTAGAATTCCCATGAAACATGCAATTGGGTGTGAAATCAGATTCAGAGGTAGACGGACGTCATTCTCTCATTTTACTGATGAGCAAACAGGCCTAGTGAGGTGGTCGCTATCAGGTCCCACAAGTAGCAATGGTTAGGACCGTCCCCTGGCACCATGTCATCATCTACAATTGAAATGATGCACAGCTACATTACACGTCCCTGACCCAAGTGTCTAACTTCAGGCCAAGAAGAAGAGCCTCGATCACCACTGAATGGCGGGTTTTAATGACTTCAGGATACACCAGGGTTACAAGTTTCAGAGAAAGATCCCCAAATTCCAGACTTGATAGGGATAGGGAAAGCCCAACTTGCTGACAACGTTCCAACAGTTCTCTGGACATTAACAGGTGATCCTCTTTGGAAAGCAATCAAGAAACCCCCTTCTTCCCAATGGTCCTATTCCCACAAATGCATGAAATTTAGCCCACTTTAAATAAAGTACTGTTTGGTTAGAACATTTGGGCAGTAAGTATTCAATCACTACTCGTGATGCCTCTTCTGCATACTGGTAACCTTATTTGCCAATGGTACTGGTTCAATCTATGGTCCTAAGGCATGAAATTAAATCCTGATCCCACCTTCCTGCATGCTACCCATGACTCAAACATAAAGAATTCCCCTACATAATCCATGGCTGCCTTTACCAAAAACTTAATTTAGAATTCAAGTAGCTTTAACTTCTTACTGAAACAAGTGTCTGGCTTTTTTGGGGGGGAGGCATTTAGTTAGCATTTTCCAAAGTACTTCCTCAAAATTAAATATAGCAAGACTTGAATGAAGAGTAAGGATAAAAAACCTTTATTCATTTGTAGTTAGGGAAAGGACAATTTCAATGTCAACTTGTCACCTAATCATAAAATTGCAAACTACTTACAGGAATCACTCCCCTAAATACACTGCACCTATTGCCTTTGACAACACAAATCCCAATCATCTCCCTCCAGTTTCCTATGGTTCCAAGTGAACAATCAGGGAAACAATTCCTGGTGAAACCCAATTTCATCACTCTACTTATAAGAAAGGCCAATTTAGCAACAGTAACATGCAGACAGACCAAAGCTAGTAGAATGAAACCTGACAGCCCTCAAAGTGAATGAGAAGGAAGACTTACTCCAGAAGACAGAAGAAAAAAAAAGGCAGTGTGGACAAAACCAACAGGCCTCAGATTAAGGTTTAACTTGATTGCATAAAACTACAAATAAACTTCAGGGATGGTACAAGAGAAATCAACCCTTTTGTATGACATACTCCCACCAAATTGGCCCAAACAGACTTGATATTTCAGGTCTAACAGACCATAATCTGCAGGGGGTTCAGCAGGCATACAAACCAGTTGTTTAATATAGACCCTTAACAGTCAATTTGAATGTCAAGCTGAGGTTTGGGTCCCTGCAAGAGTTAATGGAGCCTTGAGTCTATTGCAGTATACTATTAGGAAGCCCTGCTGTAATTACACAGAATGTGTCACATAAATATGGCCTTAAGTTTCTAGTTACCACCTACCCCTCCCCCTTTGTCTGAATATGGAAAATGCTTCACTACTCAGAGCGCATGCACTACTAATGTCATTTAAAAATGGAAAAATAACCTTTATTTAAAATACAAAACAATACATGAGTTTATGGGATTTACTATCATGACTTTTCCTAAAAACTTCCAAGACAAAAGCTGTAACTCTACCAAAGCTTTCCAAGTATGTGTTCCGATAGGAAATAGCTATTTATGGTTTGGCAGTGACAGTGACATAATGCACTATTTCAGAGTACAATTCGTTTACTTACAATTCTACAGTGAAAATCTTGCCCATATTAATCTTTGATCCAGTTTCAATGGATGTAGAAATTTGCAATTTGAATTACTCACATTCAATGCAAATGTCAAGTAATCATAATAGGTAAGTTTTTTTTTGTTTTGTTTTTTTTTTTACAAATAGGCTCAAAGCATCTCCTCAACTCATAAAAGCAGTTACTAACTATGCCTTATTTTATGGTGTTTAATAAAAAAGATGCTCTACTTTGAAAATAAAAGTCGAGGGATCTATGATCCCAATAGAAACAATTTCCAGCTATTCACAACATGCTGAATTAACACTTCTCATCACAAAGATCCCAAGAATTCATGTGAGGGACAAACACTGTTCAACTGCATGGTATCATCTATGGTTATTTTAAACATGGACACGAACCCTTAGCATAGACCTTTGTCAAGGGAATTAGGACACTAAGGCAAAGTTTGCTGCTCATCATTTACGAAAGACCACCGCTTCTCCCCACTGTCCATGACTCCTCCAAAATAAACTGTGCCTCAATTATTGCTTATTTAAAAATTACATTTTTTACAGAGCTATTTAGTACCTGACACAGAAAAACAATCACAAGTAATTTATTTTTGAGAATCATTTAACATGAAATTATACAAATAAAATTTGTATAAACACAAATCCACATTTGTCATAACACAGATGGCAAAGGACAAAGCAAAAACAAGAAAACTAAATCGGCCGCTATATACAATTGGACACAGTTGTGTCATGTACACTATAAGTCTTTTACAAAATAGTCATCTCAGATCAATAGAAGACCACTCTCCATTCAATGTCGTCATCCTGCAAGGTAGGCTGCGGTAGCAACTGCACCTAAAATAAAGCAGAAGGCCCATCAGATCTGTGCAATCATCACAAGTTTCCAAAGGTCCATTTTCATGAATTGCTTAAGTCCTCAATTTATTCTTTTCTTCCATAGTTAAAGATCATATGCATGTGTGCTGGAAAAATGCTGTTGCCAGTTTGAAATGTTGACCTGGGGCCTTCAATGTAATGGCACGTAAGTCTCTTCTGACTCCAGGCATTAAGAACTCTGGAGCTTCACAAGCAGTAATTAACTAGGCAAGCTTTATTTAGAAGCATCTCTAGTTTAAAGTGAAAATTTCAACAATCCTGGTCAAACACCTGGATTTTCAATAGGCTAATCATAAAGTATCAAAATTTGTTTGTGCATATGATCTTTAATTTTTTTTCCCCAGATTTAAAAGTTGTTTTGGTTTGCAGATTTCACTATTAGCTATAAAAAGAAAAAGCAAGCATTAAATCTTAAAGAATACACACTTAAAATGAGGCTCCACAATTGAAATACAACACTAAACAGAAGACCAAAATGATTAAGCTGTAAAAAGGCATTTATGTACTTTAACTCCTGTAAAAAACCATTTAAGTTAAGAGACTTAATCTTCAAAAAGATTAAAAAAAGAAGCCAAAGTCTGAAGTTTTCCACTTTAATCTTTACGCTGGTACATGAAGTTGGAAGAGACCATACCACAGGACAGCGTTTTCTGGTGTGTGCCTTGCGCTCTGCCCGCAACGTGCGACCCCCAGAGAGAGACGTGGTCAGGGTGACACACGGCCTGCAATGAAGTTCCCGCTGGCGGGTACAAACAAGGTATAATGTCAGAGTTAGAAGACAACATTCCTGCTTTCCTTAAGTTGTACCCATTTCAGTACTTTACCTGTTAATAGCTCTAAAAATGTTTAATTATTCCTTTAGATCACCTGGCACACAAAGCGAACAGAAAAACTCTTAAGTTTTTCTGAGTACTAAGGAAGGCGAGATCAGATTTTAAAGTTAAAGATCTATAGACACTTTAAAAAAATACAAGTTTTTAAAAAAAGGTTTTAAGTTAAACAAAGTTTAGTAAAAAGGCTACATAAGACATACTTTCACCTATTTTTGTCTATTGATCTTTAAATAACAGTAAGCATTTTAAATGTTTCTTGCATTCTCACACACACCTGTTTTCTCTGTGTCCTCCTTTAATATGGTTGGTAATTGTTTTGGTGATTACCACCCCCTCGGGATGCTTTGCCATACGTGCTTTGTTGACCTATTATGAAAAGATCAAAAGAATTAGATGCGTATGCAATGGGTTAAGCAAGATTCTACTAACAATACTACTGCTGGAAAAAATCACTAAGTGCCCCACAACTTAACATACCCAACATTGTAGTAAAGCAAAAAAGAAAAAAAAGGGGGGGAAAAAAAAGTAAGTTTCATAGTTGCCGCAAACTAGTCTTCCAAATGTGCATTTCATTACATTCAGAGCTATTCACTGTCAATGTATGCATTCTACGGGCTGTCTTAAAAGCTGTTTTTATTGGAGCCAAACACTTTGATAAAATGACAAACCTATGCACCAAAACAATTTCAGAGGGGGATTGTATTTTAAACACTGAATTTTAATGCCAATGAAATTAAGTTAAATATTCTTACCACTGTAGTCTGCATATCCCTGTCCATATCCATAGTTCCCATAGTTATACCCAGTATAATCATATCCGCCATAGCCACTATAGTTTTGATCACCACCATAGGCACTATTGTAATTTCCATATCCTTGATCATAATAGTTATTAAATCCTTGGTTCCAGTTTTGGCCCTGACCTGAAACAATGCACAATGATTGTTAGGAAATAACTTCTGACCCCCAGGTCTAACATAAAATTGAGTGGATTGAATTTCTAGTAAAGATAAATTGTCCCTCATTCTACAAATCTTAAGTGGCAGAATGGGCACCTTTGGTGCTATCTGCTTAAAAGTAATCTTTTTCATTTGACATAAAAGGGGGCAGAAAGTCCAATTGTGCCAATATCATGCTTCCTAAATTTAATGGAAAACCAGGACAAAATTAATATAGATGGTGGGCTGTTGCACTTAGACTACAGGACTCCCCCCTCCCAAGGAAATTTCAAACGTCATAGTGTACCTAACAACCTTTATCTTTATCCTACTAGTGATGACACTAAATTTCAGTGCAATTATTCCTTAAAAAAAGATTGGCTTTTCAAAAAGTAAAAATAAGTTAAAAAAAAAAAAAAGTTAAAAATCACCCCTGGATATGAGCATTTTCTAGTCTTTTGGGCTTGCTCAGATTTGGCAATTCACAAAGGCTTTACATCAAGTGCCAGGTCTTACCTCGGCCACGACCCCTAGTCCCACCTCGTCCACCAGCTGCAGCGCCCCTCCCTCCTTTCTGTTGTTGCTGTTGCTGCCTGTATACCTCTTTGGGCTGAGCAACTTTGATTTCACACTGCAGAATAAAGCACAAATAAGAAAAAACTGAACTAACGCAGGCTCCAAATTATACACTGTTGCCACCCAACTTATCAGATTAAAAACAGGTTTCCATTAAAAAACTCTAAACCACACAATCCAGTGAAAACAAGTCATACCTTCCCAGAACCAATTTGATGATATCTGTTTTCTAACAATTTCTTTACTGGTTCTTCATCTGTATATGTGATAAAACAAAATCCTCTTCTTTCATTTGTTTTTGTGTCCATAGGAAGCTCGATATTCTCAATCTGAAATCAAAATAATAAAATCAACGTCTAAAACTACTACAAACCCTAAAGAGCTACACATACACCTGAGTTAAGTCTTTCTTAGAGAGCTTTATCTTCCTAAACTGATCTGAGCACCATCTCAGCAGGGCCTCTGAAGTCCTACTAGCCCGTTTGTGTTGTAGCCCTATAAAATTCAAACACCGGAATTACTGCAGGCCCAACACAAGGCTCCCTCCCGGGGGTCCCAACGATCCTGGCCAAACCCCCAGACCAAGCCTCCCGGGAGGGAAGCTCCCCTACGGCGCAGGGCCGCGGGCCCGCACGCACCTCTCCAAACGCCCCGAAATACTCCTTGATCTGCTCCTCGGACGTATCCGGGCTCAGTCCGCCGACAAACACTTTTTTGGGGGGCTCCTTCCCCTTTAGAGCCTTGGCCCTCTTGGGGTCTATCAACTTGCCATCCAGCTTGTGTTCTTTGAGCTCCAAGACCTAGAAGAGGGGACAGGCTGAAGCTCGGCCTCGGCCCCGGGGCCGCCCCCGCCCGCAGCGGCGCCCGCCCACCCGCGACGCGGCGCGGCGCGCACGAACCTTGTCCACGCTGGCAGCGTCTTTGAAGAGCACAAATCCGAAGCCCCGCGACCTCCCCGTGACGGGATCTGTTTTAATCGTGCAGTCTACAACCTCTCCAAAACGAGACAGGTACTCAGTGAGATCTTTCTTGCTCGTATCCCAGCTTAGCCCTCCAATAAACATTTTACTGCAAACAAAGTTATTTGCGCCTTTTACCACGCGGCCCTTCACGGGCGCTCCCGTGCAGGCGGCCCCGCCGGGGGCCCGGGAACACGCCCCCGCCCCCCGGGCGCGCACAAAGAGGCGGCGGCGGCGGCGCGGCTGCAGCATGAGGTGTAGCGGGGACCCCTCCCCCAGCCGGCTCCGGCGGCGCCTGCGCACCAGGGCCCTCGGGCTCCCGCGCCCCTCCCCCACCGCGCGGGAAGGGGGAGGGGACGACCAGGCTCCCCCCGCCCCCCCGCTCCCGTGCCCGAGGCGGCACCGGAGGAGCCGGCGCGCGGGCCGGGCGGCGCGCGCAAGGCCCGGGCCGCGGAGGCCCGGCGGGCAGGGACGGGAGCAAGGGAGGTGAGCACCGGGGAGGAAAGAAGCGTGCTGTACCCGTCGTCCTGCTGGTTCTTGCTCGCGTTGATCTTGGAGCCCTCGGCGAACTCCTCCATGTTGCTGTACTCGTTCACGTCCTCCATGGCGGCGGGGCTGTCAGCCGGGGGCAGGCGGCGCGGAGAGGCAGTCGCAGCGGCGGCGCGTTGGATGGAGCCCGATTTAAAATGGCGGCGAAAGAGATCCGGGCGCCGCCTGCGCCCTCCCTTTATAGACGCCCCGCCCGCCAATCGCGAGGGCTGGGGGGCGGTGACGTGGCGCGGCGCTCGGCGCGCCCCCTGCCGGGCGGAGCCGGAACTCAGCGACGGCAGCAGCGGGGCGAGCAGCCGGGGCGCCCGGGGCCGCCAATGGGAGAGGCTGCGGGGGGCCAGCGCGGAGGGAGGCGAGGGGAACAATGGCGGCGGCACCTGCGACAGCCGGGGCGGGACCTCCATAACGGCCGGCCCTCCCGGCTGCGGCCGCTGCACGGGGCGGCGGCGGCGGGGGCAACGACCAAAACAAAAACACGCCGCCGGGCGGGCCGAGCCGCTGCGCCGGGCGCTCCCGATCCCCGCCGCGGGGCGGGCGGCGGCCGCGAGTACCTGGGTCTGCGCGGCGGCGTCCTGTCTGGCCCCGCCTCTCCTCCTCTTCCTCCTCCTCCTCCTCCCGCGGTCCCCGGCGCGCGGCCGCTCCCGCCGTCCGGGGCTCAGCTAGCGCCGCTGCCGAGGCTGGGGGGACTGCGCCAGGCGCCCGCTCGCTGCGGCCGGCGCTAGCCGCCGAGCGCGCACGCGTGCTGGGTCCTCCCGCGGGCGGGTTGGAACCAGCGGCACAGGAAGCGTGCGCGCCCGGGAGCGCCTTTCGGAGGTGGCGCGGCCCGGGAGGCGTTTCCGCTCCCCACCCCAGGCACGCCAACGCAGCAAGTCCCCCCCCCCCTAAAAAGTGCCTAGCTCGGGCTGCGGGAGCGAGAGGCCTCGCGGAGGCTTTCGGCTGCGAAAGGGGGCGGGGCGGGGGGAGAGGGACCGTCTGCCAACATGAGAAGGGGGAAGGTCGAGGGAGCGTCAGAAGGAGGGGAGGGGGAAGCCTCTCTCGGCACGTGCTCCCAGAACGCTCCCGCAGTCCCCCGGCGGAGCCCGCCACGCTCCGCGCAGGCGTGCTCTTTGTTCCCTCCCACCAGGACCGCTCCGGGTCGGGGCCTCGCCGGCCAATCGACGCTCTCCCCCGCCGCCGCGCGGGCACGCCCCCTCCGCCCCACGTGTCCCCGGCCGTCCAGCCCCCACGCGCCTGCGCACAGAGCTCCCCGAGCGTCTCCCGCTGGGCTGCCGGGTTTCTCCCGCGCTCTTTACAGCGGCCGCAGCCGGGGCGGAGCCATGGTGGTGCTCTCGGTGCCCCCGGAGGTGACCGTGATCCTGCTGGATATCGAAGGTACCACTACCCCGATTGCTTTCGTGAAGGTGAGGGGCGGCCGCGGCGTGGCCGGCATCTAGCAAGCGCTTGCTGTGTACCGGGGGTGGGGAGGAAGAAGCATCTAGGGGGTGCCTGCTGTGTACCGGGAAGGAGGGGGCAGCGAGGCCGGCGTCCGGGGAAAGCCTGCTGTGCACGGGGCGCCCTGGGGGAGGGTGGGGTCGCGCCGTTCCCCATGCACCAGCCTCTCCCCCGGGCGGGACCTGGCATGGAGCGGGCGCTTAATAAATGCTTGCTGACGCTTGACACTCACTGTGTGACCCTGGGCCCGTACTTAACCCCGACTGCCTCGCCCAAAAGCAAAAAAAAAAAAATGCTTAGCGATTAATTGCAGCGTTTGCGGTTGGGGCCTTTGGAGGCCTGCGACGACCCCTCCTCCCGACGGCCCCCTCCTCCCGGCGTCCTCCTTTCCCAGGTCGGGGTGTGTGTATTAAGCGCCTACTGTGTGCGGGGCTCCGCGCTGCGCGCCATGCCCTCGAGGAGCTCACCCCCACGTGCACCTGGGTGTGGGGGAGGGGCCTGGATGCCGGAGGGGACGTAGGGGCTGGGCACGGGCCAGGCCCGGGAGTCTCGGGTCGGCCTAGGCGCCCCGGCCCCCCGCCGCACATTGGTCGGTAGCGGGAGGGCGGAAGCGGTGCTGTGGGTTCCACCCGGGGGGGGGGGGGGGGGGGAGGGGGGGGGCAGCTCTGATGCCCCGCCCCCGCGCCGCCCACGTGTGCGTGGTGTGCGGGGCTGGGCGGTGGACGATGCCCGCAGAGGCAGGAAGGCTCGGCTTCCTCGGTTCAGGTCCGGCTTGCCTCAGTGTCCTCATCCGGCAAACGAGCTGCAGAAGGAAATGGCAGACCCCTGCAGACGGGGGTCCTGGAGAGTAGACACAGCGGCCCCCAAAATGTGCGCAGCACAGGGGAGAGTGGTTTTCATTCTGCAAACCTACGGTACGTGGTAGGTGCTTAATAAATGCTGGAATCCATTCTGGAGCCCTGCCTTAGAAGCGGATTTTTTAACCTTTCTGTTGATGTTTGGACTCGCAGATAGCATCACCCCTGCCGTTTGGCCCCATCCCTGAAAAAAGTTAAGCAAAACTACTTAAGTTGAAAGAAAGCTTTAGCTAGAATAAAACAAAGGTTTGTGTTTGAACTTGATGACCGCTAATCCCGTAGGGCTGGCCTTATTTAAAGGTTGATAGCGAGTAGATCCTTTTGGCCGGCAGCAGGTTCTTTTTACCAGGCATCTTGACGTGTTAGTGTCAGGACGTGAGCGTGATTTGTCACTAACTGGCCGAGGCCTCGTTGGAAGGACAGTCCTCTTCCCTGCCCCGTGGTCATATGACCTGTTCCAGGCCCTTGTTTTAAAGATGAGAAAACCTGAGGATTTTCAAAAGACGTGGGATGCTTTTTACAGATGTATGCACTAAGGAGAATTGCTTTCCCCACGGAGGAACGAGGAGTCTGAGTGCCAAATGTTTCATTTTTAAAGGCCTGATTGTAACACAGCGATGCCGAATTAGATTCGGAAACCAGACAAAGAATAGTCTGTATTTCTTTTGTAATAGTTTCTCAGAAGCACCAGGAGTATCCATTTTGTGGATGGGCTCTGGCAGTCTGGTGAGTGTTTTTAACAGTTGGAAGAAATGCTAAAATTCAGTTGGAGTCGGTCAGTAAACATTTGTTTATTGCCCTACTGAGCCCTGAAAGAAGAAGGAGAAGGCCCTAAATCATCACCCTGACCACCAGAAGCTTTTCCACCCTTGGTGTAACCCTGTTCTACAGCTAGGCTTGAACAGAAGATCTGAGAACGTGTAATCTTCCCTTGTGAGCATGTAATTTCTCTGTAAAATGAGGCTGTTGGCCGGGATGCACTTTGAGGCTCCTTCCAACGGGCAGCCTGTGCCTTGTTCTGTCTCGCCCCGGGGGCTGATGTAGGAGCAGAGGATGGACGCTGCAGAGAAGTTAGATGTGGCGGCTCGGGGGAGTCCTGAGGTATCCAGAAGTGTGACAGGCCGAGTCTGGAAAGCTGGTGGCTTCTTTGTCCCTCCCCGGAGGTCATCCCACAAAAGTTGGATAACTGAGTTAGGGATGTTGTCAGAGGGGTCTTTGTTGACACACAGGTTACCGTAGAGGCCTTGGGGGTCTGTAAAAGATTGGCTGAGGTCCAGGCTAGGACAGGGAGGGGGACAGGCTGGGCCTCAGCAGCACAGGATGTGACCATGACCTATTAGGGGAGTATTAGAACGGTTGTAACATTTCTAAAGCCTAGAACTGCTTGGGAAGGAAGAACACTGGTGCAGGGAAAAGAAACAGTTGGAGATGGAATCTGTTATGATAAGAAAGAAACAATGGTCTGTTATTCCCAGGAGCCCACTTTTTTGTATCCTAGACTCTTTTGGCAGTGTGATAAAACCTAATAATAATATTTTTCAACAGTTGATGGACATCCTAAATTCAGTTATAAGATAGTGGAACATGTCATTTTTCTTTCCCTACCCAAGATCACAGAACCCCCGGAACTCTATCCACAGACCCCTCAGGGTAGGTGGTAAGAGTAACATCCCAACCCCTGCCCCCAGGCAAGTTAGGCCAGTTTTTCCTTGAAAGCTAGCTAGAGCTAGCTTTCCTCCAGGCCTGGTTGGCCCTGGGGACTGACTGCTTGGGCTGTGGACATCGATGCCTGGTCTGGGCACGAAGCAGCCCCAAGGGGGTGAGGTTTCCTGTTAGATGGGAGATTGCAATGCGTGACTCATTTCAGGGAACGTTGCTCAGCCCAGGCAGCCACTGTCCTCCTGGAACATCCTTCATTTAGCAGGTCTTTTGTTAATTACTGTCAGACCTGTGAATATTTTGTCCCCATACTGAACCCAAAGTACCAGGGAACTGGGTCAGACCCAGCTTGGAACAGGGTCCGTGGACTTCTGGAGAAGAAGTAGAGTAGCAGGAGGAACCGTGGGAGCACAGGCAGGATGGCAAAGCACAAGGGTTAGTTCCTGGGGACGGTGAGGGCTTGGGGCATGGCTTCTTTATAATGTGTGGGTAACCGTTCCACCATAATTGGTGATTCTGTGTACTTAATTTTATTGCATTTAAAACCATGATGCTGAGGAGCCCCTAGGCTTCCCCACACTGCCAGGGGGTCCAGGACACACGAAGAGCTAAGGACCACAGCTGGAGAGGGCTTTGAATGCAGAGCCAAGCCCGGTCATCCCGGGACAGAAATGGGGTCATGGAGCGCCTGGGTGTGGGGCCATGCCCTTTGTGTGGTGGTGAAGAACTGGAAACTGTTGCCTTTGAAACTCCCATTCCCAGACCCAGTTTGAGGAACCCTGTGTATAAGTATGCAGAAAATAGGTTGGGTTTTTTCCCCCCTGGAGGTTTTGGGTTTGTTTGGCCTTGATCAGTCATGCTCTGTGCCCCAGTCACCGTGCTAAGGGCTGGGGACACGATGAAAGATGAAAACACAGCCCTGCTCTCCAGGCTCTCCAGGTCCAATGGCACGTGCATGTTTTCCTTGACCAGCCTGCCAAACCAGGCCCTCCCCATCCCAGGGTCCCCTGCAGACATGCCCCTGGGGGCTTCTCAGCTGGAGGGCTTTGCTCTCACTGTAAGAAATAGCAATTTTTAGAGAAAATTCAGTTTGACACATTACTCTGCTAGATACGACGGCACTCTGTTGCCCTTTGTTTAGAGGAAAAACGGTCTTGGCTGAAAACTCATTAGCTCATTAGCTACTCTGAGCCTCTGGAAAGAGATGCTGGAGGCTGAGGAGCTGGCTTGAAATCCCAGCAGCATAGAGGTCGTGTTCCCTGCTTGTTTTAGATGAAGAAACTGACTCCGACAGGTTAGGATTTTCCCCGGGCCAGAACAGGCCTGGGACCCAGATCCTTTACCTGTAGTTATTAGTATAACAGCTGCAGTCAGTAGTTAACGATGTAGTGTGCCTGCTGTGTACCTTGCACTGTATGAAGTACTTTACAATAATTATTTCATCTGACCCTGTGGGCCACATTTTACAGATGAGGAAACTGAAGCAACCAGAGGTAGAGTGACTTGCCTAGGGTCACGCAGCAGCTATTAAGTGTCTCGGGCTGAATTTGAACCCTGATCTTCCTGACTTCAAGCCTTGTGCTCCATCCACTGCACCGCCTGCTGCTTCCATCATAGTTTTTCTATTTCTGGCTCTCCTCCCACCTCCTCCATTTTGACGGGTAATATTTAGGTGGCTATATTTGGCACGTTAAAAAAAAATTAGCGTTTTCAAGTTGAAATGCTAAAATGCTGTATTTTTGCAGCAGGGCTATCCATTTAGAATATAAAAGTTCAAGGAGCCATGTGATATAGAATTCTGCACTAGAAATCAGAAAATACGCTTTGGGGTTCTGCTTTCCTTGCTCTGCATTGCTTCATACAAACCTCATGTCTTCAGAGCTGGGAGGGGGCATTCAGTAAACAATTCAACCATCTCCTATGCCGTTCACATGCAAATTAAAGCCAGAAGACCGCTACTTAGAACCCTGCAGATTGTGAAGATGATACATGCTTTGTGAAATTATTATTCTTAGAATTGGAGGCATGACCCAGATGTGGGAGGAGTGTTAGGACCCAGATGTGTGGTTACTACCAAACCTCTGATTAACCCTGTGAAGTAAGTGCTTTGAAAGGCAGGTCCCAAGCTGGCTAACACCTCATTATAGCAAATGACTCCTAGCCTCAGCGCCGAGAGGAAAACTCTAGGTGTACTGAAAACACAAGGGCTTTATTTCTGGGAACTTTTTTGTTCTGCACTGGAAACACCTTTCTCCTCCATCATGCACACAAGCTGTCTGTTTTTATCACAGATGAGCTTAACATTATCTGTTCATTCTTAGGGATCCAGTTAAGATCAGCATTACTCGGTTGTCCTAGTGCTAATCATTTGGAGAGAAAAAAATGATCTGGAGAAACTGGTATTTGAGAAAGCCAGGCAGGACTGAGGCCTGCATCTCGTGGAATTTATTTATTCTAGTCCCGTGTGTCCCGATGAGGATAAGGAAGCTCCTTCGCTCCAGAGTCCTGGTGTCTGGCCCGAGGCACAAAAGCCTTTGTTTCCCACAGGGCTCCAAGGTAGGGGAGCTTTGCCTGGAGTGAGCAGCTGCCTCCAGGTCAGAGTTTCTGTGTCCAAAGCGTCCTGTCCTCTTGGTCACCTTGGATTTCAAAAAGACGGTTCATCCCATTCACAATCGCTCGGTGGTTTTATCTTCAGGTAAACCCCCATAACCTCCCAAGTAGATGAGCTGCTTTGGATGCTGCCAGACACCAGTCTTATCTCGGGATGGTTGGGGAATGCCTTGCCGATGAACTCCAGCTGACGTCCAGCCTCTGGAGTGATATCCTCCGAATAAGTCTGAGTGCCCGACCGGCTCCCACAGCCCAGCTCCCCGAGTAGAAGGGGCCGCGTCACCTTGAGGGCTTTCTTCTGTCTTCCAGACTTCATGTTGCAAAGCCATTCTTAATCTCTAGGCAGGTAGAAAATCCTAAGGTTCCCAGCCTCCTGCGGGTGCGCTTGTAGCTGCCTCAACCCCTAGGTGCCTCCTGCCCCTTTGCTGGGCCGGACGGCTAATTCCTCCACCCCCTTTGTTCAGAAACAGCCAGCACCCCCAGCCCAGAAATAGGTGAAAATGGACTCTACCAGAGCCTTCCTGTCAGGCCCTGGGCAGGCAGGGGAGGGGCTGTAGAGAGCCTTCAGCCTACTCATCCCTGGGGCCTGGGGTTGGAGGCCTGGCTGTGTTTGCCATCACCCTCCCGGGCCTTCTCCGCCGCCCCTCCTGGGTGATTGGTGCGCTCTTTCTGTGGTCACTCTGCCTTCCAGTTGTGTTAGGTCAGGACGTGCTGTTTATGATTTCTTGAAATATAGTGGACAAACTTTTTTAAAAATCATAGTTTTTAAGGAATCCAATAATTCAGAAATTAACTTTTTTTGACCTTTTCCCCAGGTCTTTGGTATTTTCATGTCCTTGTGGAAAATGCATTTTTTCCTTTGAAAATCCAGTCTGTTCTTAGTGAGGTCTTCTCTCCTTCCATCAGGAGATCTCTGGATTTACACTAATTTTTCATACTGGTCTGTGCCCACTTATGTCTCCAGTTTTTGTTTCTGAATTGGGGCTTTGTTTCAGGGCCAAGCTCTGTCCTCTGCCCTGCCCTGGTCAGTCTTCCTTGGATTCCTGTGCTGACTCCTGGAAGTAGGTCCCCCACATCTTTGGGGTTCGGGGCGACGGATCTCCAGGCATTTCTATGGCATCTCAGGGTAGAGTGCTGGAGACATTGGAGCGCCTGGGCCTGAGCACTGCCGGGTGGCTCAGGTCACTCTTGACCTCTGCGGTCTCAGTGGGGAGCCCTTTTCTCTTGCTGCCTCTAAACCCAGAGCCCTGCAGGCCCTACCTCTCAAGACAAGAGGGGAGGCTGCTGGCCTCTTTCTGTTGTTGCCTTTGGACACTACTTTGGGCTGACTTTGGATGGACGCAGCTCTGGGTTGGGAGAAGTCGATGTAGCCTCTCACTGCATTTCTAAGTGACTGCTCTAGAGGCTGTGAATTTCAGGTTTTTGCTCTAGTAGGTTTGTAGACACCGAGCCTCCCAAGAGGTTTGGGGAGGGTCTCACGGCCAGTTTGGCTGAAAGCAATTCTGTGTATTTTCTTCAGTAAAATATAATTATTTGAACAAATGAAGCATTTGACAAATTACTTTTGTAATTGAAAATTAATAAATGATAAAAATCAGCTTTCACCTAGGTCAGTTATGGAAATCAAAAAATTGTGTTATGAAGATGGCCAAGTCTTTACCTTTCCCTTTTTGGTGGGCTTTCTTTCATTCCCAGGGACTTCTCTTTCAGCAGAACCCTCCCATATATTACAGAAGTAGAGTGAAGTAAAATAAACCAACACCGTGGCCATGTCTGAAGATGTAAATATACTTCATTTTTTTTTTATCAAGTGTGCAAGCTTTTCATTCAAGCAGTCACTCGATCATGAAACAAATTCTACTTGGACCTCTTAACCTCCAAGAGGTAACATAGCCTAATTTGCTCTCCAGAAATCCTTTGATGTTGTTGTGGTTTGGTCATTTTCAGTTGTGTCTGACTCTCCGTGACCCCATTTGGGGTTTTCTTGGCAAAGATACTGGAGTGGTTTGCTGTTTCCTTCTACAGCTCGTTTTACAGATGAGGACACTGAGGCAAACAGAGTTAAGTGGCTTGACCAGGGTGTCACAGCTAGTATCAGAGGCCGGATTTTAACCAGTCATCCAGACTCTAGGGCCAGTGCTGTGTCCACCGTGCCCATAACAGAGCTCTTTCCGAGATATGGTATTCTCTGTAGCATAAATGGCCATTTATGCAAGGCCTCTGATGTGTAAGGTCATTGAATTGTAGTCTTGTGAGAGAGAAATATTCCAGCATCTTACCATCCAACCACTTGACCAGTAGCCAAGACGTACTTAGCTCTGATTTCATCAGTGTGACTGCTTCTTCCCTGGCACGGCCTGTGGACGGTCTCTGGTGGGCACTCAGTTGACTGGCAAGGAGCCTTTGCAGACCGATTGCTGGGTCCATATATGCAGGTAGCCTCTTCAGTTTTTACAGCTGTGCCAGAATCATTTTTGAGAATTGTACTCCCTCCGTGCCCTGGGGAGCCCAGTATTTGAATAGGTGGTTAGTAGTGGGTTAAATCTAAATTCCCACGTCCTGGGGAAATGTCATGTATTACAACAGTTTTGTGCTATATAAGTAAAACAAAACTTGCCAAACCCAGTGTGACGACAAGATGGAGTTCTAGACATATTAAAAAATCCTAGTAATCCAGAGAGATCTCAGAATCTTCTTTGTAGTTGTTCAGTCATTTCAGTTGTCTCTGACTCTATGACCTCATTTCCGATTTTCTTGGTAAAGATACTGGAGTGGTTTGCAGTTTTCTTCTCTTGCTCATTTGGTAGATTAGGAAACTGAGGCAAACAGGGTTAAGTGACTTGCCCAGGGTCACACAGCTAGGAAGTGTCTGAGGCTGGATTTGAACTCAGGTCCTCCTGACCCCACTGAGCTGTCTACTAATATAATCCCTACTTTTAATAGATGTAATATTAGGAATTTTAAAAATATATTCATTTTTCTGATAGAGAGCTTAATATGTAGCCTAACTACTAAGAAATAACCCCTCTGATCACAGTACTCCTTCTTGGATATTTTTCCTCAGGGGGTCATCTTTCCTCCTGTAAATGGAACCTTAGTCACATTTTTGGTAAATGGTCTTGGTGCTAAGCTGAGATTGTGGAAGAAAAACATGACTTCGTTTCTAGGCCTGAAATCCATCTTTTTCTGTCTATGATTATTTTTGTCCAGGACACGTTGTTTTCCTACATTCGCGAGAATGTTAAGGACTATCTGCACGCTCACTGGGGAGAAGAAGAATGTCAAGAGGATGTGAGTCTGCTGAGAAAACAGGTTGGAAATCTTGTGTGTCCCCCCTCCCCCATTCCCCCAGCCAGCGAGGTGCCCCGTCCCGGGGTGCTCCCAGCGTGCACGACAGCTCCTTCTGTTTCTGCATGTGCCCCTTCATTTTAGTGAATGTTTGTCCATTATAGTATGTGCTCACCCTGGTTATCCCTCTCTCCTCTTCCCTGTGTCTCTTCCTCCTCCCCACTTCTCCCTCCTCTCTCCCAGCTTTGTTCTCGCTTTCTCCCTCTTTCCCTCTCTTTCTCTCATCTTTCCTTTTCTTCTCACTGTCTGTGGTTTTACATTTTGTACCTTTACTAAAGTAGGCGCATGGAGAAAATGAAGGATAACCATTCTGTTCCTAGTTGGAATATCTCATGTACTGTCCTTCTAGAGAGCTGGGTAATCTGGTAGAAAGTCCTCTGGACGGAGTTGGAGGGTCTTGGTTCCGCTGCTGTCTGCGCCTGAGAGAGGCCACAGCCCTGCTCTGGGCCTCCGTTTCCTCATTTATAAAAATGGAGCATTGAAGTGGATGATTTCAAAGTCTTGGCTTCCGTGACCTTCTGATTTTAATAGGAAATGATATGTTTCCATTTGGGATGATGAGACTGGAAGTATATGAAGAAAGTGCCTGCTTTGGTTTTCAGGTTTCATTTTGAAAGGAGTTTAACAAAATCAATCGTTTTTCAAAATGACTCAAAGGCAGAAGAGGATTCTCACTTGGATGGAGCTGTGCTGATTCCCCCCAGATCTGATGGCGCCGATGACACGGAGCAGATGATCCAGGCCGTGGTGGACAACGTCTGCTGGCAGATGGCTCTGGACCGGAAGACGCCAGCCCTGAAGCAGCTCCAGGGCCACATATGGCGGGCCGCCTTCGCGGCTGGAACAGTGAAGGCCGAGTAAGTGACCCCACCAAAGGGCCTCGTATCCCGTCCCCTCGCCTACCTGCTCCCCCAGTCGCCTTTCCTCCCCCCGGGGGCCTTTTTAAATTTCTCCAGCGCTGCCAGAGTCTGCGGCGTCTTGGCCCCCTCAGATCTCACTGAGATGGTCCTCAAGGCCTTGTCTGTCTCCAGGCCTGGGCAGGACTGCCACCCCCGGCCTTTGCGGAGCTCAGGATCCCGTTCCAAGGTGTCGGAGGGGGTTAGTTAGGTTCCCTCCGCTGGCATGTTGTGCGGCAGCTCCGAGGTGACCCGGGGGCTTTGGTCTTGTCTTTCTACGGCTGAATTCTAGGATTTTAGCAAGGTCAGTGTCTAGCTAGAGCTGTCTAGCCAGTCATATTTGTTCTGTTCTAAAGTTTCCCGGGGGTGGGGGTGGCCTAGATTATTCCAGACAAGGAGCAGTTCCTTGATTTCTCCCTCTCTGTGAAGCAATGGTAGCAGCTGTGTCCATTTAACTCGGACCCCAGAGGCATACCTACCCAGGCCTCCTGGGCATCTGGGCGTTAATACCAGCCTCAAGTCTGTTGATGAAGAGTGACAGCCTATTAAGGGCCGCTGAAGGCGGGCTGAGCCGCTGCCTGGACGTGCGGCTCTTCTGCTAGTGTTGTACCGCAGGGAGGGTCGGACTCCTGTGTGCTGGGAGCCTGGAGAAAGGGGGTGTGGTGGGGCGGGAAGGGGGCGCGACTCCATCAACTTTCAGACTGACATTGGAAGCCAGCTCCAGGATTGGGCTCTTCTCCTCTTTCAGAGGCACAGAGTTGGGTTTGAATCCTGCTTTAATAGCTATGTGACCTTGGACCACCACTTCTTCATCTGTAAAATAGGGATGATAATTATAAAAATAATAATAATAATAACAGGGTTGTTGTGAGGTTCGAATGAGATGATGTAGGCAAAGCGCTTTCCAGATGTCATTTATTTCCTTATTAAGTAGCCTTGGAAGCCTTTTCCCGGCAGCTTTACCCCAGAATGGTGGGGGGGGTGGCAGAGGTCGTGGGAAGCCACCTGGTCGGGGAGCTGCGTCGTTGACACCAGTTCTGGTGCTGGTGACCTTTGGTAAGACGTCATCGGTCATTTCCTCCCTTCGTACGGTTTTCTGTTGCCCGTTGGGTCGCCTGTGATGCTGATTCTACCTTGATTGGTGCTTCATGATTTAAACCCATAGAGCAGCACACAGTGAATGACTCTGTTAAAAATAAGCTTGGGGACCCAGAAGCGGCCAGAGGCTGTTTAAAACTCTGCTATCTGCCAAACGCGAGCCTGGGCAGTCAGTGTGGTGTCATCTGGGGTTGTGTTTCTGGCTGTCCATACTCCAACTGGCTTCTTGAGAGATCTCCAGAGTTTCAGAATGGCTGGTATGGTCACATCTGCAATCAGATTTCTGAAGGCTTGAAGAGTTCTGGACTGAGCCTGAGGAGTCTGTGTTCAGTACCGGTCCTGCTGATACCTGATTCCATGACCTCAGGCTTCTTTCTTTATCTCTCTGGTTTCCTCATTTATAATCTGAAGACTCAGAGAGATGATCTTTGAAGTGTCTTTTCCCCTCTCCTATCCCACCTCTTTAAAAGTTCTGTGATCATTCAGCAGGAGATATATCTTATTATATACGGGCATGACCAGGGACCATTCCTGGGAGGAGGGAAGCTACTAGTCTCCACCCTGGCCATCATCCCCCTTGCTGCTGCTCCCCCGGCACCCTCCAAACCAGACCACCGGAGACCATGCCTGGAAGGCACCCATGGCGTCCCGTATCCTGGCTATGCATGCGTATCCATGCATCCTGGATCTTTTCCACCTGCCACTGGCTGTGACAATGGTCTGTCCTATTTTTATAGTCACCATCTTGGTTACTTCCCATACTGTAACTCCCTTCCCTGGCCGTGTATTATAGGTTGTTTTCCCCTTCTTAATTTGAATGCTTTGTCATACTGAAGCTGTCCTTGTAGTTGTCTTTGCGGAGACAGTGATGTATTTTTTCCACTGCAGTTGGAAATGCAAATTTTAGAAGTGGGAGGGAAAGAATGTTTATCGTGTTGAGTGCTTAAATAACAGCATATGATCAGTATAGGAACTGTTTAGGGCTGTTCAGGCTTCGGGATAAAACAAGGCTGCAAAACCTTCTGAAATTAACCAGTATTCATCTGATTTTGCCTAGTCGTAGGATCTCAGCATTGGAAAGGACTTCCAAGGTCGTTTAAGCCAACCCACCTATACCTAAGCCACGATCCTGTCTATAACATAGAAACTAAATGGTTACCCAACCTTTTGTTGAGAGCCTTAAGTGAGGGTATTCAATCCCTTCAAAGGCGGCCTCCTCTGCTTTTCAGTAGCTCTAGTTATTTCAGGTTAAATTTGACCTTACCATTTCTACCTGTGGCTCCTAGTTCTGCCCACTGAAGACAAGTAGAACAAATCTAATCTGTTAGGATTTTTATCGATGGTTGTGATGTCCTGTTCCATTCCCCCTTCTCCCCCAGTTTCTTTTTCTCTAGTCCAAATATTCCACAGTTCATTCTTCCCCTGCTCCTGAGCCTATCTGTAGAATGGGAGGGAATGACTGATGCCAAAGGTTACCAACTTGGAAGAACTGGTGTCTTTACACTTTTGTGGTTGTTGTATAAATCATTCTCCTGGTTCTTCTCACTTCACACAGAATCAGTTCATACAAATCTTCCCAGGTTTCTCTGAAACCTTCCATTCCACCATTTTGCATGGTGTAATAGTGTTATGTACTAGAAATTGTTCAGAGGTGCCCCAGTTGATGAGTACCCCCTTAGTTTTCTGGTGCAGGGGTGTGTGGGTGTGTGTGTGTGTATTTTTTCAATGTAGGATGTTTACCTCCTTCTTTGATATCTGGGGTATAGGCCTAATGATGGCATAGCTGGGTCAGAGGATATATACAGTTTAGTGTCTTCAAGGACAGAGTTCCAAATTTTATTCCAGAATAGCTAGACAGTTCACAGCTCCTTCAGCAGTGCATTAATGCATCTGTTTTCTTGTAGACTCTTGTCATTGTCCTTTTTTGACATCTTTGCCTATCTTGATGAGTATGAAGCGTAGTAACCTCCGAGATATTCCTCATGTTATTAATGATTTTGGATTGTTTTTTCATTTGGCTGTTGGTAGCTTGGATTTCTTCCTTTGAAAAATTCGTGTTCATATTCTTTGTCCATGTATCCATGGGAGAATGGCTCTTATTCTTATAAGTTTGGATTAGTTTCTTATGTATATTGTGTATAAGACTCTCGATGCTTGCTACAAAGGGTTTGTTCCCCCCAAGTAACTAACTTCAGCTGTAGTGGTTTTGTTTGTGCAAAAACTTGTTAATTTTACGGAATCCAAATTGCATATTTTATCATCCATGAGCTTTTCTGTCCATTGTTTGTTTGGTCGTGAAGTCTCCATAAATCCAGAAGGAAAACTCCATCCTTTTTCCTCCAATTTGTTTGTGATGTAACCTTTTGTATTGAGGTCAGGTATCCATTTAGAACTAATCTTGTCATAGAAGGTGAGGTGTTAGCTATACTTAATTTTTGTCACAATTTTACCCCAGTACTTGGGATTTGAGGTTTTTTTTTGAACACTAGACTACTAGGTTAATTTGCTTCTGTATATTGTGTACCTGAGGCAGCTAGGGAGCATAGTGGATAGAGCAGTCAGCTTGGAATCAGGAAGACATAGCTTTCTGAGTTCAAATATGGCCTCAGACACTTACTAGCTATGTGATCCTGGGCAAGTCACTTCACCCTGTTTGCCTCAGTTCCTCACCTGTAAAGTAAGCTGGAGGAGGAAATGGCAAACCACTCCTGTATCTTTACCAAGAAATTCCCAAGTGGGGTCACAGAGAGTCAGGCACGAATGAAATGACTGAACAACAAAATTGCGTACCTAGTCTGTTCTGTTGATCGACCTCTATTTTATAACTAGTACCATATTGTTTTGATGATTACTGCTTTGTAGTATAGTTTGAGTTCTGGTACTTTTTTTTTTACATTTTTTTCCCTTGAAATTTTCAACCTTTTGTTTCTCCAGATGAATTTTGTTGTGACTGTCTTTAGCTCAACAGTTGAATCCTTTGATGGTTTGATATGGCACCAAATAAATCAGTTTGGGTAGCACTGTCATTTTTATGATGCTGGCTTGGCTTACCCACGAGCAGTTAATCTTCCCCAACTTATTTAGATCTTTATTTGTGTAAAGTGGTATCATAGTTACAGTCATATGATTCCTTTCTGTGCCTTGAGATCATCAGGTGTTTCATACATTCTGTAATTATTTTAAATGGAATTTCTCTTTTTATACTGTGTAAATGGTCAATGGATAAATGAATAAATAAAAGATAGATTACAAATAATCACTTCCACATTTCCAAGTCAAAGAAATGCAAAATTAAAATAACTTTGGCCTCATACCCACCAAATTGGGAAGAAATAAACAAAATTCCATGGTAATGAGGTTGTGGAGAAACTTACATTACGTTTCTGTTGAAACAAAATTTATTGGTTTATTTGGCAGAAGAGTGGCATATTCGAATATTTGACAAACATTTTTAATTGTCTCTAGAACATTGTGCTAAGTCTTAAAAGACTTAAGCATTTAGAAAACCAACTGTCCCTATCATGCAGTTTACTGTTATATACTACATGACTTTCAGAAATAATCATAACTTTTCACCCATTAATCTGATTATTGTAAATGTGCACTTTGTTAACTGAAAGGGGGAAAAAAACCACTTTCTTTTCAGTAGCCACATAATTTGTAATGGCCCCAAACTATAGACAGCCTAAATGTCCATCGTTAGTAGAATGACTCAAGAAACTCATCGATGTAAAGGAATGTTGCATTGCAATTAAAAATAGCACATACGAGAAGTGTAAAGGAAACGATTCACATTTATCAAAGACAGTGAATGAAGGAGGACTGAGAGGTTAGCTTGCGTGCGTACGTGTTGACCACGGGGGCCTAAGTTTACCTCTCTGCGGTGTCACGGTTCTAGCTTCTGGCCCCAGATGGAGCCAGGCTAATCCCTCTTCCCCAAGCCCTTCGATCCTTGAATATCGCTCTTTTGCCTCCTTTGCACGGTTCTCCTGTGGCATGAACTCAAAGCCTGTTCTCACCTGTTGTCCTTGCTGTCCATCTGCTGGCTGCAGTGGCCACTTTCCCCTCTTAATTGACTGATTCTAATCTACTGTCAACTTGGACAACATGATTATCAGAGTTGGGTGAAGGGCGAGTGTGCCTCATGTGGGGGTAAAGGGGCTGTCTTCCAAGTAAAGGGCATCAACCTTATTCCCTCCATTTTAGTTGCGGGGTGGGGGGGGTCAGGTAAGTGGAGCCAGATAAGAGAGTCAGCAGCTGCCTCACGGTGGGCAGAGGGGGAGAGACCGAGACCCCCACTTCTGACACAGGGAGGCTAACCCTGGGCAAGTCGTGGCAGTAAGGGCTACCCTGCTCTTTGTCATCAAGAGTTTCTCACACTCTCATTCTGATCGAGAGGTGAGACTGGCGGAGAGGTTCTCAGCTGCCTCATTTTTCTAGGTTCTTTGAGGATGTGGTTCCAGCAATCAGGAAATGGAGACAAGCAGGCATGAAGGTGTACGTTTATTCTTCAGGGAGTGTTGAGGCACAGAAGCTGCTCTTCGGCTATTCGACAGAAGGAGACATACTCGAGGTGAGCCATGTACCTGTTTTTTTCTTTTGTTTTGTTTTGTTTTTTGGTTAGGCAATGGGGTTAAGTGACTTGCCCACGGTCACACAGCTAGTAAGTGTTATGTGTCTGAGGTCGGATTTGAACTCAGGTCCCCCTGAATCCAGAGCTGGTGCTCTATCCACTGTACCACCTGGCTGCCCCCAACCTGCTTTTTTTCTTGAACCATCAAGCTGTGGGTGATTGCACGGTATAAGTCAGCACTACAAAGCAAACCAGAATGTGGAAAGCTGCCTTCACATCCTCTCTGGAGGTCTGGGGAAGACGAGTGGAGAGCCGGATATACTTGGAATGCATGGTGGGGGGGAGGAAGAATGGGTTTGTGTGGTACCAATGTTGTAGATGCAGTTTGCATTTCACTCTGACAGAGTGGAAAATTATGCAAAGAAGATCGCAGCAGATCAGCTATTAAGCCAGCATGTAATAACTACCTGGTACGTAGTGGACAGAGCAGTCAGGTCAGAAAGACTTGGCTAGTTGTGTGTCCCTGCACAAGATACCTACTTTCTCTGGGTTTGTATGTGCTCATCTTTAAGATAATGTTGGGGGGCAGTGCCTGGAGCCAAAGGTGGTCGAGTGAAAGCAGGGACTGGCTTGAGCTCTCAAATTCTCCTCCAGTCAAATTTAGAATGACACCTCAAAATGAATTCTCGAGCAGGAGAACAGAAAGGACAGGGTAAAACAGTTTTCCAGCCCATAACAACTTAGAAGATCAGCAGAAAAGGTCAGTCTTACTGGAGTGAGAGTGGAGCACAGTCCAGTGTAGGCTGCCCAATGCAAGCAAAGCCAATAGGAAGCCTTGGGAAGGGGGGGCGGGGAAGAACAGCTGAATCAGCCAAGGTGGCTTCTGGAGCTCTCAGTTCACAGACGGTAAGGGGATTGGACAGCTGGTCAGAAGGAGATTGCAGGGGACCCTTTGCTAGCACTGGGTTCAGACTCTGTTGCATTGTTTCAGGTTGCAGTCACGCTGAAACCCCCAGAGGAGTGGGGATTCTGGTCACAGGTCCAGGGCAGAAAAGAATGCTTGTGGTTACTCACAGATAGAGTACGGGATGGAAGGCCACACCTCTCCTTAAGTCATACTATCTTAGAAGAATTGCAAACTTACACACCCTCCAGAACTAGCTGCACAAAAAACCCAAAGCTTGGGACAGTGCTCTCCCCCCCACCTCAGGAGCAAGGCCCAACTCTAACATACAGTTAGAAGTCAAGCAATAGGCCTGAAAAATGAGCACACAACAGCAGCAAAAAAATAACCCGACCATAGAAAGTTACTATGGTAACAGGGAAGATCACAACAAACTCAGAAGACAAAAATGTCAAAACGGCTCTATCCAAAGCCTCAAAGAAAAATGTGACTTGGTCTCAGGCCCAAAAAGAATTCCTCAAAGAGGATCTAGCCACTGTGTTGCCTCATACCATTAGTGAATATGGATAGTTATGTAAATTTCATTGTATCGGTAACATTTTGGGGTTGGGGAACACTAGGGAAATAGGCACGTGGTTTGATCTACTCCATCTCACTATCATATGATTGAGATCACCTGTTTCACTTGGTTTTTTAATTTTCCTCATTTCTCTTTCCTCTATCCAGCTTTTTGATGGCCATTTTGATACTAAGATTGGACATAAAATAGAGAGTGAAAGTTACAGGAGAATTGCCACGAGCATCGGCTGCTCCCCCAACAACATCCTGTTTCTGACGGATGTTACCCGAGGTAGGTGACTCCTCCTTTCTAGATTCTGGGCAGCGGACGTTGTGGCCTGTGAGGGACAATGCCAGGTGGGGTCTTAGGAAATTAATGCAAATATGTCCAAAGAAATTTTAAAAACCTAATCTCTTCAACCACTGAGGTTAGTTCTCCATTCCGTAGGGTTGTGGAGCACTGGCATTTTTGTTCTTGATTTCAACTCCCTACCATCTTTCCCCCATTTCCTTTCAGGAAAGGAGTAGTAAATCTAAGGAAAATAAAAGGACTTATTAAAAGTATGATTATGGGGGGCAGCTGGTTGGTGCAGTAGATAGAGCACCGGCCCTGAAGTCAGGAGGACCTGAGTTCAAATCTGGCCTCAGACTAAAACACTTGACACTTACTAGCTGTGTGACCCTGGGCAAGTCACTTAACCCCAATTGCCCAAAAAAAAAGTATGATTATGGGGAATGGGTAGGAAGTTGCCATGGGTCTGCAATGAAAGTTTAGAAAGAGTCTTAACTAAATTTGACTCTTGAACTAGCCTTGATTTTGGTAAAATGGGATCAGACTAGTGCTAATTTTTTAAAGTAATATTTTATTTTTTCCCCAATTTACATGTAAAGACAATTTTTAACATTTTTTTTTTTAAATTCAGAGGGCTTTCCCACTGGAAACTCTTTGAAGCATCCAAGGTTTTTCTGGTGCCTTGCTCTGGCTAACATCCTTAGGCGTCGTGGACATTTGGGCCACCTCCAACTTTTTTTTTTAATTCCTATCCTGCACTATCTAGTACCTTCAGGTTCATTTTACATCAAAGTATTCGGCCAAGGCAGAAAGTAAACTAGCTGGGGTTTCTGTGTCTGGAGAGGCAACTAACACTCAGTTGTGTAGGAGTTAGTGCCAGAATTTTACACTGGGCTACACTTAATTAATTCAGATCACTCTTGATCAGCTCCTTTCCTCACATATTGCAGCATGAATCACCTTCGAGGCCCAGAGGCTGTGCCCCACTAGGGCATGAGCACGTTGCTCCCCTTGACTGCTATTCACCCCTCTGACGGCAGGTGCAAACAGGGCCTTTCTCTGGTTAGCAGGGAAGCTGATCAATTTCATTTCTCACGGAGGAGCATCTGGGGGGATTCACACCTTTTCAGACCAGCGCATCCCAAATACTTATACATGAGGGAGTCCAGATGGGTCAGGAAACACAAGGCCTTGAGGGAAGTTAAAAGTGAGGAGGAAAGAGGAGGCTCAAGTGCCCAGCCTGGGAAACTGAGGCGGAAGAGAAGGACTGGGGCAAGCTCACACAGTGCAGTTTGCATCCACCCAGATGCCTGCCTGGGGAGCCCTTGGAAGACTCCGGTCTGAAGTGGGAGAAATGCTCCCCTCCCAGTGCTGAAAAGACACGGGAAACTTGGCGTTTGGAAAAGCCAGTTCTGCCGGTTTTGCAAGTCTGTGCAGAACAATGGATTTCTTTCTTCAGCATAAAATGGGCCAAATATGTTTCTTACTGTTAAACTTTTTGTACATTCATAGGTGTGGTCAACATAGAAAGAAAGTAGGGCAGTAAATGGAAAAGCAGATTAAGTGGGTTTGAGGTACAGGTAAAGAATAAATTCTCTGATGTGGAAGTTTGGAGTGGCGCAGAGCCTTGAAGCTCATTGTTTGGTGACTTTGGGAAGATTGGTGCTTTTAAAAGACTTATTTCTTCTTAGCCAACCACGTGAACCTGTTAGTTAACATTTGTTTTTCTAAAAATAAATTATTTTCCATTAGTAAGCTATCCCACCCCCCACCCCCGCCCCGGAGTATGGAAGGAAAATGAAAACACCTGCTAGGAACATTTATAAGCAAAACAAATGTCTTCATTGGCCACATCCAAAAAAAAAATCTCTTTCTGTATACTGTGTCCTTCACCTCTCTCAAAAGGCAAGTAGCAGAGCAGCGAGGTGGCTTGGTGGGTAGAGCTCCGGCCTTGGAGTCAGGAGGACCTGAGTTCAGATTCTCCTCTGATACTTACACTTACTAGCAGTGTGACCCTGGGCAAGTCACTTAAGCCCACTTGCCTTACCAGAAAGCCCCCCCCCCCAAAAAAAAGACAAGTAGTGTTTTCATCATTAGTCCTCTGGAATCCTAGCTGTTCATTACAGCGATCAGAGTTGTTTGTCTTCACAGGATTGTTTCCCTTGTTCTGTTCACTCTGTATCAGTTCACGCGAGTCTTCCCGAGTTTCTCCAGAACCGTCCCCTTCCTGTGATTTCTTACAGTACGGTAGTATTCCATCCCACTTAGAGACGTCATGTGTCCATCCATTCTCCAATTGGACACCGCTCAGATTCCCACTCTTTGCCACCTCATAAAGAGCTATACATATTTTTGTATGTATTTAGTTAGACTTTGTTTTGCTTAGGACTAATCTCTCCCTTAATCTAATTTTATTTTTGATTTCAACTCTCAACCATCTTCCCCCAGCTGCCTTTCAGGAAAGGAGCAGCAAATCTAAGGAAAATAAGAGGACTTAAACGTATGCTCTGTGGGAGTTGGGGGGGAGGCTGCCAGGGGGCTGTGTGGGAGCTCGGTGAAAATGTAGAAAGATTCATCTGCTCCCTCTGATTCTTCCTTTTCCCTCCTAGTTCCCTGTTGAGTGAGATTTATTTTTGTACCCAACTCTGTGTGTGTGTGTGTGTGTGTGTGTGTGTGTGTGTGTGTGTGTGTGTTCTTCCATCCTTTGACCCGTTCAAGGCAAAGCAACTTAGATGCTCCTTCCATCCCCTTCTGCTTGTGCACCCTGATTATGTGAAACCATTTTCCCTAACCTTCCTTCCTTCCTTTCCTTTCCTCCCCATCATAGTCCTCTTCCCCTCCCACCCTCCCTCCCTCTCTCCTCTTTCTCTCTCCTCTCTCTCCCTCTCCTCTCTCTTCCCTTCTCTCTCTCTCACTCTCTCCCCCCCCCCCTCCCTCCATTCTTCTCTTAAGATCAAGACGTGACAGATGCCCTCCCAGGCCTTGGACCCTGTCTATGATTCCCAGAGGGGCCACATGGATCATCTCCCTGTGTTAGAATATAAGCAGTTTGTCCTTGTCTGATCCTTTATCACTGTTGAGTCATGCTTACCTTTTTATTTATTTATTTACATTTACCTTTCTGCTCTTTTAACCTGTGGGTTTGAATGTCAGAGTTTCTGCCCTGCTCTGGTCTTTTCATCAGGAAGGCTTGGGAGTCCTGGCTTTCATTAAAGGTCCATTTTCCCCCTGTAGCATTATCCTCATTTTACCTGTCAGCCCCTATCCTTTGCCTTCTGAAATACCGTGTTCCAAGTTCTCCCTTCATTTATAGCAGTGGTTGCGTGTGTGCTTCTAACTGTGGCTCCTCAGTTTTTGAATTCTTTCTTTCTGGCTGCTTGTGGTATTTTGTCTTTGGCCTGGAAGCTCTGGATTTTGGCTGCCATGTTCCTGGAAGTTTTCATTTTGAGATTTCTTTCAGGAGGCACCTGGTGGATTCTTTCCACTTTTCCCTCTGGTCCCAAGAGGTCTGGATAATTTTCTTTTAAGATTTCTTGAGATAGGATGCCTAGGCCCTCATTTGGGTCATGGCTTTGAGGTCATCCAGTGATTTTTAAATTGTCTTTCTCCTCTTGCTCTCTTTTCAGGAATGATTATTTCTGCTGTGAGTTAACTTAGATTCTCTTCTAGTTTTTTCAGTCTTTTGTTTTAATATTTCTTGTCTCATGGAGTTATTGTCTTCTTCTGGGTCCATTTGAATTTTCTTTCTATTTTTTGTTTGTTTTGTTTTTTGTTGTTGTTGTTTGTTTGTTTTGGTGAAAGCAATTGCGGTTAAGTGACTTACCCAGAGTCACATGGCTAGTGAGTGTTATATGTCTGAGGCCCAATTTGAACTCAGGTCCACCTGACTCCAGGGCTGGTGCTCTATCCACTGCGCTACCTAGCTGCCCCTCCATTTGAATTTTCAAAGGGTTTTTGCTTAGGCAAGGTTTCTTACCTCTTGTGTTGAGCTGTTAATTCCCTTTCCAGTTCTTTCTGCCCCAGCTCTCATTTCTTTTCCAATTTTTCCCTTTAGCACTCTCATTTCATTTATTCAAATATTTTTGCACTTTTTTAAAAAACTTTTCATCTCTCAGGAATTCTAGTTGAATTTATGTGCCCAAGCTGTGTTTTTCTTTTTCTTTGTTGTTTTTAAATTAAAATTTTTTTGGTTACATTTTAAGTTCTGAACTGTCTTCCTCCCTCCCTCCCGCCCTGCAGCAGAGAAGGCCACCATTTGACACAGAAGTGTGTGTGTGTGTGTGTGTGTGTGTGTGTTAAAACCATACTCTGCATACTTCTATTTATTAGCTCTTTCTCTAGAGAGGTGGCTAGCATCTTCCTTCATGAGTGCTTTGTAGTTGATTTGAGTGTTTATAATACTTAAAATAACTTTGTTGTTCACAATTACTCTTTGAGCGATATTGCTGTTAATGTGTACAACGTTCTTCTGGTTCTGCTCATTTCACTCTTTGTTATTTCATGCAAGTCTTTCCATGTTTTTCTAAAATCAACCTGTTTATCATTTCATACAGCACAGTAGTATTCCATTATAATCATATACCACAACTGGTTTGGCCATTCTGCAACTGATGGGTATCCTCTCAATTTCCAGTTCTTTGGCACCACAGAGAAAGCTGCTGTAAATATTTTAGAATATACAGGTTCTTTTCTTTTTTCCCTGATGACCATGGGAAATAAACCTAATAGTGGTATTGTTGGGTCAAATGATATACACAGTTTTATAACTTTTGGGCATAATTCCAGATTGCTCTCCAAAATGGTTGGATCAGTTCACAGTTGCACAAACAGTGTGTCAGTGTCTCAGTTTTTCTACATCCCCTCCAACATTTATCATTTTCCCCTTCACTCATTTTAGCCAATCTGATAGGTGTGAGATGGAATCTCAAAGTTGTTTTAATTTGCATTTCTCTAATCAAAAATAATTTAGATCATTTTTTCATATAACTATATATAGTTTGATTTCTTCATCCAAAAACTTCCTGTTCATATCTTTTGACCACTTATTAATTGAGTTATCTATTCTTTTAGATTTGGCAAAGTTCTTTATATATTTGAGATATGAGACCTTTATCTGAAAAACTATGTACAAAAAAATTTCCCAGTAATCTGTTTTCTTTCTAATCTTGGCTATATTGGCTTTATTTGTTCAAGAGCTTTTTAATATAATGGACTAAAAATTATCCATTTTGGAATCTCATTCTATTTCTTGTTTATTCATAAATTCTATCCATAAGTGTGATAGGTACTAAGTTCCATGTTCTTGTGATTTACTTATAATATCACTCTTTATATCTAGGTCATATATTCATTTTGTTAAATGGTGTCAGATATTGGTCAATACCTACTATCTACCAGACTGCTTTCTAGTTTTCCCAATAATTTTTTCACTTAATAGTGAATTCTCATTCCATAAGCTTAAATCTTTACATTTGTTAAAAGCAAGGTTACTGTAGTCATTTACTACTGTGTATTATTTGTTTGCTCTGTTCCACTGATCCACCTTTCTATTTCTTAATACCAAATAGTTTTGATAATTACCACCTTATAATACAATTCAGGATTTGGTACCTCCTTCCTTTACTTTTTTTTTTTTTTTTTGGTTAATTCCTTTATATTCTTGACCTTTTGTTCTTCCAAATGAATTTTATTATTTTTTCTAGCTCAATAAAATAATTTTTTGGTAATTTAATTGGGGTGTCATTGAATAAGTTAGATTAGGTAGAATTGTCATTTTTGTTGGCTCTGCCCACCCATGAACAATTAATATTTCTAAAGTGTTTTATAATTATGTTTATGAAGTTCCTGGGTTTGTCTTGGCAGGTATACATCCAAGTATTTTATGCTGTCTGTGGTTATGTTAAATGGGGTATCTCTTATTCTCTTCTCGCATGGTTTTGTTGGTGATACGTAGAAATGCTGATGATTTATGTAGATTTATTTTATGTCCTATTACTTTGCTAAAATTATTATTTCAACCAGGTTTTTAGTTGAATCTCTAGAATTTTCTAAGTATATCATCATATAATCTTCAAAAACAGATAGTTTTATGACCTCATTTCCCGTTCTGATTCCTCCAATTTCTTTTTCTTCTCTTACTGCTATTGCCAGGATTTCTAATACAGTATTGAATAATATTGGTGATTATGGGCATCTTGTTTCCAAGCTGTGTTTGTCTCTGAGGTTTTGCTTGTGGATGTCTTGGAGTCATTGTCTTCTGGACTCGTGTCTTGAGCATCCCCGTCACCATGGTGATTTTATGGTTTGCTCACACGGCTTGCTTTTTTGGTTGGCTTACTCCTCCAGCCTCCTTCCTGACTGAATTGGATGTTAGAACCGGGCTCTGCACATTTCTGGGGGAAGGTCTGGACTAGTTCTGTTGCTGCTTTCTTAGAGTATTGAGTACTGTGTTGTTCTTGGGGTCACGCTGGAGACCCGCAGACTTTCAGTGTTCCAGTTTGCTGTCTCTCTGCAGGTTCCTGACCTGGGCTTCGGTCAGCCAGCTGGGGAACTCTGCTGGCCTAGGGTAGCAGGACTGCAGGCGCCGCTTTCATCTGGGACTCCTGCCCTGGTCATTCCTCTGCTGGCTTCAGTGAAACTGGGCTAAAAGCTGGACTTTGACACCCCATTCTACTCTGGGTTCCAAGCCATGTTACTGCTGATTGCTTCTGAATTCCTGGTTCTAGATCAGTACAGAGCCCTTTGCCCCGAAATGCCGCCTCTGGGTGCAGGTCCCTTCCTCAATATGTCCCGGGCCTCTGACCTCGAACTGGACAGTGACTTTCAGCTGCCCGTTGGCCCGTGCTGCCGTCTCCTCCTGCCCTGGTGCACAGCCTTACCTTGTAGTGGGCTGCCCGGAGCAGTGTGCTCCCGGAGGCTCTCCACACCTCTCTCTGTCTCCCCATTTCCATCTGAAATAGCGGAAAAAAAAAAACCTTTGGACATGCCCATCAGGATTTGATCTAGTGATTTTCTAGAGTTCCCACTGCCATCTTGGCTCCACCTCCAGCATTGACTTGTAGATTGCACTTTGAATTTGTTTAATTTCTTTCACCGATACCTAACTGCCATTCACTTTCGTTCCTGAATGTTCCGTGTGCTTGGATTAGGAAAAATCTTGATTTATCTTTAATTACGTGTTGGATTGGGGGAATCGAAGTGGTTCATTCAGGGAATGGGAATTTAAAGGCCCTTAACTTTTTCAGTTTTCTTAAGAGAAGGAAGGGGGTTCTCCTAAATGTGGCTGGCCTGGGCTGCTGGTGTTGGCTTGGATCATTTTACTTGTCCAAGTCACTTACAAATGGACTGGATGACCCTTAAGGTCACTTCAGCTCTAATTCTATCAGTTCCTAAGACACTTTTGGATTGAAATCAGACGTGGATTAAGAAAAAGACAACAGCAGTAAATGGCCACTTTTCCCAAGCTTCAGGTTACTGGCTTCTTTAGGGTGCTCAGAGCAGGCTTTCTGGTTCAGTGTGCTCTCAGCGTGTAGACCCTCTTCTTCACTTAGACCACAATGCCCTGCCCTCTGCGGATGGACAAGTAGAGCAAATAACAGTTTAGATCAATAAGGGATTCCCAGTAGCCCACTCTCCTCCCCCCACCCCAAGTGAGGTCAGATAATGAGAGCGAGAGAGAGGTCACCATGCCATATGTGGCTCATTGGGGCCCAGACCCTCTCTAGCTTTTCCCACGAGCTGTGAGCAGATCCTTTGTCCATATCACTTTCTACTTTATACTTCTTTCCCTCTTTACAATGTAATATCCTTTTAGCCACATGGGCAGTGTACTCCATCTTTGTTTATCCATCACCTAGCAGCATTCTGTATGTTTAATATTTATTGAATTGAAAATGTGTTAAATGCCCATTAAATTATTCCCCTGAACATTTCTCTTTCCTGGCCTCCTTTTTTCCTTTAAGTCTTACGAATACTTTAGGTGAAATTTTCGAAGGCCCATGGGTTTTAGATTTTGTTGAAAACAACAGGATCCCTAGATCGCAGATAAGCATCTAAGACAGCTCTTTGTCCGAGTACAACAGTTCGGGTGTTTTAATGCTGTATTCTCCCAGAACATGTTTGGAAGCTTCGAGATCAAGTCCCAAGGTTTTATGTCTTGCATGAAGGAAGGTCCTGCCCGGGTCTTCTGGACTTCCATGGATCCACAGAGATTTATGCATTTGTTGCCTGTTTCACTCTTTACCTCCTCAGCACTTGGCGGGGTCATTGTGATCTCCGCCCCAGTCCACAGCTTGCTTCACTTCACCAGGCTGCCCAGATGCTTTTCAAGTTTGCTGTGGTTGTACCCAGCTAGGAGCTTGGGGGAAAGAGGTCACAGATGATGAGTTTTGCAGCAGATCCTGCTTCTAGTATTGTAGTGCCAGGCCTGAGAATGCACGCGCCTGGCTCTTACTGCCAGGAAGAGTTGATTTGGGGTTGGGGGGAGGGGTGGAGAGCCCAGTGGGTGGTTTGAGATCTGTGAAGCCCATTTATTTGTGGGAGAATGTGGCCTGTTTGAAGAGTTAGCAGAAGAACAAGGTTTGGTACCAAATTGCCTCCACCTAAAGCCGAGGTTCCCCTGAGCATTTGTCCCAGATCCATTCACGACATCCTGTCCTCGTTTTTGTACGTGGGGTGAGCCGCAAGAAGGGTGGAATCATCTTGTTTTCATTTGTCAGGATGACAGAGGGCCCCTTCTCACTTGTGTGCAGTCGCCGAGTGATGCTAAGTAGCCTCATCTGAATGGTGACATTGCTCAGGCACAGCTGAGTCTGAGTGTCTGCTCCTCTGTTTTAAGGAAGGTCTGGTCCCGTTTTGTTTCCCCAGAGGCCAACGCGGCGGAAGAGGCGGATGTCCATGTGGCGGTGGTAGTGAGGCCCGGCAATGCGGGATTGACGGATGATGAAAAATCCTATTTCAACCTCATCACTTCTTTCAATGAACTGTTCTTGCCTTCGTCAACTTAGAGGAAGAGGTTTTCTTGTTTTTTGAAGAGAGATCAAAACTACTTCTCAGAATTGTACCTCTGCTCTTGTTTTCTAGGTTTATCCTACTGATAAAGTCACACATCTGCAGAAAATCACATGTTCAGATCGCCTTCCCCAGGGGTCCCTAAAGGAGAGGGAAAGGGGAGTTTTAATTCAGTAAAATGAAGGCCTATTTTAAGAAAATTATGAAGATACGGGAGTTATTGAGAGGCTGCATCACTAAAGTATTTGCTCCCCTGTGGGGTGGCATTTGCTAAGCACAGTGGGTAAAATTACTGAAAAAAGGAAGATGTATTTGTCAGCCTGCTGTAGCTGGTTCTTTACTAAGTGGAAAGCTAATTTGGAAAAGTCATTCTAAAACTTCACGATCCTAAAACCATTCCATGCAGACTTGCTAATGATTTTAGAACCTTTCTACAGCAAGCATCCTCTTTATGGTGATGGGAGCAAACACTTAGGTGACCAAAGTGTAGCCAGCCTTGCCTACAAGAAGGCCAGAAGTCTGTTGTTAGCATCTAGTGAAGAAGAAGAAGAAAACTAAGAATGAAAATCGCTCCCAGGCCTTGACTAGCCAGGTGCTGATGTTGTTGTTAGGACATAGCTTGTGATTCCATGGCTCTGACAGCGGCCCTTAATAACCTTACCTGTTGTCCAGGTGCGAAATCAAAATGTGGTTTTAACCTCTAACTCCAGGAAAGCTTGGTGCTGCTTATCAGTGTCCTCCAAGGCTTGAGTGCGTGGCATGTCATCCCTCAGATCGAGAATACCTTGTAAAGGATCCCTTTCCCTCAGAACTGTTAAAGAAGAAATGTAAACTGTAGAAGTACTATTTATCCCAGTTCGGTTCTGATATGCGTGTTCCTGTGATACTTCATGTTGTGATTAATAAAAACCAATTTCCCCTGGTCGTTTATTTATGACCCTAGGGGCTGATTGGTTGACGTCCTTTGCTGTCCCAATTCTTATCGTGCCAGACAGTACATACAGATGCCCTCGAGTGACTAATGAAACAAATAGGAGGCCAGAATAGATTGGCAGCTCTCCCAAGGGTCAGAGAGGCTTGCCTCCCGCACATTTCTGGCTGTGTTGTAGCACTGGGTAGGTCACCTGTCAGTGTGCAGTTTACCCGCATGAGTCTCTCGGTACTATGTTACAGATGATATTTAATCCACTTTGTTGGAGAGAGATTCTCTGAAGGAAGTTGTCCACACTAATTAAATTGTAGGTCTGGACCGAAAAGAGAAAAATTCTCAATTTTTCAAAATCGGAGAACTTACATTCTTGGACCCTTTGGTAATGTGGGATTTCATTGGTTCAGGGTCTCCACCCCAAGGTTGTTTAGTAAACGGTTTGGAGGAGTTGCTATGGCTGGAAAATTGCCTAGCCTATGGTCAGTGTGCTGATGACCCTCCCCCAAATGAAGCATCCTCATCAGACCTTAGGCCGGAGCTGTTATGGCTCGTGGACCTGCTGGAGTATATGCTCCCTGCTGGCTGTAAGAACTGAGCATCTACACCATCTCACAACAAAGCAATGGGGGAGAGCGTTTGTGGGTGACTTACAAGTCAGATTAAGGCTCGATTCTTAATGCAATTTAGCCGAAGCAAGTTCCTTAAGAAAAGGAGATGTGAGAGGGACGAACGTTCCCTAAATATCGAGGAAATCTGTCTTTAAATATGAAGGTTGGGGAACTTGGTTTGGATGGGGTAAGGAGAAGTATTTGATTAAGAAAGAAGTTAATGAGTCTAGAATTAAAGAAGAAAAAAAAGACAATGTCCAGCTCAAACAAGAGAGAATGGCCGAGGAAGAGGCCAGCTTTTGGAGACTCTTCCATAAAGACAATTGATTTTTCATGGCATCCCCTTTTTTTTTTTTTAAAACAATTACAAAAAAAGTTCATATTCAAACACTAGTTAAAACTTGATAGCTTTGGGATGTCAAATCCCACAGAAAGTCTTACTGCCAAACATGGGAGCATGGCCAGACCAGCCACAAGCCAATGTCTCCTACCAGCGGTAATATTCCAAGGTGCAGTAAACTATCCCCAGTTTAAAACAGTTCTTGCCTGGCTTTGGAGATTGAGGGTGGAGTGGGGGAATGACATGGGAATCTGATGGCTCTCTGAGGTCTTGGAGTAGTGAAGTCTCACTGGTGTTCACATTAAGATTGTGTGGAGTAAAGATTGTTGAAACGAATTTGTAACTACTACCTCTGTGGCAAGTGTGGTGCTACTGTTGGGTGAACAGAGCTGCCTTATTGAGACAGATTCAGGAAGTGGCATTGGGAGAAAGGAAAGGAAGAAACTTAAGGAATTATAGCTCATTTATCTAAAAATGACAATTTTTGTGAAATTTGGGCTATTTTAAAAGTCTGCCCAGGAAAATGCTTGTAATATAATGGCAAATTAACACATTTTGGCATAATGTTAAACACAATTCTTTGCCTACACGACTACTCCCTATCTTCCCCACCTCCCGCCTTCATAGTAGTTTTTGGATGTCTGTTTATTCCCATTATAGTGATAGAAAATGTTTTCAGTTTCCTTGCAGATTTTAATTACAAGTTGGTCAAAGTTTTTAGCTTCAGTCTCATTTTTAGACATGGTTTTGGCTACAGTCTTACAGATTAGTACAGAGCCTCTGCCACCACTTCAAATAACTTTAGTTGCCAAAATGTCCAGTCCATCTTTCCTTCTGAGTCACCCAAAGCTCGCCCCACACACTTGAATTCTCTGCACTATTATTGACCATAATGGAAAACACTGCAGTGGACCCTAGGATCTTATTTTAATTTCATTCTATGAGCATTTTAGCAAATCGCAGACTGCTTTTTGGTTCACAAATCAGTTGTCAGTGTTATCAGCTTCTTCATGAAGAAAGGTAAGATGGTCAGCCAACAGCTGTAATGCCATCTTGGCTCTGTACAGCTGGCAAAATTCTGGCAGGACTCCTGAACAGACACCAAGATTGGGCAGTTGTGGAACTGAAATGGGACTTTAGACCACAGTGCAATCCTTTGTTAGGTGTTAAGAAATAGCAAATGTATATAGAAAAACCAAGATTTTTATGTTTTGGTCACAGACTTCTCTCCCTGGGACCAAGGTGGTACAGAGAAGAGAGTGAGTATGCCTCTTGGTGAAGACGTAAATGTTTTGTAACTTGGTTTTGCTCTATCTTCTCTACAAATCTTTGGTAAAAACTAATTGGTGTTAATTGGTGAAGTGATATGGGGGTGCTAATCAAAGGTATAGAGGATACTGAGATTAAGCAGTGCTGGTTAGATGATACTAAAGAAGTTACTTGGTGATATTGGAGAGAACACACCAAAGGGGCCTCAGACTGACAAGATACCCACAGATCCTCAGGGGTATCCCTAAAACCCTGAGAGGGAGAGAGAGAGAGATGTAGACAGCCTCTGGGAACCTAACTTAGTGGGGCAAAAGTTGGGGTAAGTATCTAGTTACTGAGTTTTCAGGAAAGTTGGCAACTACCTATCTGTCTTCCTATTTGTATGTGTTTATAGGCATCCATATATTAAGTATGGTGTCCCAAAAGTCTTGGTGTCATTTTCTGATGTTAAAAGCTTAAAACTGCACCAAGAGTGTAACGTACATGTGTGTGTGTGTGTGTGTGTGTGTGTGTGCACTTTCTTGTACAAGACAGACAAGTTCCTTTTTTGGGAAGTAACTTTTGCATAATTGATTGTTGCAGTACTGATACCTGTTGTGTTAATGAATCCTTCACAAATATTAATATTGTGGCCAATGTGAGGAGTTTGGATTTTATAAGCTCTAAAATACGGATTCTTCACATTTACTCAAGGTAGAAGAGATTCTTGGTCGCATATTGATTGCCTTTCAGATGCACACATGGTGATGCATCGCTGAAGGGTGGGAGAGGTTGGGGCAGAGATTATACATTTCTCTAGAATGTAAGCTCTTTGAAAGCAGGGGTGGTTTTCTCTTTGCCCTATTCTATATCCCCAGCACTCAGCATAATGTCTTGCAGTTAGTAAATGTTTGTTGACTTGAAAGTCCATCAAAACTATTTTTATAATAATAGCATTTACATACTGTTTTATAAATATCTCATTTAATCTTCACAACTATCCTGGGACATAGGTGCTATTTTTATCCTCACTTTACAGATGAGGAAACTGAGGCAAACAGGGGTTAAGTTACTTGTCCAAGATCACACAGCTAGTAAGTGTCTGAGAAAAGACTGGAATTTGAATGGAGGTCTTCTTCACATTTAAATTTCACATGCTCCCCATTGCATCACCTGGCTTTTATTGAAACATCTCTGATGTTTGATTTTTTCTAATACCACTATATATTAGGAGTCCTTTGCATGTGTCCTATCAGTTATTGAAATAGAATTTCTTAAGGTTATTATTAGATAAGCAAAGTGCTCCTGTTTTGAAAACATCTCAAGAGTTTCAAATTTTTTACTTGAAAAGGGTATTTTTTGTTCCTTCCCAAAGGGGAGGAAATATACCGAAGAGAAATAATGAATATCAGTAAAGAAAGGGAACTGAGGCAGCTAATGGGTGGTTAGACCATGGATGGAATTCTGGGCTTGGAGTCAGGAAGCTGGAGTTCTAGTCTCCCCTCAGACACTTATGTTAAGCTGCATGACCCTGAGCAAGTCATTTAACCTCTGCCTCTATTTCCCCATTTGTAAAATGGGTGTATTAACACCTACCTCTCCCAGGGTTGTGAGGATTAAACGAGAGAATGTTTACAAAGCGACAAACCTTAGAAAACTATGTAAATGCTAGTTATTATTATAATTTAATTTGAACACAGAATAAGAGTCTAGGTAATGCTTTGAAAAAAGAGGGCAATCTTATCCTCTGACTTACACAGTAGGGCAATCTCCTGGTTTCTTACCCCCTCAAAAGACCCCCGATGGAGTTTGGTAGGGACCTCATTGCTCCACCTGCCATTAGTAATACCTTCCCCAAATCTAAATGAGTTTAGTGTGGCCCTGTGTCCCTAAGTCTATCTCACATAGTATGGTAGAATGCTCTGGGGCCATTTTCCTTTGAAGGCAGTTCAGGCTAATTGGATTTTTCCCTAATTAGACAGAAGCAATAGAGACCCAGGTGCCAGCACTGGCTTTTGGATGGAAGTATTTGGGACTGTTGAAATTTATGTATAAGTAATGATATTAAAGAAAAATTCTGGGGCAGCTAGGTGGCACAGTGGAGAGAGCACCGGCCCTGAAGTCAGGAGGACCTGAGTTCAAATCCAGCCTCAGACCAAACACTTGACATTTACTAGCTATGTGACCCTGGGCAAGTCACTTAACCCCAATTGCCTTAAAAAAAAAAGAAAAATTCTCCAAATTCCATGCCCTTATTTCTCTCTTACATCCTTTAAAACACAGAAAGCAGTTCTCTGAAACGTGGCTGGATTACCATGTTCCCAAAATGCCATGAACAGGCAGTGTTTGGGGCGGAAGGTAAATTTTCTATGGTCTAAGTGATAGGACAATTGCTGTCTTACTTCATCCTTACTTTTTCAGTCACCCTTTAGATTTCAGGGCTGCTGGATGCCCACCATTTTAATTTGTTGGAGGAAACCAAAATGAAAGAAGGCAGACAGACTTCCACCTGAGTTCTCCTTCCTCTCCTAAGGAGATGAGTGACACTTGATAACAATGAGATATATCTCGTGTGTGTGTGTGTGTGTGTGCGCGTGCGCGCGCGCGCGTGTGCATGTGTGTGTGTGTGTGTGTGTGTAGGTTGCTGGATTCCCCTACAAGTTTTCGACTCTGAGAGCTCTCCAGGACTCTCTGAAGAACTTCATTATCAGTTGTGAGATATGGGAGACACTGGCCCAGGCGTCAAAGAAGGTGCTGTGTGCTGTATGAGCAGAGCACAATCACTGCACAAGGAAGCGTGAGCTGTGCACATCCAGAGACACCGCCATCCCAGGTGTCCTAAAGGACTACTTGTGCCTCATCTGCGGGAGACCCTTCAAGCTCATGTCAGCCTGATCTGCCACAGCCAAAAGCACTGTACCCTGACCCCAACATCGTGATGTCATTGATCCTCTTTGAAAACGAAGTACAGGGGCAGCTTGGTGGCGCAGTGCGTAGAGCACCGGCCCTGAAGTCAGGAGGGCCTGAGTTCAAATATGACCTCAGATCAAACACTTGACCCTTACTAGCTGTGTGACCCTGGGCAAGTCACTTAACCCCAATTGCCTAAAAAAAAAAATGAAGGACAAGGGGCAGCTTGGTGTTGCAGTGGATAGAACTCTGTCCTTGGAGTCAGGAGGACCTGAGTTCAAAACTGGCCTCAGAACTTGACACTTACTAGCTGTGTGATCCTGGGCAAGTCACTTAACCCCAATTGCCTCACCAAAAAAGAAAAAAAAAATGAATACTAGAAAACGAAGGACAAACAACAACTTCGTTTTTGCCATGGTTTTATTGTGTTATTCACTTCTTGCCTTTATGGAGTATTGAAAAGAACCCTCCCTAGACTTGGATTCAGGAGAAAATGGGATTCAAATCTCACCTCTGATACTATCTCTATGACCCTGGCAGAGCTAGCTGATCTTCTGGTGCCCCCGACAGCCCTCTAAGACTAACTTTCAGATGAGTTGCTGATCTGCTTTAGTGGAGAGATTTTTCCACACCAGGACTTCCTTCATGTGCATATTTTCATGCAACTCCTCTAAGAAAATCAGATTTTTATTGTAGAAATTAGAGAAGCCTCCAGTAGGTAGAAAAGAGAAGTATTTAGTAAGCACCTACTGTATGGCGTACCAGGCACTGTGCTATGTGCTTTACAAATATTATTTCATTTGATCCTCAAAACAACCTGTGAGGTAGGTGCTATTATTATTTTCATTTTACAGTTGAGGAAACTGAGGCAGACAGAGTTTGAGTAACTTGCCCAGCTTTACAGAACTAGTGTCTGAAGCTGGATTTGAACACAGTTTTTTCCTGACTCCAGGCCCTGTAATTTTTTACATTCCTGAGATTTTTCAATGTGGAGTTTCAGGAGGCAACTGGTGGATTCTTTCAGTCTGGTTCTAATAGTTCTGGGCAATTTTTTACTTAAGATTTCTTGAAGTATAATATCCAGCTTTTTGGTAGAGTCATGCTTTCCCTGTAGTTCGTAATTTTGAAACTCTGTCCTTGCCGCCTTCTACAGGTCAGTTGTTTCTGGAAGTAGATACCTTACATTTTCTTCCTGAGTTCAAATATGGCCCCAGACACGTACTATCTGTGTGACCCTGGACAAATCACTTAACTTGCCCCAGTTTCCTCATCTATAAAATGGGGATAAGAGTAGCACTTACCTCGAAGGGTTGGTTTGAGGATCAAATAAGATGATAATCGTAAAGCACTTAGTAGGTGGTACATCATACGGTAGGCGCTTACTAAATGCTTTCCTTCTCTACCTACTGGAGGCTTCTCCAATTTCTACAATAAAAGTATGATTTTCTTAAATGGCCTTAAATGTGCCTGGCCCATAAGAAGTGTTAAATAGATGTTAGCTATCATTATTATTCATTCTGCCATGTCTTGTTTTTTTATGGAGTCACTGAATTCTGATTTCTCAGTTTCAATTTTCATACAGTCTGCTACTTGGGTAAGGTTTTCCCATCTTTTGTTCTTTTTTTGTGCTTTTATTTCATTTAAAATTTCATTTAAAAAAATCTCTTATTTATTTATTTCAGCTACTCTTGGAGTGATCAAGTTATATATTTTTCCCCCTGAGGCTTTGCTTTTATTTCTTTTGAAATAACTCTTCTTAAAAGACTTTACCTTTTTTTTTTCTTTTTTCTTTTGGAGGCAATCAGGGTTAAATGACTTGCCTAGGGTCACACAGCTACTAAGTGTCTGTGGTGAGATATGAAAAGGCTTCACCTTTTGGTTGACCCAAGTCACCTGTGGTATTTATTATCTGTTTATTCATATCTCCAATCTTAGTTTCTGAATTCAGACCATGACAGAGCGAGGCTCCTACTTCTCCCATACTCTTGGATGGAATGATCAGGCTTTCCACCTCCCCTGGAATTTCTGTGTTCAAAATTGTGGCAGGTGTCCAGACCCCCCCCCTCCCCCCGAGTAACCAGAGGTCAGAAAGCTGTTGCCTTCAGGCCCCTCTGACAAGGAAACTGAGGCAGACAGACTGGGTCATACAGCTAGGAGATCTCTGAGGCTTAATTTGAACTCGGGTCTTCCTGACTCCCAATTCTGCCTTCTATCCATTGCACCCCCTAGCTGCCCCAGATCCCACTATATTTTCATAGTTTCTTAGTAGTCGTTTCTTTCCTAAGCAAGGCAGTGCCCAACTCCCTTCACCTTCAAGGGTCTTCAGTTCTGTGGCCTTTCACTCATACCTGGTGGACTCCATCTTCTGGACCAAGGTTGTCCATCTCCCTTAATCCTGGGGTAAACTTGGTCTTTGCATTAGTTTTGAATTGCTGTAGTTTGTTTTGTTAGGGAGGGTCCATCAAAATCTCACTCCCTTTCCAAAGGAGGTGTGAGTCACGAGGAAGGGAAAAACAATGCATATTTCGTCATAAAAGCACTTTATTTAGCATTCCTGACCCTGTGTGTGATATTGGTAATTGCTTAGCTTTGCCAGAGGGCACCATTAGACAGACTCCCATGAGCATAGAGCAATATCCCACCATCCAAAGTCAGCAGCTTGGTTTTTACTTGTGGAAAGTAAAAGAAATCATCACAAACCCTCATGTTTTTCTTTGATAAAATTTTACCATATAAAAATGATAAAAACAAAAACAGGTTTTTTTTTTCCTTTTTAAAAAGAATAAATGTTACCTTGGCTTGGACTATTTACAAGTAGATGCCCTTTTAATAAAAAGATTATTCTTTGCTTGAACTTTTTCCTGCTTATGCTTGCTGACTTGGAGCCAAATTCACTTTTCTCTAGATTAATTTTTTACCCCATTCACAATTACCTTTATTCCTGCACCTCATATGGGTGACAGTTGTTCCACCATGCTTAAAAAATCTCATTCATTGGTTTTTGTTTTATTTTTTAATGGTTTTTCCTGACGTTTCCTTCACTGGATCCAAAATAATGGTTTTTAAAAGTGTAGTTCTGTGAAATCCCACAGCTCCTAGGAGCTGACCAGGGGTTCTCTAGGACAAAGGGCAGGCATAGATGGGTGATGTGTTTGAGTTGTGGCTGCCTCTATACTCCAGGAGCCACAAGTCTGTGGGATGCCGGGCCACCAAGAATAAGAAACAGAGTCTCGGCATTCGTGGGCTTCTTTGAAAGAGTGGAACTCTCTGGCTTTCAATCTTGCGCTAAGATAACCTAATGTTTGCCTTTTCATAAATGGCTTGTCTGAGACAGCTTCCAGCTCTTTTTGGGTCCTTCTCTTATCTTTTCCTATATGTCATCTTAGCTTCTTCTAATGGAAAAACAAAACAAAACAAAACAAAAACAAACCCCACCCAGTAAATTAAGCCTTCAGCGGATAATAATCTGACCTCATTATGGTTGGGTCCAATACAAGGCAGACATCTGTATATTAAGATCCGTTTCTGTCCGTGGGATCCGAAGTAATACAAAGAGGCAATTTTGGGGATGCAGAGAAGCAAACAAAAGCTATCGTCCAGGACAGACTATAGGAAGCACATTTAAAAATGAAACCACATCTTCATCTTGTTTCTTGTGAATGGTAGTTCTGTAATCCATCCTAGTAGATTTTCTCTCTAAAATTATGTAACACAATTTTTCATTGGAACACACATGGCCCCATCTTTGTCACAATGAAGTGGGTGGTGGATGAGATACGGGCTCAGTGCTTGGGGAATTCCCTCCCCCACCTCCCCCAACCCCCCTACGCCTGGGCACTGTTCTTTGGATCGTTTCCATCCATCATCCATTATGAAGATCATCCGGGTCTGAACTGAAGACTTTGAGTGGCTTGTTCCAATCCTCCTTAGACCCGAAGCAAGATTTAGGGAGTTGGTGGCTTTGTCATTCCCCTTTTGAGTGACCCTACTTAACAGTAAAGGGTGTGAATGGTGAAGTCATAATAGGCAAGGAGGAGAGGGGAGTGGGGAGGGCTGGGAAAAGGGGACAGGCAAAGGGGGAAAGACACATGGTCTTGCACAAACTTCTTGGTCTGTTGTATTAAAGATGCAAGAGCTTCCATCCATGTCTTCATATAGGGGTTTGTGCTTTTATTTTCCCCTTTAAAGAAACAATCCACCCTGAAAAGAGGACCCTCTAGTGATAGTAACTGTGAACAGACGGGGGTGTGTGTGTGTGTGTGTGTGTGTGTCATGAAGTCGTATGTGCCATTCTTTGCCTGTGTCAGTCGCTAACCCCCTCTCCCACTGTCACCAACGAGGTCAAAGGAAGTCAAATTACACCTGGTCGGTTTGATACTCAGATGCTTCTGATAGGCTTTCAGAGAAACTCAGGAAATTCTCCTGGTATTCGGAGCAGACGATCTCGTAACGGTAATGTCGAAACTCCACGGCGAAGGTGCCGAAGTAACAGAGAAAGCACATCACTAGGCCCCACTGAATCCGGGCCGCATGCATGTGGATTTCTTGGGCCATGAGAATAAAATCTGGGAGAAGGGGAAAAGTCAAGAAAAACACACTGGGAATTGTCAGCGGACACTTTAAAGACAGGTCGTTTTTCAACCTCCCTTTCCAAAGTAAAGCCTTCATTCCAGTCTGATAGACTGACCTGAATAATACCTAAAGTACTCCATGAGATCAATTAAGCCTTTCACAAACAGGGAAAAGGAAGGGTAACAGAATAAGCATCTATTAAACACCTACTATGTGCTAGGTACCATGCTAAGTGCTTTACAAATATCTCATTTGATCCTCACAACAACTCTGGGAGGTAGGTGCTGATTTTTATTTCCATTTTATGGTTGAGGAAATTGAGGCAGGGGCAGCTTGGTGGCACGGTAGATAGGGTGCTAGTCCTGGAGTAAAGAAGACTCATCTTCCTGAGTTCAAACCTGGCCTCAGACACTTACTAGCTGTGTGATCCTGGGCAAGTCACTTAACCCTGTTTGCCTCAGTTTCCTCACCTGTAAAATGAGATGGGGAAGGAAATGACAAACTACTCCAATGTCTTTGCCAAGAAAACCCCAAATGGGGTCATGGAGGGTCAGACACAACTGAAAAGCAATTAAACAAGAAATTGAGACAGCAGTGAAGTGACTTAAAGGTCTGGGGTGGGGGGAAGAGACATTTCTGAAACTATTTTGGGTGTAACGAGTCTCAAGCCAAACCTGGAAATGCTGTCAGCTGTCCCACTCCAAGTTAGGAACGGCCCCTCTCCTATTCAGAAGCAGAGAATACACCTTTATTCTTCAAGGGCCACTTTCACCCTTCTTTGCAACGAACTATGAAAAAAAAAAGAGTTGAGACCCTTCTGATCTATTACTTTCCACAATATTTGTTGGGGTGGGAATTTTTAGGGAGAAGGATTTAACAGAAAGGGAAGTTGTACTTTGAGCTTACTCAGCAGCAGTCAATGCTGCCCATTAGATTATGAAGTAATTGGTTTACTGAAAGTCCCAAATGTCATTGGTATTCATTTGTGTGTTCACAGCAGACTTTCACAAAAGAAACAAGGAGGGGTATTTTTTTTTTTTTAAATCAAGGCAAGCGCTTGTAAATTTGTTCTTTTCCAAGATTATACTTAATATCAACATTTAACAGGATGGAAACCACTGGCTCTGTACTTCCTTCTCTTGGTTCTGGGTACCAAAAGGGGAAAAACAGTTCTCTGTGGCATTCCTAAATGGCAACAGAACAGGCAGAACCACATGGGTCTGAGTTGGCATATCTGGGTCTATCCACCACCTTGGGTTAATGAGAGGATTCTTACTGTTATGGAGAGCTTCTAATAAACAGCTTTTTAGGACTCAGATGGAATTGAGAATAATGGTCTCAATACTCTACACCCTCTGAAGCCTTCCCATTGCTCTACTGATGAAGTGTCCAGATGTTGTAAATATCGCTAAGACCTTTATGCTAATTTCGCACCAGAGAGCTTAGACCACGAAAATCTGCAGATAATTAGAAATGGCCCTTTCTCCGAGGGTGTCCTGGTAAATGTTTGACAGCTAGCCCTCGGAAAAACACAACACATGTTTAAGCTTAATTTTCATTATGAACATTTTCTCTATCATTTTCTTAAGTCTGGACAATCATCAAAACAAAAATCATTTGAGGTGTTTACTGATTTCTGAGGGGGAAATGTTCACACTGAAAATTTAACAATCAGCTCTCCCAAGCCAGAATATTCCTATATCTTCTCTCCCTCTCCTATTTAGCTTTTGCAACAAAGTAGCAAACTCTTTAACAAAGAGCTTTAACCTCTAAACTATCAACTTAATTTTTTAAATCAAGATGCAAATGAGCAAATATGGCTGATTTAAGTTTCAGTTCCTTTAACATCCTCTGGTCCATTTGACTAGGAAAGGATGCAGATGATTGATTAGTGAGATGGGCAAAGGGCAGGTGGTCAGAGAAAAGAGAAGTGAAAATTCACAAACTGGAAAAATCAGTCTCTGAGTAACAAAAGTTGATTTTGTTGTTTTTGCTAAACAAATTGCTACCACACATACTGTATGGTATTAATTGTTCATTCTATCTGGGATGGCTCAATGTACCATGTGCTTCGTGAGTTCACTTCTTAGAATAACTTAATTACTTTTTTCTGAAAGATATAAATTTGCTTGCTTTTGAACCTCTTAGTGGATAATTTATTAAATGAAACAATTGAATCATGCACTAGTACATTAATGGAATTTTTTAAGAGAAAAAAATTTTGTTTTTTTTTGTTTTTTAATTTTTTTCCAAAAGGGGAGAAATCTACTATCTTTGTTTTGAGGAGAAGGAATTACCCGGTTCTCATAAATAAACTCTAAAACGGTTCTGGAAAGCCACAGCTTATATTCTAACTCATCATCTCCTTTGGAGTCTGATAAAGCTGATGATAAGAAACAGAAACAAAGCAAACCTCTTCTTTGTTGAGGGTTTGGTGGAGTAGACTGCTGTGAAGGGAATGTCCTAAATATCTAGATAGATAACTATGTTTGCTTTGTATTCTAACGTCCCTAAAGGAAAAACAAAAACAAAACCTTTTTTCTATTCAAAGGATACAGAGGACCACACAGAGAGTTATGGATGCTGCTAGAATCACTCTGGGAATCCCAATCTTCCGACCCTCATTCTTGATGTTGACTTTGAGTGTCAGAGCGGCCTGAATCCAACAAACCAGTGTCCCAAACCCAAAAGTTAGGGAGGTGCCCACATTATGGATTTCTTCATCGTTGGTGAGCTTGGAGAAGAATAAACAATATAGCATGTGGAGGCTCGTTTGCGAAAAAAAGAAAAAAAAAGAAATATAGTTCTTTCATGATTACAAAGTCTTCTGGTGCTACCCCTCCATCCCCACCAGGGGGGAAAATTATTAAGGAAAACGTGAGAGAAGAGAGAGAGAAAAGAGATTATGAGAAAACACGTTCAAGAGTAATACACCCTCCTGGCTACTCCTTCAATTTGCTTTCAAACCTGTGGGTTGGGTCCCCAGTAGGTGATTGCTTCTTTGGGTTCTAGGATTAACACTGTGGTTACCTTTTGCTAACATGAGAAACTGCTACTATGTTTCCCAGTAACAGTCAGCCAGTAGATAGAATTAGTTCCCAGCTAAGATATTTAATAAGATGATAGATAGTAGAACAAAGTAACTATGAAATATTTCTTCCCAGACGCTGGGTATGTGTTCTTCCACAAACACACATGTTGGCTGTTGGTTTTCTTTTATTCTTGGTGTCTTGACTTGCAAGTGAATTGGATTTAAGTGAGGCAGGACTGTGCAGTCATCAGCCTCACTCTTTCCTCCAGAGCTGTTGGAGTCCAGTGGCAAGACATAGGTCAGGATGACTGGCAATGGCCCCAGATGCAGTAGGAGACCTTGGCTTTCTAGAACTGGCGTCTTTGGCAGGTCTCAGTTTGTCTGAGGCAACACCCATTCAGTAGTTAAGCGCTAAGTAAGAAGGGAGGCAAAAGATGGTCTAGTTTGCCTTCAAAAAAGAATCAATCAGGGTGGGGGAATGGAAAAGGTGAATACAACTTAGGATACATGTGGGAAATGCTGAGATCACTCACAACTCCAGAAATCCTCTCTGTGGCCCAGCTTTCAGTTGGTGAGGCTAGCTCTCCAGTCCAGAGCTGACTCTTCTCTCTGATGCCATGGGTCATGTCTTCTCCCTCAGGTGATTGCCTCTATGAATCTATGTCTGTCTGGAGTGGGGGTCTTTGTTCCCTCTGCTGGCCATAGAATACTTTCAGACCAACTCTCTGTAACTGCTAGACAGGGTATCAGTGTCTAGGCAACTTCTAGACACCATGACCAATGGGATGGAAGGAAGAGAAAGAAATTGCTTCTTTTCCTCCCACTCTCCCCACCCCCAACCACAAAAGTGCTCCTGAACCCTGACTCCTTTGGTACTGAACTCTGTTCCCAGGGCTTAGGTATTTAAAGCATCTCTCTTCCATTGGTGGATTACACTAGAGAAAGTTGTCTTCACATACCCCAAAGGGACCTGAGCTCAGAGGAATATTTATAGCTATAAACACCTTATGATTATATTCTGGGCTTTCTAGGCTGGGAGTGGGGATAAGGGGTGAAGGTGGGACTGGTCACTGATCAGCTCCCTTATACAAGGAAGAAGATAAGGATCTAGTCTTTGAGATAAAGTTAAAAATTTAAATTAAAAAAAAAAACTGTGTGTGTTGGAGAAATGCCAAAAGGTTTTTTCCGTGGTTTAAAGAAAGACACCCTTAAGTATTGTCTTCTCCAAAGAGAAAATGAAATTTTAGAGTTGGCTGTGTATTCACAAAGGAAGACAAATTCTCAAAGATGAATATTTTATTAGCATAGAATGTTAATAAAAGCCCAGGGTGTTTCTTAATTTCTCTGTTGTAAAGAAGAGGCAAGGGCTGGCCATGTCTATCTTGTATGAAAAATTAGCCACGTGAGCAGATTTTTAAAAAATATTGTCTTAAGTGTAGCTTTTATAGAAATAGCACTTACAGTAATTGGAGACCTACAGAAATTAGAGGAGAGAGTCTTAAGGTACAGGGAGTTTTCTTGGGGGGCTCTTTGCAAAGTTTGGCTTGGGAACTAGAAATCTGAAATTTATGCCACCAGGCAGAGTAATGCTGTGGCCTAGTCATTTCAATTACTTCTGAAAAACTAAATCAGCTGATTGGACTAGCATAGTTCATTAATATGGCTACGAAAATAAAACCACAAATCACTGGAATGGTTTATGAAGGCTTGGCATTTTCTGCTTATCTCATTTGTCTGAGTATAACTTTCAAAAGAGATGGGTGATAAAGGTTTTGGTTAAATTTGGCATCCTATTTGTAATCAAAATATCAATTGGCAAATCTTTATTAAGCACCTATTCAGTGCCCGGCACTGGTGGTGCAGTGGACAGAGTGCTGGGCCTAGAGTTGGGAAAACTCATCTTCCTGAGTTCAAATCTGGCCTCATACACTTACTAGTTGTGTGACCCTGGGCAAGTCACTTAACACTGTTTGCCTCAGTTTCCTCATTTATAAATGAGTTGGAGAAGAAGATGGCAAACCACTCCAGTACCTTTGCCAAGAAAACCCCAAATGGGGTCACTAGGTGTTGGATATGACTAAAGATGACTCAACAACAAAGTGTCAAGTATTGTGCTGTGTAACTAGGGATACTTTACCCTCAAATAGTTTACGTCTTCTCTGGGGAAATAGATGGATATACAGGTACAAAAATTAGGGTGTCCCAAAAGTCTTAGGGCAGTTTTAATCATTAAAGCATAAAACCACACTAAGACTTTTGGGACACCTTGTGTATACAGAGTAATTTGGTGGTGATGGTAGCTAGCATCTGAGAGGGTTCAGGGAGGACCTCTTGTAGGAGGTGTCAGTTGAAGTGAACTTTGAAGGAAACTAGAGATTTTAAGAGGTAGTGGTGAGGACAGAGTGCATTCTAGGTATGGGACTGACTGGGCTGGGACATGGTGTGGCATTAAGGAAAGCATTAAGAGAGAACTATGCCATGTGTACCTGGTGAAGACTCTTCAGTGTGTGGTGCTCCGTGACGCACTCAAAAAGACAGCGTTCTAGTCTTCAGTCTCTCAGAATATTCCAGAATTAGGACCTCGGGCATATGTGCCAAATATACCTCAGCTGATTTGCTGAGGTTAGCAAGTATTTAACTTAGGAGAAAGTGTAATGGAGGGAGAGTACAACCCATAGAGCATGATTTCCCCAAGAAGAGCCACTATGCCGTCTTCTTCTTGTTGAATTTCGGGTGCAAGCTGTCCGTTTGTCCTGTTTGTCCTACATGTCCATGCTGATAGAGAAGCTCTAGGCTGTCCATCCATTTTCATGTCATAATTCGGGCAATTGACATTCCTTACCTACTTGGGGACGGTCACGTCAAAAACTCTTTTGAGGGGTCATGGCTCTCTCTTTCCAGGAGACTTTGCTGGATTCCAGAGCTGGATGCAACTAGCATAAGATCATCTGCAAACAGGAGTATCTTGTGGACCTCAACATCCCCAGGGAAGCTTTCTCTTCAACTTGAAATCTGTGCCGGATCTCGTCTGTCACAATGGTGAATACCTGTGGCAAGGAGACAGCTCTCTGTTTTATGCCTTGGTGCCTGATGTTTGTGGTCAGAAGGTCATCAAACAGGATTATTTCTGTTGTGGTGGCTTTCTTGAGCGATTTTTGATGTGTGGGTGGGAGATACTTGGTGTGAAGAAAAGACTGTAAGGTGGTGTATTGCTCAATCTAGTCAAATACTTTTTGCAAAATCGACAAAGCCCAACTGGATCTTATATCTTCTACATTTTTTCCTGCCAACTGTGAAATAGTAAATATGTGGTTCATCCATGAATACTCAGAAAGATCTGCTTATTCCCTATCCCTATCACAGATGCCCTTGACTTTTATTTGAAGTTTTATACAGTTGGGAAAGTAGGCATGGAGCTATCCTCTCAGTCACCCTTTTTAGCTGTGAATAAGATGCAAGATTTTTCCATTATCTCCTCCTTTGAACCGATCTTTCAATATGCCCTCCAAACAATATTACTTTCAAGTACAGATTTCTATATTTAGTTGGTCCAATCTGGCTGCTTTTCTGTTTTTGTTCTCTTTTAGTCAACATTAAAAAATGTTTGTTGAATTGAAATGAATGTTGTAGAAGGCATATCTGCATTGGGTAGGAAGATGGGCTGTATGACCTTGGAGGTGACAGTGGAAACATATAGCAGTAAGAAAAAAATATTACCACAGTGTCCTGGTCTGATATCCCTGGTGCCGCTTGGTTAAAAAACCTAAGTGATATTCCTTCCTTGAATAGAGGAATTGATCATTTTAAAAATTACCTTATATTTATTTAATTTATTTTTGTTACGTTTTGAATTCCAAGTTGTTTCTGTCCCTCCCTTCCCAACCCCGTACTATAGGAGGCCAACATTTGATATAGATATATATGGAACCATACAATATATACTTGCGTATGTAATTTCTTTCTCGAAGGACAGATAGCATAAGTCGTTTGTGGTTGATTTGAATATTCATATCACTCAGAACAGCTTAATCATTCACAGTTACTCATTGAACAAAATTGCTGTTACTGTATACAGTGTTCTCTTGGTTCTGTTCATTTCACTCTGCATTATTTCATGCAAGTCGTTCTGTGTTTTTCTAAAACCAACCCACTCACCATCTCTTATAGCACAATAGTATTCCATTACATTCACATACCACAACTTGTTCAGCTATTCCCCAGCTGATGGGCATCCCCTTAATTTCCAGTTCTTTGTCACCACAAAGAGAGCTGCTATAAATATTTTAGAACATATAGGTTCTTTTCCTTTTTCCCTGAGAAGATTTAATCAGCTTAAGGGAAGGATCTTAATTTCCTGAAGCTAAGAGACTTAGCCTTTGGTGACTCAGCTAGGAGCAGGAATGCCTTTTAAAAAAAAATCCAATTAAATGACTTAATCTTCCTGTATACTTTTGAGCAAAAGAAAGGGGAAATCTTAGAGGGAGTAGTTAAAGAGGAAGTAATTGGTTTCAGGGAAATATTTCTTCAATATTACTATTGTTCATTGCAAACAAATTAAAAAAAAAAAACCAAACCCAAATCTAACCTCTGTACTTCTGTTTTCCTGTGCTGTGGAATTTTATCTTTTATCTTTGTATTTTATCTCATGAGTAAGATGTGAGTGGACACACTTCACAGGTCAGAGAGAATTCCAATGAGCAGGAAGAATCTTTGAAGAGCTGGGCCTCTCTCCAAGTGAGAATACTGGTATAGTAAGGAACGATCTTGGGCAGACTTTGCTTAAAGTGTAGAGAACAGAATTTCCCCCACAATTAAATGGCCTCATTTGGTGACTAGGAGCTTAACCTCTGCCAGCTCCTGAGAGTTCCATGAACCTTGTGGCTCTTGGTCCAGGGTTTCAGAGCTGGCAGAGAAATAAGTGGCAGGTTTGATTCCTGCACTCATGATTCCATCTCCTCTGTTTCCTAGGGCAGACTGAGTTTACTATCATTCTCTCTCTCCTTTCTCTCTCTCTCTCTCTGTCTCTCTCCTTTCTTTCTGTCTCTGTCTCTCCTCTCTCTCCTCTCCTCTCTCTCTCTCTCCTCTTTCTCTCTCTGTCTCTCTCTCCCCTCTCTCTCTCTCTCTCTCTCTCTCCCTCCCTCTCCTCTTTCTCTCTTTTTTCTCTCTTCTCTCTTTCTTTCTCTCTGTCTCTCCCTCTCTCTCTTCAATCTCTATCGACTTGCACTTTTCCTTTTCCCTACCAACATGCCTGTGTTTCCTCCATTGTTAAAAAACAACAACAAAAACTCTCTTACTCGATCCTCCTATTATTGCTAGCTAGCACTCATATTAAAATTCTTCTCTCATTTGCTAAACTCCATGAAAAAGTCCCCTACACTCAGTGCTCTTCCTCTCTTTTCATTCTATTCTAAATCTTCCACATTGTGGCTTCTGCTCAGTCCCACAGAACACAGCCCCAAGGAAAGGAGATGTGTCACGGAAGCCCAATACAAAGCAATGCTATTGCTCTTTGGGAATGATAGTTAGAGAATTGTGCATATGTAATGTCCTTAGATGGTGAGATAGATACTACATTTTGCTCAAGACAAGGAGAGTTGAGTTCAAATCCTGCTTCAGACATTCACTAGCTGTATCAACTTGGGCAAATCACTCAGCCTCTTTTTGTCCCGGTTTCCTCATCTGTAAAGCGGTGATAATAATAGCACTCATCTCCCAAGGTGTCCCTCCCATCCCATTTCCTTCATTACTGCTTTCCCTCCATTGAGTATTTCCAATTTATCTTGTCTAAATCTCATTTGTACATGGCAGGCTGTCTCTCCCATTAGACCGTGAGCTCCTTGAGAGCAGACTGTCTTTTGCCTTTCTTTGTATCTCTCGTGCTTAGCAAGGCATTTAGGTGACACCAGCGATGGAGTCAGCAGGACCTGAGTTCAAATTTAGCCTCAGACATTTACTAGCTGTGTAACCCTGGGCAAGCCACTTAACCCTGTTTGCCTCAGTTTCCTCCTCCGTAAAGTGAACTGGAGAAGGAAATGGCAAACCACTCTAGTATATCTGTCCCCAAAACCCCAGATTTGGGTCACAATGAGTCAGACATGACTGAAAAAATGACTGAACAACAAAAAAGTGCTTAGCACAGTGCCCTGCACACAATAGGCACTTAATAACTGTTTCTTTACTGGCTGACTAAAATGAGATATGTAAAGCACTTTACAAATCTTTAAGTGCTATATAAATGCTAGCATTATTATTATTGTTGTTTTTATATTAACATTAATGTTATGTAAAATTTGGAGGTTGGAACCTCTTTGATCTGAATGCTATTTGACTTACGAATTTATTGCTAATATTTAGTATAAAAGTTTGTCTGGGAGACATAGGGCTCTTCCCATTAATGATTGTTGTAAATATTTAAGCATGTCTTTTCCAGTATGTCAAAAGTTAATTTGGTTTTGGTAAATAGTACAGCAGATGTCAGAAAACTGGAAATACTATCAGAGGTAAACGAGCAATAAATTTGTGTGATTTCCCTCTAATTCAAATTCCTTCCATTTTAGCTTTAAGATTGTTAATTTTCACCAAATGATGTTTCTGATAGGGCTTCCATTAGTCCCAGGCAATTTCCAAGGCCTTCTCCTTGATGCTGAAAATAGCAAACTTTATAGGCAGAAGCCTGGTTCCAGAGAATAAAAAGTTAAAAAAATTTTTTAACAAAATTCAGGCCAGGAATAGCCTGTCCAGAGTGGTTTCTCAGAAGTCCAATCCAAGGCCATCCTGAAAATAGCCAGGCAATTTAGAGACAGAAGGCCTACGCTGGCTTCATAATCAAGGCCATGGCCTTTTATTTTTCACCTATTCAGGCTGTGGTTCTCAGGGATATTTTAAATTTTCTAGGAAAAGACAGAGGATAAAAGTAACTATTTCCTGCTGAGTGCTAAAGCTTCCATTTGAGAAGTCCTATCAATCTTTGAGAAGCTGGGTTTTGGGTAGTTGCTGTGATTTAAAAGCGAGTACCCTAAAAAAATCAACATGGAACAGGAAATGAGAGTGGTGGTGTCCATTCTGATCCTAAGGTTTGAGTTGTTCAGTGTCCAATTGGCACAACATGCCATGAATAAGTAATTGTGGTTAAGAATGAAAGAAATATATTATTTTTTCTATCCATCTATGTATATTATTTTTCCAGATGGCTAGTAAGTTATAAGTACTTATTCAATTGTTGGACCTGACTACTTAATAAATAGAACTGTTAGGTATTTCTTTTGGCCTAAGGGTACCATGATAAAATGCAAAGCAAAATTGTAGTAGCTCAAAAGAAATGTGAGATGTGCAAATTTAGAGACATCTCCATTCCAAATGTTCATATGGACAATGTGGGGCCAACTTGTGGTAGAGTCTTTCTAAGCTTGTATTGGTCTGATTAGCCACAGTTGCACACACTGGACCCTGACCCCAATGTACTGATGTCATTTGGGTCCTTTTTGAGCATAAAGGACAACATACAACCAGCTATGAAAAAATTACTGAGTCACGGAGGGTAAAATGAAGTGAGAATGTCTTTACAAAGATCAAACAATTATTAGTTTCTTTGACTTCTTCCTCAGCTTCTATTTCCGGTCTAGAAGACCTTGATTTTGTGCAAGACCAGCCCCTGTTTCCATCTAAGATGGAAGGAGGAAGATCTTTCTTTCCCTTGTTCCTAGATTTCAGGGCATTGGGGCAATTACTGTGGCTCTAGTCCAAAACTGATTGGTAAGAATATCGTGTTGGGAAACCAGTCAAGATAAAGAGAAAAGCATGCATCATGGGTATTTTTAAAAATATGGGTTGATCTTATGCAAATAATTAAATGCTACAGTTATAAATATATTCTTGTTATAGAATGTTTGGGGATGAATAGAATATCTTTCAATGTCACTCTGTTGCAAGAGCAGATTCCAAAGCTGTCAATCAGTAAACATTTATAAAGTGCCTACTATGTGCCAGCTCATAGAAGCAACAAACATGAGCTTGGAAAGACTTCCAGAGATACTGGGTGACAGACAGTCACTGTGCTAAGCACTGGGGATATAAAAAGAGGCAAAAGAACAGTCCCTGCCCTCAAGGAGCTTATAATCTACACCTACATACAGGATAAATGGGAAATAATTAACAGAGGAAAAGAACTAGAATTAAGTAACGGCTGAAAGATTTTGTAAGCAGATGTTGGGTTTTTGTTTTTGTTTTTTTTATTCAGTTGTTTCAGTTGTGTCTGCCTCTTCATGACCCCATTAAGTTGAGATCTTTCAATCATGCCTCTCATTGTAAAAGAACCTTTGCCCCCACAGAGATAATAATAATGATAACTAATACATATAATGCTTACCATGTGCCCAATATCATACTAAGTACTCTGCAATTATCTTATTTGATCCTCACAACAACTCATGAAGGTAGGTGCTATTATTATCCCCATTTTACAAATGAGGAAACTGAGGCAAACAGAAGTGAAGTGACTTGTCCAGGGTCACACACCTAGCAAGTGTCTGAGGTCACATCTGAACTCAGATCTTGTTGTCTCTCTGCTCAGTGCTAGCCACCTAGTTGACTCAAAAGCTTGGAGCACAGGGTCAAGTTGACTGGGTTAGTAACCACTCCCCTGTCCAAAGATAAGGCATTGGCACTCTGGAGCAAAAAGGCTGTACCCCATGGTAGTGTCTACCACTTCTGGGACAAAAAAACGACTGTCCGTGAATCCCTTTATGGCTAAGTCCCAGTGAGTGCCTTTGTGGAAGGCTTAGCCACAATACCAGATAGCTGTCCTTACTGTTTCCTTCACTTGCTATTCCTGACCTTTGTGGCCACAAATATTTATTTAAGAAGGGATTGGATAAAAGTACATACTGATATGCAAAATATCTGTATTCACTGATGTGCAAATCAAACCACGCTGTTTTAAGCATGGGTATTACTACATTCTATAAGCAAATAGATACAGCTGAGTACCTGGGTACTGGTAATCTTAATGCAAAGGGACCATATTACTCTCTCTAATATTGGGAAGGGCGGCTAGGGGGCATAGCACATAGAGAGCTGGGCCTGGAGTCAGGAAGACTCATCTTCTTGAGTTCAGATCTGGCCACACTATCTATGTGACCTTGGGCAAGTCACTTAAGCCTGTTTGCCTCAGTTTCCTCATCTGTAAAATGAGCTAGAGAAGGAAATGGCAAACCATTATAGTATCTTTGCCAAGAATACCCCAAATAGAGAGTCAGACATGACTGAAACGATGAAATAACAAAAAATTTGGGAAAGAAGGTAAGACAATTGTAAATGATAAACCAGGAATGATAGAAATCACTTTCTTTAATAACCCGTTTCTTGCCAATGTTCTTATTGCTTCACGAGGATGACTGATTGCCACATCTTAGAGGCATGACTAGTACTGGAGTGTCTTTACTAAGAGAAGTAAATAAGATTTAATTAGATACCTCTGGGAGGAGGCCAACACTACAGTGACAATCTGGACTATATAAAAAGGATACCACTGGTTGAGCCAATTAAAACAAGTCACTGGCCAGACTCCAAATGCATCAAGTCTAGGTGGGTTGGGGGTAAGTTCCACATGGACAATCCTCATTAATGTGTGAGACTTTCTGATGGCCTGAGATTCCAATGGGTCAGAGTGTGCTCTGAGGTCCAGGATTCCTTGAATGACTACCAGTGGTCCATACAGGATGACCTCGTCATCAATATCAGCCTGTTGAGCTACATAATGAATTAGGGATCCCTTCTGACCAATGGTCATGGAATTTATTCCTGGAGATTCTCAGTTTGGAAATACAACCACTCACAATGTGCCTGCCATACCTATACTTTCATGAGGCGAAGCTGGGCCCTGACTTACAGGGGCCTAAAGGGACGCTAGGAAAGATGCATGTGAGATTGAATAATTTTCCGTAACATGTTGGGGCTTGATGCACTGAGAGAGCCCAGCTGATTCATAGCAAGTGTTCTTGAAATAACACCAGATATTTGGTATGGAGTACAGAACTAGAGAATTCTCTGACCTGTACAACCGTTCACTTGCTAAGCACACAATGATCAGAGATTAGTATGTAGTTGTAGGATATGACAAAATTTGCTAGCTTGGACAAAAAACGGGAAGGACAGTCCCCAGATGAAATTTATAGCTGTAATGGAACAATCAGTGTAGTCATTCAGAATATCCATTTTGTAATAGCTATGGCTACTGGTCAGCTGACTGGAATAATAATCATGCTTCCAAGGATCATTCCTTTATCCTTTGATGAAACCACCCAGTACCAGGTTCACTCATCTCATAGCCTTCAGGCTTGTTTAGGTTGTGAATTTGAAGTCAGGAAAACCTGAGTTCAAACCCTGCCTTAGACACTCATGGCATGACCTTGGATAAGTCATTTCACCTCTGTCTACCTTGGTTTTCTAATTTATAAAATAGGGATAGATGTTTTTCAGTCTTTTTTTTCAGTTTTTCCAACTCTTTGTGATGCCATTTGGGGTTTTCTTGGCAGAAGATACTGGGGTGGTTTGCCATTTCCTTCTGCAGCTCATTTTACAGATGAGGAAACTGAGGCAAACAAGGTGAAGTGACTTGCCCAGGGTCACACAGCTAGTAAGTGTCTGAGGCTAGATTTGAATTCAGGATGAATTCCTGACTCCAGGCCCTGTGCTCTATGCATTATGGCACCCCCTAGCTGCCCTGTTTCTCAGCTACCTTCCAGTAAGTTCATTGTATTGAGGGCCAATGTTGGGAAATGTGAACAGAATAAATAAAAATACAATACAACATAGATAATGTTACTTTGTTGTTTTCTAAGGTAATATACAGCTAGCAGAGTTTGACATCACTGGTATAGTAAAAGTACATTGAATTTGGAATTGAAGAACCTTAGTTCAAATCCTAGCTCTGACACTTACTGGTAGCAAGTTGCTTAGTAACTAACTTTACTGCTCTGGACTCAGTTTCTCTATCTGTCAAATGAAGGGGTTGGTCTAAGTGACACTGAGAAATCTATGCTCCTATTCCCAGCACCCAGTTCCAAACACATACATAACAAAGGCAGAACAGAATGAAAGAATACCCCTCCCCCCAAAAATAAACCCATCCAGACCTCTCAGTCCACTGGAGGTGGGGGGGTGATGTGCTTCCATTAGCATCCTTAGACTTCTTCCTAGAGACTCACAGAGATACAGGAAAAGCAAATGGTTGGCTGCCATATTTAAGTAAGCAGGAATCTAGTGGTTATGTTGGAAATAAAGGTAAGATGAAAGCATAACTAGTATGGGGCAGGAGAAAAGGCAGAAAAGAAAGTACCTGAAAATTACCGAGTAATGTCATTCCAAAGGAAGCCAGGCACAGGGCCACCAAGCCACTCACGTTTAGCCACGGGTTCAAAACTTTGGGTTTCAACTGTATGAAGCGGAGAATTGCTACCACAAGGGCTAAAATTCAAACAAAAACACACACACAACACAAAATAAAATTTAGAAGTCACAATAGCATACTCTTCATACTATATGTGTAGAAATGCCCGTCAACACTGATAATCATTGAGAAAATTTCCATTTGGTGCTTGAGTTGTTAAGCTATCTTTGGGGAATCTGATTGTACCTCAAGTGGGCAGTGATGACATATGTGTTTGTGCATTGCAGGGAAGAGGGAGCTGCAAAATAACATCCTTGGAGCTCCAGAAAACAAGGTCAGTGCAGGCCAGAGAGGCTTAGGAGACCCTTGTCAGCTGAAGTCAGCTTCATACTCTTCACACTGTGCTTTACTTGGGGTTCAAAATCTGAGCTCAGATTGTTGCTTTACCATTTCCTACTTGCATGACCTTGGGCAAGTCACTTACATTTTTCTCCTGTAGATGGCTGGTATTTTTAATATATTATATTTAAAATGTTACGAAAGTAGAAGGGAAAGGTGATTGATGGGGGTTGTGAAGAGTCATGGTGAAGTCTTTCCCTCTGTATTTGTCTTTCCTGTAAAAGCACTCTCAGATTAATAATTATATTTAGGTCATGACTACTAATTATCAGTGTCCCCCAAAACTCTGTCATGAGCCCTTTTCTTTCCTCCATCTATATTATTTCACTTGATTTCATCAGCTCCTATGGATTCATCTATCAACTCTATGCAGATAATTCTCAGGATAGATTTATCCTGCCCTAATCTAGGTGGCACAGTGGATAGAGTGCTGGGCCCGGGAAGATTCATGTTCCTGAGTTCAAATTTGGCCTCGCACATTTACTAGCTGTGTGACCCTAGGCAAGTCACTTAACCCTGTTTGCCTCAGTTTCCTCATCTGTAAAACAAGCTGGAGAAGGAAACAGCAAACCACTCCAGTATGTTTGCCAAGAAAACCCCAAATGAGGTCATGAAGAGTTAGACATGACTGAAATGGCTGAACAACAATAAAAGTCTCATATCTCCAACTGCCTTTTGGAAATCTCAAACTAGATGTCCCATAGACTTATCAAACTTAGCATGTCCAAAAGGGAACTTATTATCTTCCCCTTCCAAGCCTTTCCCTCTTTTTAAACTTCCCTATTACTCTCGAGGGCACCCCCATTCTCCCAGTCACCCCAACTCAAATCCTAGGCATCATCCTCCACTCCTCAATCTCTGTCCTCCCATATCCAATTTGTTACGTCAATGATGTCTTCATAACATCAGTTGTACATGCCCTCTCCTCTCCTCCAGCACTGCCACCATCCTGGGGCAGGCCCTCATCACCTCATGCCTGGTCTACTGGAGTAGCCGCTGGTGGGCCTGCCACAAATCTCTCCTGACTTCACTTCATCCTTCACTCAGCTCTCAGCGATTTTCCCAAAGAGCAGCTCTGACCATGTCCGCCTCTTATTCAATCAACTTCAGTAACTCTCTATTACATCAAGGACCAAATAGGAAATCCACTTGTAAAGTCTTTGTGAAGCCTGTCCCCTCCCTAGTTTTCCACGTACTCCCTAATCCATTGACACTGGCCTCCTTACTGCTCCTCACACAGGGCACTCCTCCTGACTGGGCATTTTCACTGGTTGTCCTCCATGGGGTTTACTTCCTCCTTACCTTTACTTCCTGGCTTCTCAGGCTTCTTTCAAGTCTCAGATAAAATCTCACCTTCTACAAGCGGGCTGTCCTGGAACTATTTTTGCTTTTCATTATAGGGCTTAGCAGGGCTTACCTGGTACATAGTAATATATAATGTATATAGCAATATATAATATAATATATAGTATATATAGTATAGTATAGCATATGCTGTATCACTGGTAGAATATACTATAGCATAGTAGTAGTATAGTATAGCATATATATAGTAATATAAAGTTTAATAAATGCTTGTTGATCTGGTTTAATTTCAATAATCTTTACCAGTGAAGAAAAATACTCAGTGAATTACTAACATTTGAAAACTGGAGACACCATCTATCTAGGTCGTTGGAGCAGAGAACTGGCCTTAGAAGGTGGAGTTGTGGCCCTGAGTTTGATGACTAGAAAGGAACACCTTATTATGAGCAGTATCTCCCCATCCTGGCCCCCCACATAGCACAACTCAGTTATGTTGTGGTTAAAGTTCTGTTCCCCAAATCAGCATGACAGCTGGCAGTGAGATACTCTTTGGGGCAGGTTCCAGTGGGGGTTGGGGTCATGACCTTGTCCACCATGACAAAGGAGCTTGGCCACTGGGTTAACCCAAGCAAACGGCAAAGCCACTGGGGGCTGGTGAGCAACTCCTCAAAGATACTGAATTGCTGGCTTTAGCTAGCAATTCGTATATGAATACAATAAAAGCCCGAAACAAAGTGATACCTATCCAGTGTCTAAATTGATTCGGGCCTTAACTGGACTCGGTACTGGTGGGTTGAAAAGACACAGTTGGCATTACTTTTCAAAAGCTGAACTCTCTGGGTCTTTACTAGTTACACCGAAAAAGTCTAGAAATTCCTACCTAATTACGGCCCTAATTATGTGTCCAGTGGAGCCTAACTAGGGTGGAGAGGCAGAGGCTTTGTCACATAGGCACTGAAATTTAGAGGGCACTAATTAGCTTTCTGCATTGAAAAAAAAAAGATGAGAGCATGGCACCTACTTAGTAGGAATAATTAATTAAAATAAAAACCTTTAAAAGAAAGAGCCAGCAATTTTCATTTTAGCTTTTAGGTCTAACATTACATTTTAGAAGAAATGAAAAGACAGATCTTTCCCATTCTGCTTTCGGCGCTCAGAAAATCACATCCTCGCCCTCCCCCCTCCCCCTTCCCCATTCATATCATCTGCGTCGGAGGAAGACTTATTATAAATTCTTCTATCAGCAGTTCTTTTCCAGTCCATGGCCAAATTCTTGTTTCACTATTTATCCATCTGTAATTTCTATTTATGATTGCAGCAGGATGCGGCAATCAATCTATTTGGGGTAAAGGTTAGGCGGGAGCAAAGTGACATTATTTAGGTAACAAATAATTCAGTTTTAGTCTTATTCCTCATAGCCACTCTAAGGCATACAATAATGTCCCTTAGGAGACAGGATGCTTATTAATGTCTTACTGCTTCAATGTTTAGGGGAGATAGGGGCCTGTTGGAGTTGTCAATTTTGGAAGGTAAGAAGAAAGGTAGGAAGGAGAGAAAGAAGGAGGGAGGGAGGGAAGGAGGGAAGGAAGGAAGGAAGAAGATGAAGGAAGGAGGGAAAGAAAGAAAGACAAGAAAAACATGTATCAAGTGCCTACTGTGTGCCAGGCTTTACAAAGTAAATTTTACAAATTTACAAAAAAATTTTCTCATTTGATCCTCACAACAATTCTGGAGCTAGGTGCTATTATTATCCCCATCTTACAGCCGAGGAAACTAAGGCAGACAGAGGTTAAGTGACTTGCCCAAGGTCACAGAGCTAGTGTTTGAGGCTGGATTTGAACTTGGGTTTCCTAACTCCAGGAAGGAAAATAACCAAGTGTTCAATCTTTGCTTAGTCTGTCTAGAAGATAGAGGCTCCCTGAATCTGAATAAACATTGTACAGACCCATTTGTAAATGGTGTGCTGTGTCATATAAGGCTGCCAAAGCATGCCGACTGATGGACAAATGCAGGTGATTTGTTTGTTGTTATTAGTTAGCTTGATTTAGTGGAAAGAGCACCAGGCTCTGGCAGCAAAGGGCTTAGGTTCAAATCCTGCCTGTATCACTCACTACCGTTGTGCCCCGAATAAAGTCAGATCAAGTCAGGCCAGTCAGCGTCCTTGCCCCTCAGTCTTCTCATCTGTAAAATGAGGCTATTAGATTAGATGATCTCAGAGGTCCCTTCCGGTTGGGGATCGATGATATAATCCCAAGTAAGGGATTTGAGCAGAGAAAAGAAAGTATTTGCAGCTAGAGCAGAAAAATCATTTAGGGAAGAGCTGCCTTCCACACCAAAAGAGACACATCACCCGTGAGTTCCATTCTCCCCAAACACTCCTTGTGAGGAGTTCTGCATGTACCATATGGCACTAAGCATAATGAAAGATGAAAAAGAAAAAAAAAAAGAACACCACATGCCGCCTTTGTGCTAAAATTAGGAAAAAACAATTCACATCATTTGCATCCTAGGGGAGCAGAGAGTGGTTGAAATTTAAGAAAGTGAAGGATGTGTTTGGTGTTAGAAAATTGGTAATACTTCAGCAATTAACTGGAGGCTTTGCATATGAATCACTTTGCTGGGCTGTTCATAAATTATGATTTTTTTAAATTTTTTTTGTTTTATTTTGGAGGCAATCAGAGTTAAGTGACTTGCCCGGGGTCACACAACTGATATGTGTCTGACACAAGATTTTATCTTAGGTTTTCCTGACTTCAGGGCCAGTGCTCTATCCACTGCACTACCTAGTGGGCCTAGCTATGATTTTTTAAAAATAACACTAAAGAAAAATGGAAAACATTGAGAATGTGAGACCTATTTTTAAGACTACGGAAGGAGCAGTTTGTGACTCCAACATATGGATTAGTATCCTTGTACTTGAATGAGGATAAGGCAGCCCTAAAATTGTCCAATATGTAGGTTTGTGCCCAGTAGGACTACTTTATGAAATAGAGGAAAGTTCATTTATGTTGTCATGGAAAGAGCATTGGCCTTGGAGTTAGAAGGAAGGAAGGAAGGAAGGAAGGGAAAAAGGGAAGGAGAAAGGAAGGAAAGGAAGGAAGAAGGAAAGAAAGGATGGAGGGAGCAAGAAAGAGAGGAAAGGAAGGACAGGAGGGTGGGAGGAAGGAAAGAAAGGAAGGAAGAAGGAAGGGAGAGAGGAAGGCAGAAGTAAACAAGGAAACAAGTATTTATTAAACACCTGCTTTGTGCTAGGCACAGTCCTAAGTGCTTTACAAATATTACCTCATTTGATACCCACAGGCCCTAGAAGGTAGATGCCAGTATGATCATAATAGGTATTTATGATGGTAGATTGTTGTCGTAAGAGTGTGGAAGGTATAATGAAAGCCTGGCTTGAAGGAATGAGCTATGAAACCCAAGTTTTAGGATTAGAAGGGGAGCACAGGAGGCTTCTGTAATCAGGCCTTGGGCTGGTTGTCCTGCAAGGTTCAGTGTTTGAATTCTAGCTAAGCGTTTTGGGAGTCGTAATTCACCACCCTGGGGAAGAAATGGGGAGCCGAGGCTGGGCCAGATGCAGATTTTAAAAGATCTCTCCGGGTCAGCCGGGGAGCTGAGTTGTGGCAATCCGTTATGTTGATCACAGTTACCAACTAAGCCTGGAGGCTGCTGGCTGCAAGAGTTTCCCTCTTTGAACAAGGGAACACCGATTATGTTTTGCCAGGGGGTGGCCACCCTTTTGAGACCCCAAGAACTCCAGACATGTTTCTCCCTTCCATCGTCTCTCTCCTATGCTTTATTTTACTATCTGGCTTCAGTTTGTGATTTGTCTTTGCTGTGCTTTAATTATGCCTTCAGAATGACTTTACTTTTTCTGCATATTATAAAACCTCTGGCTGGGCATGAAAAGCTGAGTCTTATAGGTTCAAACCTGGCTGGAAAGTCATTACCTAGTTGACTATGCAGAATTTTCCATTCCAGCATGGCAGCCACAGCCTTCCTGGGGGTATAACTTTATCAATCACTCTTAATTTCTCAACAAGAGAGGGAGGGGACCAGAGAGGAAAGCGAGGAGGGAGGGATTAGGAGAAAGAGGGTGGGGAGTACAAGGGAAAGTCCCCTCTCCGAGCTGAGCCGGCCCATGGGAGAGGATGGGCATGGCCAGGCAGGATTTCCCTCTGCCCCCTTCCATAAAGGGAGGAGGGAATAAAAAAGTCAGTAATGGTTTGCCAATTTTGCCCACTATAGCGACATCTGCTGGCTCCATTTACATGTGCTACCCATAAAGGAGATTCAATTAGGGTTGATGCATTACACTGTGGGGACATTGGATCCTAGGAAAGAGAAGACAGATGTTCCCCAAAATGGTGTTAGAGAAGAGGCTATGAACAAGAGAGATTATTTTGGTTACTTCACAGCTTCTAGGACAACATCAGAGGATGCCTCTCTGATGCTACTATTGAGCTTTGGACATAAAGCTAATAGTATCTGCACAAACCAAATGTTTTTCTGAATTCATTTGCCACATTCAAAAGAACCCTGGAATGCTTTTCATCTTTACAGCAGGGAGTGGGAAGGGAGAAGAGTAAAGATGACATTCTTTGCCATATAATTGCATTCACATTAAATTGCATTTTTGTGCAGAACAGAAACAAAAGGCCATTTCAGCATGTTGGAAGAGCAGCATGAAATGCGCTTGACTCGGGCTTAGAAGAATCTTTTAACTTGGAAAAAAAAAAAGAATGTTAAAACTATTTTACATGTGATTGGAGAAAAAAATAAAATATTAAATTAAAAAAGAAGAATCTTTTAAAAGAACATATATCCCCATAAGTAAACAAACCATTCTTCATGTTGTTCTTACCAAGAAACGCTGCCATGTTCATCACTTGACTAAACACACAGCTTGCAGGAGGTTCATCACCTGCAATACTTAAAAAAAAAAGTTTCATTAGAGCTGGGCTCAAATTCTCCTTCCCTGTGGGCACATCACCCCCTCCCTTCCACAAAGACCCGAAACAGGAAGCAGCCAATTACCTTATATAGGGTGCGTGTTTCTGACCAGGTTTCCTAGAGAATATAAAACAGGGAAGCCCACATTAAAGGACTGATTTTTTAGTTCAAAGGTGAGCTTCACCCACTGGTGAACTTTTTGCTGAGCTTAATGAACAGAAGTAAAACAACAGAGATACACTTTACCTTTCGGGTGCATTTAAAGAGAAAATTTTGTTATCTTCCACAGCTATGAAGTATCTAGAGAGAGAGAGAGAGACAGAGAGAGAAAGAAAGAGAGAGATGAGAATGATTTCTCTTGGTTCATGGTTTTATTAGAAATTTATTAAATTTATTAGAAAAATGAATGAAATTATTTATCTAATTAACTGATTTCTCAATGACTATCACTAGATTTCATTTAACCATGGAAGTCAAAAGTTCCACTAATATCATCTTAGTCCTCAATGCATACCCCTGACCTAGATGACATAAAATCATTCCGGAAAGAGGAAGCGAGATGTGAAGAGAGTAGACCTCTCTCTTTTGCAAGCGGCAAAACCAGGATTATAAGGGAATGACTCCAAAGGGCAGTTCAGTTAACTGCCCCCCATTTTTTGGCTTAAATCGAATTTTTCTTGCCTTTAAGTTGCCTGAAATCAGGTGGCCATTTCCTAGGAATTGGGAGCATGCCTGGCATTTTCTTTTTATTGATATTTTTTACATCAACTACATTTCCCTTCCATTTCTTCCCTTTCTGGGAAGCCATCTTTTATGACAAAGCATATAAAAAAGAGGGGGGAAAGCTTAGCAAATGCTAGCCAACACATTGCAGTGTTCCACAACAACAGTTCTCCACCTCTACAAGAAGAGGTGCCAGCGGTGCATTCTCACGTCTCTTCTTTAGGGTCAAGTTTGATCATTATTATTTCACATTCAGTTTTGGTTGTTCTGTTGTTCTTTCCATTCGTTTTGTTGTAGTCGTTATTTATATTATTTTCCTGGTTCTGCTTACTTCATTTTATATCAGTTCATATAGGTCTTCCCAGGCTTCTCTGTGTTCATCATGGTCACCAATTCTTACAGCAGAGTGAAATTCTATTATATACACATACTACAGCTTCTTTGGCCATTCCCCAACCACAGGGCACCTATTTGTTTCAAGTTCTTTGCTACTACAAAAAAACATTGTTCTAAATATTTGGCGTTCCATATATACTTGTAAATCATATACCTCTTGGCATTTACCATGTATGCCTTTCTTTTGATCATTGACCTCTTTGGATTATATGCCTGACAGGAAGATCTCTGGGTCAGAGGATATGAATATTTGAGTCACTTTCTTAGCCCAATTCCAAATTGCCTTTTAGAATAGTTTTTGCAAATTTACAGCTCCACCAACAATGCATTAGTGCCCCTGTTTTTCTATAACCCTTCCAACACTGACTCTTCCCATCTTTTGTCATCTTTGCTAATTAGTGGGTATGAGTTGAAACCTCAGTTGTTTTGATTTGCATTTCTCTCCCTAGTGACTTGGAGCAGTACTTTTTAATTCGTATCAAATACAGAGTTCTTCCTCAGGTAATTTGTGTTTTTGACTGTTGCGTGAATTTAGACATTGTTTGACTAGCTAGTGCAAATAAGAATGAATCAGAATGATGAGTTTTATTATATCCAGAATACATATGACCCACCCTACCAACAGGTGATGGGAATGAATAACCTTCACAAGTCAGCTAGTAGCTTTTATACTACTACTATTTTATATATATATATATACACACACATATATATAGTTTTTCTACTACTACTATTTTATATATATATTTAGATATAGTTTTAATGCTACTACTATTTTATATATATATAACACATATACATATATACTACCATTTTATGCTACTATTATATATTATATTCTATATGTTATATACTACTATTATATATAATAATATATACTATTATATACATTATTACATGAAAAAAAGTAAGAAAAAACAGCTGCTTGCTATAGAGCAACTAGTTATAAAAAGAAATAAAATATACTTGTTAAGGAGATAGATGAGGGATATGTCTTTGTTAGGATGGCTGCTTTCACTCAATCAGAGGGAACTATCTGACAGATTAGATAAGTGAAGGGAACATTCCAGAGCCTGAAATCCACCCTTTTGTTAAGGCAAATCTTTTTGTACCAATTAGGGGAGCAAAGAAAGACACTGAAGAGAATTAGCTGTTGCCTTTGGATAGATCATACGTTTCAAAATGGCGCATACAGGATGGAATCAGTTACGTTCTCTCAAAAATTCACTGTCAACAAAGGTTAAGCCAAAAATGCTCTTATGAGATTGGTTTATTGAATGATGAGTTATTGAGAATGTATTTATGTGTGTATTACACGTATGTGTGTGTGTATGATTTCATTATAATATTTAGTGTGTGGAAAAGCACTGACTTTGGCATCAGAAGCTTTGAGTTCAAATGTTGGCTCTGTCATTCACTGCCTGTGTGATCTTGGGCAAGAATGTTCATTTCTCTGAGCCTCAGTTTCCTCATTTGTAAGATGAAGGAGTTTGCTCTAAATCTATTGTGATGACTCGAATTTAACTTTTACCTCTGCATGGATCACTACCTATGAATGAGACTATGGAATAAATCCTTGTTCTACCAAGGTCAGAGGAGTAAAACTTGCAAGTCAATCCATGTATGCATTCATTTATTTATTTAACATTCTTTTTTATTTTTAGTTTTGAGTTCCATCCCTCCCTTTCTTCCCTCCTCCCTTCCTGAGACAGTAAGCGGTCTGACACAGGTTATACACATGCAATCAAATAAAACAATTCCATGTTAGTCATTTTGCTACAAGTAAATTTTTAAAATGTTACCAGGTCATAAACTGTTTTACATTTACTAATAAAATTAAATAAATTATCAGTAGTTATCAACAGATGCCTTGTATAGTTTCTCTTTCCCTTCCCCCTCCCTCCCCGTAAAGGAATTTAGCAAGAAGAAGGGAGTATGTTTTGCCAAGCATTTCATAATTCCCTGGCCCTCGATTTCCTCATCTGTGAAGTGAAGGGATCGCTAGGGTTCCTATCAACTTCACTGAGGCCATGAAATGCAGGGTAGTGAGCAGTGGGATGGGACAAAGAATCCTTCCATGTTCATTCTCCCATGTTTATCCTGGCATCTGGATCCCCAGATACCTGAATGAATGGCAAGCCACTTACACTATCCAGAGTCCAGCTGAAGTAAACAGGGTGAAAACAAGGGGTAAAAACATCCACACGCTGCATTTCTTCCCATCCATGCCTGCTCCACTGAAATAAAGGGAAAAGAGACAGATTACTGAGGAATAATTCCCTCCTGACAAATACAGCTCACTTTTTTTCAGGGTTTTGGGGGGGAGGGTTCAACCATATTTACTTTCCTTGTGACACAGTGGATAGAGCCCTGGGCCCAGAAGAAATCAGGAAGATCTGAGTTAAAATCTAGTCTCAGACACTTACTAGCTGTTCAGTCCTGGGCAAGTCACTCAATAACCTCTGCTTGCCTCAGTTTCTCCTCCTGCAAAATGAGGCAGCTAGGTGGCAAAGTGGTTAGAGTACCAGCCTTGAAGTCAGGAAGACCTAAGTTCAAAATTGGCTTTAGATACTTACTAGCTGTGTGGCCCCAGGCAAGTCACTTAACCCTATTTGCCTCAGTTTCCTCATCTGTAAAATGAGCTGGAGAAGGCAATGGCAAACCACTCAAGTATCTTTGCCAAGAAAACCCCAAATGGGGTCATGAAGAGTTGGACACAACTAATCACTTTTTTTTTTAATGGGGACAATAATAGTACCTACCCCCAGGTTTTCTGAATATAAAATGTGATCATATTTATGTGCTTTGTAGACTTCATAGCACTATATAAATGCTAGCTATTATGATTGTTGAAATAGCAATAGTGTTGGGGTAGAACCAAGATGGCAGAGTGAAGGCAGGGACTCACCTGAGCTTTCCCCCCAAACCCCTTCAAATACCTTTAAAAAGTGACTGAACAAGTTCTAGAGCAGCAGAGCCCACAGGAAGACAGAGTGAAACAAATTTACAGCCCGAGACAACCTGGAAGGTCAAAAGGTCTGTTGCACCAGGCTGAGAGAGGAGGAGAGCCCAAGTCGGCTGTGCCAGTGCAGACCCAGTCCCGGCAAAACCAGAGCAGGCCCCGGAGGACTGACTCACTGGCAGTAGTGGCGGTTTCCAAATTTCTCAACCCACAGACTCCAGAAACAACTTAGAAGGTCAGCAGGAGGAGTCTGTTGGACCCGGATGAGAGAGTAGCACAGTCCAGTACAGGCTGTACCAGTACAGCTCTGGCCCCAGCAAACCAGGAGCAGGCCTTGGGAGTGACTGAATAGGCAGTGGCAGCAGCTGTTTCTGGAGCTATCAGCCCACAGACGGAGTTATTGAAAGTCACCTATTTAGATTTCCGGGAGCCACAATGGCGGAGTAAGCAGTAAATCACTCTCACCCTCCCTTGTTGACCTTGAAAAACCCGGAGAATGTTGCCTCAGGAAAAATCTTGGAATAGTGGAGCCAGCAGAAAGACAAGGTACAGCAATCTTTTAGCTTGGGAGGCTAGGGGGATTAACGGAAAGGTCCCTCTTGCTGTGGCTGAAGGGGACCGGTACAGAACAAGAGGCATCCCAGCAAGCCAGTGGCAAGCCCCACCTCAGCAAACCAGTGGGAGATCCTGAGCCCCAGGGTGGTGGAGCGGACAAGTGCCAACACCAGGACCCTCCCCCTGACCCACGTGCCTTGGCACAGCCAGGGGAATTGGTAGACACAAGCTCAAGGAACCACCACGTGCACTAGTGGACAAGCATCCACCAACAGCTGAACTTACTCATGCTCGAGTACAACCCCAGGTGAAGGGGTAACCTCCAGCAGCCAGATCACCCTGAGGCTGCACCCCTCGAGCTTCAGTGTAACCCCAGGGAAATGCGGAAGGGCCCCACCCAGCCTCAGCACACACCACCACCAGCTCCAGTTCAGCACTAGGTAAGCTACCAGACTCCTACAGCCTCCAGCCGCCAGCACCTGAGGCCCGCCACACAAAGTCAGTGACCAGGCCCCTAGCTCCCGGCACAAGAAGCGTGGGACAGTGCACTCTGTGCCCCAGGAGCAGAGATCAACTTTAAAAGCCAGGAAAAAGGCAAACACCATGACCAAAAAGCAACAAAGAAAAACAATGACCATGGAGAAGTATCTTGATGACAGGGAAGATCAAAACACAAATTCAGGAGAGGACAACATTGTCAATATACCCACACCCGAAACCTCAAAGGGGAATGTGAACTGGCCTCAAGCCCGAAAAACCTTCTCAGAAGAGCTCAGGAAGGATTTTAAAAGTCAAATAAGAGAAGTGGAAGAAAAACTGAACAATTCCTTTAAAAATACAGCTGACAAAAAGGAAAAAAAGTACATTGAAGAAAACAACTCCTTAAAAAGTAGAACTGGCCAAATGGAAAAGGGGGTACAAAAGCTAACTGAAGAAAACAATTCATTCAAAATTAGAATTGGACAAGTGGAAGCTAATGACTCTATGAGACACCGGGAATCAGTCAAACAAAATCAAAAGAATGACAAGAGATAGAAGAAAATGGAAATAACAGTATTCCTAGAGTTAAATCCTATAGATTTTAATTTTAGCCACAAAGCAAAGGAAGTCCGTTTCTTATAACTTCACACACAGAGAGCTCCTTCTCCTACAGGAAGTTATGGGCATGGTACCCACAGCAGGAAATCAGTTATTTCATTGTCTTCTCTGAAAAGACAGAGGGTGGTGCTCCTAACAAGGCCTTTGTCTTTCTGTTGCAGACAGGCAGAATCATCACCAACCTCAATAACTGTATTTTTGTTATTGTTTAGGACCTTTGGAGAAACCTCGGGTACCCAAGTTTTGCCCTTATGGCCAGCTTTCCATTTCTGGTGCTATTATTAATATTTGAGGGTTCTCACAGTACTAAATGTTTAGGGAAAATAGTAACAGAAACAAATGAATACCACTCATTCTGGCAACTGAAGAAAGGAATTACAAGTTTGGAAACTGGAGCATCTGTCAGGAAACTTCTGAGCAATGCCCTCAGGAGACAATGAAGATCGACATACCAGACAAAGCAGCAGGGGTACAGAGCACCAAGTCACTTGTACCAGAATATACGTGAGGAATTACATGTCAAGCATTCTGGGTATTACAATATAAATCTCACTTTCCCCTCCTCCGCAGTAAAAAAATGCCACAAAGGAAATGAATAGAAATCCAAACAGCTTTAGAAACAAGGGTTTAAAAAGGCGACAGTCACTGAATGGAAGGGAAAAAGAACAAAGAAGCTCTCTCTGTGTCTTTTTCTGCCTCTCTCCCCCTCCCTCTCTCTGTCTCCATCTGTCTCCCTCTCCCTCTCTCTCTCTCTCTCTCTCTCTCTCACACACACACACACACACACACACACCATAATCTCTTCTGTACTTGAAATGGAAAGACCTTTTATCAGTAGTGTTTTCTAGATGCTCAAATGCTGCTCCTACATGGCATCATCCAGTGAAAGGCACTTGAGAGTCATTGACTCCCACAGCAGACCACCCCTCAGCCTTCTCCAGCTTCACAATAGAAATTAACCTCAGGAAACAAGGGTCCCTGACATCTCAGGAACCCTGGAGGGTGTCATGACTGACCTAACCCCATGGAATAACACCATGTCTGAAGGGCATCCTCGGGGTGTCCCGTGATTAGCCACCATTTTCTTTTTGGTGGTTGTTGTAACCCTCATGACCTCATGAGTCATTTACTAGAAGACTCAAGATGGCTCTCATCACCACCAGCACCCCATGGCATGAGCTTTCAGAGACTGGGGCTTCTTTGAGGCCTCAAGACACATTGGCCAAGCTCTAGAGTGTGACCTGGAGGGCTAGAAGCTTTAGGCTACAATGGCCCTAGTCTGGGCAAATAGGGATCTCCTGGGAACCGGCTATATTTAGGAAAGCTTTTGGTTCAGTTCAAAATAGCCATGAAAGATTCCAGAAAAGATCCACTAACCGAGGTCTTTGAGAAGAGGGGCTTCAAGGGCCAATAATATTATCTTTGGAATAAGATTTACTTTAATTTTGACACATATCTTTATGGGTTATAAGGCAGTGATTCTAAAATGTTCCGGTTTCAGGACTCCTTCATTCTTTTTTTTTTTTTTTTTAAGGCAATCAGGGTTAAGTGACTTGCCTAGGGTCACACAGCTAGTATGTGTCCAAAGCCAAATTTGAAGTCAGATCCTCTTGACTCCAAGGTTGGTACTCTTCCACTGCACCACTTAGCTGCCTTAGAACCCTACTCTTTAAAACTATTGAACAGTCAATCTTTGGAGAAAGTCACTGTAATTTTGAGATATATCTTTAGGACAGTGATCCTCAATTATTGAAGACTCCGAAGAGTTTTTGTTAATGTTGGTTGTATCAATTGATGCTTATGTGATAGAAATGAAAAGGAAAATATTTATTAATCACATTAATAAAATATTTTATAATTATAATCAAATAATAATTTAATTAATCAAAACTAAAATATTTATCGATTCATTTTAAAATAAACAAATTCATCACATGTTAACATAAATAATATATCTCATGAAAAGTAACTATGTTTTTCAGAACAAAAACAGTGAGAAGAGTGGCATATTTTTACATATTTTTGCAAATCTCTTTAATGTCTGGCTTCAGACAGCTGGATTCCCATATGTGCTTCTGTGTTTAAACTACTGAGATATATTGTTTTAGGTAACACAGTTATGGAAGAGAGAGAAACATTTTAATAGGCAAATAATATCTTAGTATTATTGTGAAATTAGTTTTGACTTCGTGGACCCACTAAAAAGGTCTGGGGATCATCCTCCAGGGAACTCAAACCACACTTTGAGAACCACCACTCTAGGGGAAGCAAAAGACCTCGGAGTCACTTTGAGGTCTAAAAGTATTAAATAGCAGCATTAGTCTGTACTGATGTAGTATCTGTTATATGCCACTCAGGCTCAAGTCTAGAGTTCGTGAGGCTGTTAGAATGGGTGGGGTATCCCAATATACAGAAATGCTAGCTTCTGTTTATACTCTACCAAGAGAAAAACATCAGTAAAGAGAAGACAAAGTTATCCTTTTTTGGCAAATACCATAATGGTGTACTTAGAATATAAAGTTAAAAGGTTTGGGTCCCAGTGATAACACTTGCTTCAGGGGAAGTACTATCAATTTGCTGCTACATGGTGCCCAGAGAGTTGTTAATAATAATAGCTAGTATTTATAGAGGGCTTTAAGTCTGCAAAGCACCATAAAAGTAGTATTTCATTTAATATTTAAGCCCTGGGAGGTAGGTGTTATGATTATCCCCATTTTATAAAAAGGACAATCAAAGCAGACAGAGGTCAAGTGATTTACCCAGGGTCCCACAGCTAGTGAGTTTCAAAGTTTGGATTCTTTTTGATTTCAGTCCAGGTACTCTATCCACTCTATCACCTAGTACATATTATTGATAATGACACTCTCAACAATGGTTGCCTTTGGTGAGATAAGTAAACGGCAGTGGCACATATATCTATAATGCAGAACAAATAATTTTTGGAGCAGTACCTGAGCTCACTGTGGTGAAACAACACAGTCTATTTTAACACTGGGAATCAGACTTAGATTCTTAGATCCTGGGTCTACAAATCAATCAATCAACCAACAACTATTTATGTAGCACTTGACCCAGTGTTTGACCAAAATGGAGCAGTCATGAATGATTTCACTGATTTGGGAGTAATAGAAAGTTTGCCATTTTGTAGTGAGGGACCCCTGGGAGATGAGACAACATAAATTTGTTGTGGACCCAGCCAGCATGGTTGCATGATTTCCTCCAGCTCTGTTCTGTGGCAGGTGAATAGGAGTGAAGGAGATGGGTGGTTGGTGACGGTTGAACCACTATGCTAAGTGCAGGCAAGACAGTCCTTGCCCACAAGTAGCTTACATTCTAATAGGGAAAGGCAATACATGAAGGGGAGTTGGGAAGGGGTGGCAGTGTCCCCACAACTTTGAGTTGGAGATGTCTGCAAGTGATGTGGAGGTCTGGTTTTGGGCTGTTATTGTTATTGTTTGTCCTTTCTCCTCAAAGAGGACCATGATGGTGAAAACTCAGCTATCAAAGCCTGGATGACTGTAGAATTAGGTATAGGATTTATGTAATATAGGATTTACAGACAGAAAGGACCTCAGACATCATCTGCTCAAACCCCCTCAATTTATGGGTGAGGAAACCAAGTTCATGTCAGGAAGACCAACCATGTGATTCTGGGTGTTAAGAAAGAAGGAAAATACTAGCTGTTCCCACTCAATCAAAGGATAGTTGGAAGAATATTTATAAATAGAAGGTATGATACAAGTCACACAAAAAAGCACGCAGCTTCTCTGGCTCCAAATCTAGTTTTCTTTTCTCTACATGAGCTATGGATGTGAGGGGCAATGTGGTATAGTGGATAGTGAGACAGCCTTGAGCCCAGGAGCCCAGGAAGACCTGTGCTGCCACGATTACCACACTAACATGCTTCCTCCTTTTCTAAGATTATAAATTGCAGAATGGTTGTAGCTGAGCGTTAGTTGAGGGAGTGACTTTATTGGGAATTTTCTATGCCAATGAAATCACGAGTCCTAACCAAAAACAAACAAAGAATGAATAAATTCTTATTTATTTGATGGAAACTACATCTTATACAAAATGACCAAAATGAATTTAATGACAAAGGGAAGAATGAAATGGAGGTGTTGTAAACTTTCATGATAAAATTCTATCATTTAGATTTGGTTTAAAAGGACATCCTCAGGTTGGCACGATTTATTATCTTCTCTGGGACCCAATACTTTTAACTTGATATTCTAAGTAGAACATCATGTTATTTTCAGATGAGAATAATTCTGTCTTCTCTTTGCTGATATTTATGCTTTTTATTTTGTACCCTTGCCTTATTGCTATAGGTAGCATCCAAGAACTATGTCAAATAATAGTGGGCAGAGGGGCTTTATTTCTCTTTATATCAAAAAAGCTTCTAGGAAAAATACTAGAGGCTTTTCTGTTATAAACAATCCAAATAATGCTAGCTCTTGGTTTTAAATACATGCTTTTAATCATTCAAAGCTTCCTTGCCTATGTTTTTTGGTTTAGTTTTTTTTTTTCAAACAAACTAGTACTATATTTTATCAAAGTTTTCTTTTCTGTATCTATTTTTTTTTTATTTTTTTAGGCAATTGGGGTTAAGTAACTTGCCCAGGGTCACACAGCTAGTAAGTGTCAAGTGTTTGGTCTGAGGGTGGATTTGAACTCAGGTCCTCCTGACTTCAGGGCCGGTGCTCTATCCACTGCACCACCTAGCTGCCCCTTTTGTTTTGTATCTAGCAAAATAATTATGTGGCTTTTGTTATTTTTGTTGATTTTATGATTAATTATGCTAACTATTTTTCTAAGTTGAATCATCCTTCTATCCCTGATGTGGCTCTAACTTGGTAATAGAAAATTATTTTTTGGATATATTTCTTTGGTAGATTTTATCTAAAATGTTTGCATCATTTTTCATCAGTGACACTGTCTATAGTTCTCCTTTTCTGCTTTGTCTCTTCCTGGTTCGGGTATCAGGACCATATTTGTTTGATAAAAGGAATTTATCTATTTTTGAAAATGATTTCCATAGCATGAGTATTTAGATGTTTGCTAGAATTCACTTGTATTCCATCTGACCTAGTGGAATACATTAGCGTATTGAAGAAAGGGAAATTACTCTAGGAATGCTACTTATCCTCTAACATAAATGTTTCCCCAACAATCTCATGATCTTTGTTTTTTTAACCCAATTGTAGATTGAGTTGAAATGGCTAATGTTTTCCTATTCTTTCTCATCCAAGAATCTCTTGGCTGGCCTTCCTACCATGTCTTCTCCCTAGTACCTTTGTTTTTTGACATGACATCCTTGGGGCTTTTCCATTTTGTTTAAGCAGAGAAAATTTTGAACCCAAATGCCTAAGAGAAGACCACAGATACTGATTAGTCTGGAGTAGCTACCCTCAAATGCTTTCAAATGGATTAAAAAAAAAAAAAAAGGTCAGGTGTAACTGACCTTCCACAAAGGTTTGTTAGTTCTTGAAATATTCTGCCAAATCTGTTTCAATTCCAAATTCTGAACAGCGGGGCAGCTAGGTGGCACAGTGGATAAAGCACCGGCCCTGAAATCAGGAGGACCTGAGTTCAAATCTGACTTCAGACCAAACCCTTGACACTAGCTGTGTGACCTTGGGCAAGTCACTTAACCCCAATTGCCTAAAACAACAAAAACAAACAACAAAAAAAAAACAAATTCTGAACATCCACAAATGACTGCTTGACCTTTCTGGTAAATTGACTGATGTCAAAGGTAATGCAGTGTTACTCTCTGGTTTTGTTTCTCCCTCATTAACTGAACCCTTTTAGATTTGATGTTTGTGGGGAATTCTCCAAAACAAAAATTTTGTAAGACAAAGCTGATAAAAACTTGATATGCCATGTCAATTAGACAATGTTCAGTGTTTCTAGAGAGGGATGACTCAAAGCAAGTTTTGAAAGATTCTTTACTTCCTGTGGACATGGCCTTACTTTGGCTGTTCAGTACTATGCTCTCTTTCCTCAATGTTCACCTTTTCCTTCTGAGAGTTATTAGGATTGAGCTCCCTGACACATGCATTTTTTTCATTTGGAAGGGAGTAGCTGAAGGGGAGTAGAAGAAATTAATTCAGAATTGGTTCCTTACACAAGTTCCCTGCACATTCCTCTGAAACTGGCACAACTCTCCCTGTTGCTGTGGACTGGGTGCTATTTATTTATAAGTATATTTATTTATGAATATATTTATAAATATAAATTAATCTATGCACATTTATTTTATAAATTATATTAACTTATATTTATACATGCATGCTTATTACTATTTCTTTAGGTATGTATTTATGTTTATTAATATGTATATTTATATTAACTTATTTATGTATACATACATTTATTTATATATTTCTTTATATATTTGTATGCTTATTGATTTCTATTTATCAGCCTATTCATTCATTCATTTTTACTCCTTTACAATTATTCAGTTTTACTTATTTAATTTCTTCCTATTTCTTTATGTTTATTCATTCATTTATTTCTCTCTCTTTCTCTTTCTCTTTTCCTCTTTCTCTTCATTCTTTCTTTATTTCTTTGAATTTGGGTAGGTCATTTTCCAAGTCCAAGGTTTCTAAGTGTGATAATCTTTATGTAAAGATCCTTCTGAGAACATAGGCATTAATAATATATTTTTATTTTCCTCAAATATTTACATGCTCTCTGACAGCAAGCACTATCAGGAACGTTCCAGAAAATAATATCATATCCACCACATTTCCTTTTAAACTTCTGTTTTCACCCCAGAGGAAAAAGATGTTCTAGGTATCCTTCTGAGAAATTCCCACCTCATGGTTTTGCTTAGATTGATTGTAGCCTCTTGAAGGACAGTACAGTCCCAACACTACCCCAATCAGACTGACCTCTTGAATGTTTAATAACTGCTTAGATGCGTTTAGAAGTTGGTGGGTGTTTTTTTTAAAAAGATTGTGTTGCTCAAGAGAATACTACATTTTCTGAGCAGAAAATGGGTTTTCTTCAATATTATCTTGACACCTTAGCGTTCATATCCACTCAATTGGCAAAATAATTGTAGGGAAAAGAAAAAAAATAAGTCACTCAGTATATATTGAATTTATTTTTTCATCACCCACATCTCCTCTTACCACCCACAATTCCTTCCTGCCAAGATTCTAGACCTTCTTTAGTATCTTGTAACAAGTTCTTCCATAAGGAGAATCCCTTTGTGTTCATCCAGTAATTTTATGTCATCATTTTTCACCATTTTCATCATTTATAGGGCAAAAAATTATTGTCCTTCTTTGTCTCTTTTACCACACTCTTCTGTTCTTTCTCTTTTACCCTTGTTCCATTTTCTCCCCTTTCTCCCTTTCTTCCCCTCTCTTCCCTAGTTACAGGATAACGAATTTAAGAAGTCACATGAAACGTTGACCCTCTGAAACATCTCTGGTAGTGAACGTTCCACAACCAATGCAACTCTCTCCTTAAGTTAAGTTCTACTAGATAAATAAGCCCCTTAGTATGTATGTATGTATGTATGCATGTATGTATATAAAAATATAGAGATATACATAAATTAACTATTACTTGGTGTATTGATATAGTACTTTACTAAATTTGGTACCATAAAAGAACTGAGGTGTCTCTCATAGTACCTGAAATACACGTGTCAGGTCCATATAACTGAGTGTGTGTATACACAAATATGCATATACATATACACATATATACATAGTACGCACAGACACACACACACACACACAGACACACACATCATCTTTAGTGAATTACTATACCAATGCACCAAATAATAGCTCATTTTAGGAGTAGGTTATTTCTCTATAGGTCCAGGGAAAAAACCACAAAGAGTGACTTCCTCACCCAAGAAGATTGAGCACAATGTATAACCAATACCTTTTTTTTCTTTTCAAAGAGTCAGCTATGATTTATAGACTTTTAAATTCCATTAGTACTCACAACATTCCAGGGAAGGAAATCAGGTACAAGGATTATGGTCAATCCCAACCCTGGCAGCATCTATCTGACACACTACAAGGCTGTAGAAGCTTCACCTGATTTCTTCTGAACATTCGCCATTTTCTACTATGCTACACAGTCAAATGTTCACTGGTGCTCTGCCAGGGCATTTTGCAAAGGGTGTTTCTGGCTCAGTAACTGACTCGATTTGAAATCCCTGTGGCCCTAACCCATTGACTGATAGCTCTGCAAAACTATGACAGTAGTCCTATCTGGTCACAGCTACGGGTACTAGAGCAAACACTGAGCCTTCACGATGCTATACCCCTGGTTGCTGGGTTCTAGGAGCCACTGCCAACAGGTACTATTCAATGAAAGTAAGATGACTAGTTTGATGACTCCCAAACCAGTATGTTAAAATAAAAAAATGCACCACCAATATCAGGCTGTCTCCCTCATGCCTGCAAGGCTCTCCCTCCTCATTTCCATCTTCTGGTTTCCCTGGCTTCCTTCAAGTCTCAACTACAAATCTCACCTTCCACAAGAAGCCTTTCCCAATCTCCCTTAAGGTTAATGCCTACCCTATGAGAACATCTCCTATTTATCTTGCCTGTATCTAGTTTGTTTGCATGTTGTCTCATCCGTTAGACCATTAGCTACTTGAGTGCAGGGATTATTTTTGCCTTTGTTTATATCCCCAGTCCTGGCCCAGTGCCAGGCACATAGTAGGTGCTTAATAAATGCTTGTTGGCTTGACTTAGAGTCCTTAAATACAATAAGCACAGGGAAAATATATAAGGATTTGAGAAGTAGAATCGAGTAAGAAGAATAATTACTGGTAGAACACTAAGGTTAAAGAATGCCAGATCTGTGCCTATAACCATCAAGTAAAATACAATGATAATCTGTCCTAACCAAAATTTAGGATGTTATTAGTAAGCTTGAACCTTGGCAGCTTCTTCTGTCAAAGAAGACCAAGACCTTACGATTTCACTTCTTCAAAAGACATTACTCTAAATGAAAAAGGAGGCAGAGTAGTGCCATATGTCAGTAAGATTAATCCAAAAACTTGGATAGGGGAGCATGGTAGAGAATAGTGAATTAAGGATAGTAACGATGATGATGAGAGCTCACATTTCTATAGGGGTTGAGAAGCAAAGGAAAGGACACATAAAGAAACCTTAATGATTCCTCAGGGAGATCCCTGATGAGCTCAGATTTAAGAAGGGCATATATTATTATACCTTTTAGTAAAAGCAGAAGTATGAAATCAAAGAAGAATATAAAAGGGAGACATAAAGCCAGTAAGAATAATGTTGGGAAGTGCAAATCCCAGACTAAGTTTAGCTCAATAAATAATAAAGATAACAAGAATAACCTTACAAAAAAACTTTCAAAAGTTTGTCTACAAGAGGCAGCTAGGTGGTGCAGTGGATAGAGCACCAGCCTTGGAGTCAAGAGGACCTGAGTTCAAATGTGACCTCAGACACTTACTAGCTGTGTGACCCTGGGCAAGTCACTTAACCCTGATTGCCTCCAAAAAAAAGAAAAAATGTTTGTCTGTGATAAAAAGAACAAAGAAGGGTCGTGTTCCTGTAACAGTGTCATGTAAATCACAGAATTTTAGAGTTGGCGAGAACCTTAATGACTTCCTCATCTAATGTATGTCTGGAAAGGAATCTACATTAGAACATAGTCGGGATCTCCAATGGAGGAGGGAACTTACTAACATTCAAGGCAGCCCATTGCTTTATGGATAACTCACATTGTCAGGAAACTTTTTTATTTTTTTGAAATCAAGAATAAACTGGATTCTTTGAAAGACGCACATATTAAAATTTTAAATGAAAGAGAAAAAAGAGGGTTAGTCAATTTCCATTTTGTTTCTATCAAGGAGAATTATTTTTAGATTGGATAATTTAGAACAAACAGAGAATTAGAGCCAAAGATGGAAAACAAGCAGCAAATCAAAATAGATTCAAGTCATCTGACCTCAACAAATTGTAATTTGTTGGTGATGATAATAATAATAATAATAACTTATGTTTATTAGCATTTAAAAATTGTAAAGTTCTTAGAATAATAGAATGTTATAGCTAGGAGGAACCTCAGAAGTCATCCGGTCTAATATATATTTTAAATACTTGGGCGGATCGATGATCTCATTGACGGTCTATTCCCAACAACAATGGAGATTGTAACCCATCCATACCTTCCCAAAGCTGGTCAGTATCCTCCCGTAGATTCTCCACTGCCTTGATTTTGTACGGCTACCAATGGAACACATGGACAATGAGATAGGAGAGAGTACACATGTCCTCATAATCAGGGAATTCAGGACTTCTCTGTCTCTATCTCTGTCTTTCTCTGTCTCTTTGTCTCTGTCTCTCTCCATCTCTGTCTCAGTCTGTTTGTCTCTCTCTCTATCACTCAATCTGTGATTGAGCCTTCAAGAAAGGGGAGAAATAAAGGTCCATTAAATACACATTAAAAACAATTTCTCAAAGGCAGTCCTGCCCAGTCCTCTTCTGCCAGTCAATTAGACATGCCTATCAGGTCTGGACAAGTCATTCTCCAGATGCAGGGGAAAGAAGGCTGGACTTGGGGTCAATAAGACTTGAGTTCAAATCCCACATTTGACTTCTACTGACTGTGTGACTATGGGCCCATCACTCTAAGCCCATTTCTTCATCTGTAAAATGGGGATTACAAAACCTCTAGCACGTACTTCATAGGGTTGTTGAGAGGCTCAAATGAGGTAACATATGAAAAGAACTTTGCCAACCTTAGAGCCCCACACAAGTGATAGTTATTATAATTATAATTATTCATTGATCTGGTTATACCTGTGTGGCCAGTAATGTCGAAGTCATATACATGATTACGGATCTCATTTTAAAAGCTTTTCAGCGTTTAAGGCTTGAGGAGTTAGAATAGACCCCTCTGTAGACAGGAGTGTATGGAAGGTACTCCTACCAGTTCCTAGTATTAGGAAGACGCATCCTGGAAGACTATCTATGGGGAACTCCTCTTCCATTGGGATTCTGTACTGAATAGCGATATGTTACATCTCTAGCAAGCATTGTAGTCAGTAAAAGATTTTTCTAAACTTGCTAATGAGGTTCTGAATACCCTAGGATGTGTTCAATTTTTGCAAAGGCATGAGAAATAGTATCTTTTTTCTTTTCTCCAGTTCCTATTCAGTGATTGCCAGAGATCTAGCTGGTTTTATGCTTGTCTTTCTTAGCTCTCATTCTGAAAGGCAATGGGATTCTGAATGGACCCACATTTCTTTTTCTTCTATCTCCATGCAAACATTTTATCATCATTTAGCTCCTTCTGATTTCTCTAATGTATTTCTCTTTCTAGGTTTCTCTTGTCTCCAATGTTTGCATGTCAAAGATACTGCTCAGTTTTGCGTTGTTCATCAGGAATACTTGAAAGGTCCATTTCCCTCCATTGAGGATTTCACTCAGTTTCAAAGGTAAGTTGTTCTTACCCCAAAAGTCTTTATCCTTTGCCTTTTGGAATAAAGTATTCCGAGATTTTCTCACCTTTGAAGTAATCAGAGCATTAGATCACTGTCTGATTATGTCAGTGGCTCCTTCATAGTCAAACTCTTTCTTTCTGGTGGCTTGCAGTATTTTTATTTACCCTGTAAGCTTTGAATTGTGGCTATGACATTCCCGAATATTTTCAGTTTGGGGTTTCTTTCAGCAGGTGACAGATGGAGTTTCTCTGTTTTCACATCTCCCTCTGGTTTAAATAGGTGTAGGCAGTTTTCTTTTGTGATCTCTAAAAATATGTTAGCCAGGTGGTTTTCTGGGCTTTTTTTTGGTCATGTATTTCAGGAAGTCTGATTATTCTTAAGGTTAACTTAACTCTTTAACTTGTTTTCAATGCCCATCATTTTTGACAGTAGATATTTGACATTTTCTATTTTTTTAATCTTTTGACTTTATTCTAATATTTCTGGTTGTCTCATGGAATCATTTAATTTGGTTTACTCCCCTCTTTCTCGGGGAATCTCCTAACACTGGCTGAGTGAGGTGCCCCATCTTCTCTTTTAATCTATTTATTCTCCTTCCATTTTCTCCCTCGAGTTCTAATTTTATTTTTTAAACCTTGCCTTTTTTCTTTCAATCACTCCTGGAGTCCTTATAGTCAAGCCATTTTTTTTCTTTGAATTTTAGCTTGTTGATTTTTGTGAAGATACTGTCTTCTTCTGGGATAACTACTTGGAATTCTCTTAACCCATGATATTTCTTTACTGTGTTCAGAGTTTTATTCTGTTTGCTCATATCCTCAGCTTCAGTTCTCTACTGGGATTTTGGGCATCCCTTAGATGGGATGAGCAGGCCCTGTCTGGCTATGTTTCCTTTACAGTTTGGATGACATCACTGCCATGGTTCTCAATGGCTTGTCTGGGAGCAGGCCCTGCCATCTTTCCCGGTGGCCTGGTGAAGGGATTAGGCCTCTGCATCCCTGAGTCTTCTTCTACTTGCAGCAATGGTCCCTTCCCCTGTTGTGGCTCTGACAAGCTACAAGTGGACATGAGCCTACAGTGTGCTTACAGACTTCCGCCCTCTGAGAGGGGGCTGGGCACAGGCCCCTCACTGGAATGCCTCCACTTAGAGAATCCCAAGCTTCTAGGGTCGGGAGGACCTGAGTTTGAATTCTGCCTCAGATACTTCTCTGCTCTGTGGCCTGGACAGCCTGCCTCAGATTCCTCATCTGTAAAATGGGGGTAATAGTAGCATCTATTATTAGAGTAGTTATGGGGATCAAACGAAATAACATTTGCAAAGTGCTTTGCAAACCTTAATGCATTAGCTGTGCAAATACTAGCTGTTATTTTTACAGGTTCCCCTGGTTCATTACTGTTCATGGCATACACAGGCCTCTGCCCCTATTGTTTGCCCTTCATTTTCAAAGAGGTCAGCAATATCACAGAGTGATGTCTTGACTTCTGTGTGAATTAGATTTAAGAGAAGCAGAGCTGTGCAAAGTCATCAGCCTCACTCCTTCCAGAGTCATCGAAGTCCAGTGGCAGGACAAAAGTCAAGATGACCGATGATGGCCAGGATTCAGTAGATGACCCTGGCATCTTAAATGCCTAACCAAGCTCCAAGTGCTCCACAGTGCCTGCTTCAACCACCTTCATGGCCACTGGAACAAATTGTTCTCATCCGCCCATTTTGCCGGGGGAAGTCTTTACATGCTTGGGGTAGACACCCCCCCTAACTCACTGACAGGTTTGAGGTCTGTTGGTCACCCTGTGAGAAATAATTCATTTGGACCTCTACTCTATTCCAACCAGTACTAATCAGTTTGATATTCTACATAAATCACATATGGATAGATAGTTTCTTATAGTGGGTGTCAACCTTCATTGTAATGTTCACTACTTGTTTGCTAAGTTATGAAGCTCACTTGTACAACCACAAGAGTGCTGACAAGGGTGTCTCCATCCTGTTTTACTCAAATTCCATGTCCAAACCCAGCATGGGTGGGATGCCTTGATGCTTTGGAAAGTACCCCAACTTATTTTTGTTCCTCCGGACCATTCTCTCTTGTCCAACGCAAGCAGGTGACCGTCTTATGACCACCTAGTCAGGGGGGGACACCCAAGGCTTCACCCAACCTGTGACACCCCTGCTAATATGTCATTTTTGGCCCTCAAGAGCAACCAGTGAGATTCTGTATTTCACCATGCCTCTTTTGCATATTTGGGGACCAAACCCTATAAAAAGAAGGTACTGGAAGAAGGGGGCATCTCAGATCGTGAGAAAGATCTGAGGTCCACTTCATTAGAGGGGACCATGGACCTTTTAATACAGTGCCATTGGCTCAGAGCTCTGCCTCAGTCTCTTTGATTGTAGGTTGGACAATTTTAATCCTTACAACCCTCAACCCGGTCTAGCCCATCTGCTGAGATGGCTGCTGTTCACGCCACAACTTCTTGGAGCCCCAGGTAAGAGCTGGGTGACAGGTGGACTCCAAAGGAGGATGACCAGCCTGTAAGCTTGATTCTCTCCTCATTTTGTCAGCATGTTTTAAATTCTGTGAGGTTCATGCTTACTCAGGAGCGGAGCACATAGAACCTTTGGGACCTGAGATCAGACTGCTTCCCAGCCTCCCCCGCTCATCCCTGACCAGACGTCATCACTTCAGGCTCTTGCTGGCTTCCACCTCCCCTTTGGAACCCAAGCACAGGAAGACTTGTGGCTGTCATCTTGTGTAGACCAGGATGAGATGCAGGGGCTCGTCCTTGCTTCTCTTCAGCCAACGTTACTGAGTGTTTCTTTGTCTCGTGTCCTTTTAGACATATTTGATGGATGTTATATGGGACACTAGCCTCTTCTGTGACCTTTGACATACCCATCTTAACCAGGAGTCTCCAAAAATAAATGTTAATAAATGGTTTTAATGCATTGATAAAGGAGAGAATTCACATGCTCCCCTAATCAGAGAATTCAGACCTGTGGTTTCCACAGCAACAGTAACCTGGCCCCTTTGTGCAAGGCACATAGAAAGATTCAGGTGTAGTCTGGCACATGTAACCTGCTAAATTCAGAGATGTTGCTGTGGAAACTGGGGATATGGGGAATGACTTGCCTGCTATTTGGGGTGTGTTTCCAAGAATTCCTGAATTCTCAAGGGCCTCATATTCAGCCGGGGGCAGACTACGCAGAGTTCCCAGGTGCTCTGGAGTATGAGCTTGGCAATGTTGGTGCAGACACTGAGTGTAGGAAGAAGGTATCAAAGATGACTCTAGGGGCATCTGGGTGGCGCAGTGGATAGAGCACCAGCCCTGGAGTCAGGAGGACCTGAGTTCAAATGTGGGCTCGAGCTCAGACATAAAACACTCACTAGCTGTGTGACGCTGGGCAAGTCACTTAACCCCAATTGCCTCACCAAAAAAAAAAAAAAGACGACTGCACAAGTTATGGAAGGAGACTGAGGGCCATTTGAACATGGCCTGGATCACTAGCCTGGGAGAGAGGATTCAGAAGCATTCAGGCTGACCAAGAGTGAGCTGGAAGCACAACTTAGCAGTAACCTGCCTCCAGTAGCAGTGAGGGACTTAGCCTCCTTGCCTCTTCTGTATCCACCCAGAGTGAAGCAGCTTCTGCTGTCAATCAAGAACCCTTCCACTTGCTATTCCTAAAGGACTTGAGTCCAGAACAACTAAGTTTGAAGCCTGCCTCAGATACTAACTGTATGACCCTGGGTAAATCACTTAACCTCTGTCTCAGTTTCCTTATTTATAAAATGGGGATAAAAATAGCACGTACTTCCCTACTCCCAGGGTTGATGGGAGGATAAACTAGGATAATGCATATGAAGTGCTTTGCCAATCTTAAACCATCATATAAATGCTAGTTATTATTATTATTTATTATAGGAACAGTACACCTGTGGGTATGGCAAAGGAGGTTACACTAAGACATTAATTGAGCACCAAAAATGTATTAAACACAGAGCATACATACAATGCCTGTTTGACCAATACTGTAATTTAACAAACAATGAATAGTTGAAATTATTTAATTTATAATCATTTATGATCTCTCCCTCCTACTGCTGCCCAGATTAAACATAAAACTAAAATAAAAAATAACAAACATGCATCATCCAGCAAAATAATTCTCATGTTGGCCATGGCCAACAATGTGTGTATCATTTCATATCCTTTGGCCATTTTTTTAATTGGGGTTCTTAGACTTTCAGTTCCTTATGCATCTTGGAGATGAATCCTCCATCAGAGAAACTTGCTACAAAGATTTTTCCCCTAAAAGTAATCTCTTTCCCTTCTAAACTAACAGCATTAATTTTGTTTGTGCAAAACCAAAAATGAACAGAAAATTGTTCTGCCTGAGGGCAGGCGAGGACAGAAATAGGTAGTTCAAATATTTTTCTCCTCTGGGTTCCAAACCACTCCCTTTATTTAAAAAATAAGCAATTAAATGCCCCCAACTCCTACCCAAACCTTTTTCTGCATTTCTAAAGTCTCATTGGTTCCTGTACCTGCCCATCCAGACCAGGTCAGCACCAGAAACAATGGGTATATAATGTGATCTTAGATTCCTAAATCAGAGATTGAACTGTTATTGACAAATTTTAATTTCTATCTTATTTATTTTTATTGTCTAATTAAAAAAATAAATGTATTTTGTTTTTAATATATGGAAAAAAGCAAGCATTTCCATACCATAATACAATTTTTAAAAAATGATTGCACATGAGACTGCAAATCTATATTGTAAAACTTGCTATTCCTTTTAGGTTTGTTTTTTCTTTTGGTTAGTTTTGTTTTGTTTTGTTTTGTTTTAGGCAATTGGGGTTAAGTGACTTGCCCAAGGTCACACAGCTAGTAAGTGTCAAGTGTTTGGTCTGAGGCTGGATTTGAACTCAGGTCCTCCTGACTTCAGGGCTAGTGCTCTATCCACTGTGCCACCTAGCTGCCCCCTTGCTATTCCTTTTAAATATATAATAAAGTTATCATGCAAATTGCTATTTCTTTTTTCCCCCTTTATTCTCTTCCCCCTACCCTAGAGATGGCTACCATTAGATATAAATATGTGTGTATATATATATATATATATATATGTATGTATATATGTAAAATCATTCCATAAATATTTCTATTTATAACTTTTTTCCATATAATCTATTTTCACAGATAGATCATCTACTTTTCATTCAACTTAGTGTGGCAGGCAGTCAGGAAAGATTCTGGGATTTATGGTGCTTGCTCCACACCTGTAAATGCTGTCTGCTTCCATCATAATCAGGGACCAGCAGAGGGCAGCACATCTCTAGCTTAACTTGGGCAATCAGTGCTTGGCTGTGAAGGTAATTAAGTGATGGTTGTATGTGGTACTCGCGCTGGCCTATTTCTTATCAGGGAGTCTGATTGTCCCATTATCAGACGAGGGGGGCAGCTGATTTGAAAAAAGCAACAAAGAACTGTCATTGGGAGAATCATGGAGGACTTAATGCTGTGCAAACAGGCTGAGGACAAAGACATGTTAGCCAGTCATAGGCACAATTCAAAAAGTCAAGGAATCTCATCAAAAGCGTCTATAAAAATGCATCAATAGCAATCAAAATACCAGGCGACTTCTTCATAGAATGAGACAGAATCATCATGAAATGCATAAGAGAAAACAACAAAATGGTAAGAAAATCAAGGGGAGAAAAAGGTTATCACCAAAACTATCAGGTACAAGGAAAAAAATTAAAGAAACAGATTAATGCAATAGAAAAGATACATCAGGCATCCACCTGAGTGTATATGAAATATGTAGTGAGTGATCAATCTAGAGAAAAGAAAAACCAGGGAAAGGATTCATTTAAAATAAAATCAATTGTGCATTTGGATATGGCAATAGGAGAAAGAGGTTTAGACCCACATGTTACAACATATATACTCTAGTGATTTCCAGCAGTGAGAGACAAAAGATAAAAAAACAAACAGCAACCAATCCTGTTGCTTGAGAGAGAACTCTATAAAAATTGGAATGAGGTATCAATTTTTAAAGCTAGCCCATATGGAGACTTTTAATGTTTGCAAAGTGCGTTATAAATGTTATCTCATTTTATCTTCATAACATCCTGGGAGGTGGGTAATATTATTATCCCCATTTTACAGAGGGGGTAACTGAGACTATTTGTTTAGTCATTTTTCAATCACGTCTGACTTTTCCTGACCCCACATGAGGTTTTCTTGGCAAAGATACTGGAGTGATTTGCCCTTTCCTTCCCTAGCTCATTTTACAGATGAGGAAACTGAATCAAACAGGGTTAAATGACTTGACCAGGGCCCCATAGCTAATGAGTATCTTTGAACTCATGAAGTTGAGTCTTCCTGATTCTGAGTCCAGTGTTCTATCCACTGCGCCACCTAGCTGCCTGCATGCCACATAGTCAGAGCTTAATAAATATATGTTGCCCATCTGCCATTTTCTATTAAAGCTTTTCCTGATTCCCTAGCTGCTAGTGTCTTTCCTACCAAATTGTCAAGTTATCTTGTATCTTTTGTGTGTGTTTTATAGAGAAAAGCATTCTACATAAACATTGTTTCTTCTAGCTAGAATGTCAACTCCTTGAGAGTAGTGGCTGTTTCAACTTTGTTTTTGTGATCCCAGAACCTAACACAGTACCTATGTTCTAGGTTAGTCCTGACTCAGGTTAGTTCCCTGGTAGTTTAGATTCAGTATTGGGGTAAAGGTCATTTAACACTTTTTAAAAAGGAGATTTACTTAGTATGGCAGGGGAAGGATATTCAACAAGGATGTTTATCTAGTACACTGAGTAGATTCAGTGGAGCTAAGCTTTCCTGCCTCCGAGGGTCCCATTGTGGTCTGCCAGCCAAGACTCAAAGAGAGGCTGGAGCATCTTGTATGTTTGGTCTCCTGAGCCAGTCAAATCTCAGGGATAGTTCTGAAACCTTTTAAGGAAAAACTAGCCTGATTTGCATGGGGGTGGGGCATTAGAAAATTATGCCTACCACAACCTGGCCCAAGATCAGGTAACTAGCAAGCGTCTGAGGCTGGATTTGAATGTGGAGAGTTACTAAACCCAAGCCTAGCACTATCTGCAGCACCCCATAGCTGTTTGTTGATAGATGGTAAAAATTACAAAAAAATATATATATATACTCTTTGATCTAATCATTGATTCTTGGAAAAATGCCCTGAAAGCATCATAATAGATAGCTAGATGGTATAGTAGATAGAGTATTGAACCTGGAGTCAGGAGGACCTAAGTTGAAATCTAGCCTCAGTTAGCTGGGTGACCCTAGGCAAGTCAGTTAACCTCTATCCTCATCCATAAAATGAGGATAATAATATCACCTACAGTATTGTTATGAGGATCACATGAGACAATATTTGTAAAATGTTTTAAAGTGCTATCATTATTATTTTTAAAAAGGCTACCTTTATCTCTCTATATGCCCCCTTCTCTCCTGTGACGCTGCCACCACTCTGGGGCAAGAGGAAAATCATGGACCTTCTTAAGCAGGGGAGTGATGTGATCAGACCTATGCTTTTTTTTTTTTTTTTTTAGGCAATTGGGGTTACAAGTGACTTGCCCAGGGTCACACAGCTAGCAAGTGTCAAGTGTTTGGTTTGAGGTCGGATTTGAACTCAGGTCCTCCTGACTTCAGGGCCGGTGCTCTGCTCTATCCACTGCACCACCTAGCTGCCCCTAGACCCAGGCTTTTTAAGAATATCAATTTGGCAGCTTAGTGGAGGATGGAACAGCAAGGGGAGACCAATTAGGAAGCTGTTATAACAGTCTAGATGAGAAGTGATCAGAGATTGGGCAAAGATGGTGACTATGTGATTGAAGAGAAGAGGATGGATGTGAGAGACATGGTAGAGGAAAAATTGACAGGATTTGGCAACTGACTGGATATGGGCAGTGGGGGAGATGGAAGAATGGGCAATGACCCTGAGCTTGAGAACCTGGGTGTCTGAAAGGAATGCCCTCAATAGAAATAGAAAAGTTAGGAAGAGTGTTGTGTTTGGGGTAAATATCTAATTTGGACATGGCAAGTTTGAGATACCCACAAGAATATGCTCATATTTTCTCTGTCTCTGTATCTCTCTCTTTCCCTGACCCCCTCTTTTTTGGTCTCTGTGTCTCTCTGAGTCTGTCTTCCTGTCTCTGTCTGTGTCCCTCAGATGGGTCTCTCTATTTCAGCCATTCATGGGTCTGATCCTACTGATCGACACAGAAGCTCTGATTTATTTTGCTTCTGACCTGGGCTTTGCCCAGGGTTTGCCACTCCATAGGCAGTCTGGTGGTCCCCTGCTTCCTAGAGCTCATCATATTGTCGCTGTCATCCACCACCCTCAGCCTCCCCAGAATTAGAGATTACAGTTATATGACAGCTACTTCATCCAGCCAACAAAACTGGCAACTTAGGGAAACATTTCTTACTCAAAAATATAAAATATATAATATAAAAATATATAACAAAAGAAGAAATAGACTATTTAAGTAATACAATACTAGAAAAAGAAATTCAACAGGTCATAAATGAACTCCCAAAGGAAAAAAAACTCCAGGGCCAGATGGATCTACAAGTAAATTTTATCAAATATTCAAAGGACAATTAAATCCAGTATGATGTAAACTGTTCACAATAAAAGGCAAAGAAGCACCCTTCCAAATTTTTAAAAAAATATATGAAACTAGTCATATATTTGAATCAGTTCCCTTTATAGGTTGAATATCAGACTTTCATCAGAAATGACTGCTGCTAAGATTTTTCCCCAGTTAACTATTTTCCTTCTAATTTCAACTATGTTAATTTTGTTTGTGCAAAAACTTTTTAATTTTATGTACTCAGAATTGTCCATGCCTATTTACCTGTAATCTTATTTATCCCTTGGTCTGTCAAGAATTTATTCCTAAACTGGAGAGAGACAAAGCAGAGGAAGAAAACTATGAACCAATATCCCTAATGAATATTGATACAACATTTCAAATAAAATAGTAACAAATACGTTACAAAAATATATTAGAAAGATTATACACAAAAGATATTAGAAAGAAAGTTAGAATTAGATTAGGAAGACAAGGTTTCTTAAACATAAAGAAGATTATAAATATAATATAAATAATAATGAAAAAGCAGAATCCAGCAACATATTGTTTACAAGAAACACACTTGAAACATAAGATTCTACCCAGATTTCAAATGAAGGGTCACAGCACAATATATTGGGCTTTAGGCAAACTCATAAAGGGAGGAGTAATGAAAATGTTCTCAGACAACAGTAAAATAGAAATGATTAAAACTGATAAGCAGAGAAAGTACGTGTTTAAAGGCACCATAGGTAATGAAATAATATCAATATGTGATGATTTCACCAAAAGGCATAGCACTTAAAAACTTTAAAGGAAAAGTTAAACAAATTGGAATGAGAAGTAGACATTAAAACTATAATAGTTGGGGATCTCAAAGGTCCACATTCAGACCTAGATTAATCTAACAAAAATATAATGAAGAAAAAAAATCAAGGACCTAAACAGAATTTTAGAAAATTTAGAGATGATGGGTCTCTGGTGATTACTAAATGGGAATAATAAAGTATACATGTTTCTCAGCTATAAATAGCATATTTATAAAACTGACCATTTGCTGAAGAATAAAAACCTGATAAATAACTGTGAAAATAGAGACAGACAAATAATTGGTGAGATATCAATTACTCATGCCTGGGCTGTGCAAGTATGTTAAAAATGAAAATGCAACTGAAATTGATTTATAGATTGAGTGCCATATCAAATTACAAAAAGGATTACTTTATCAAAGTAGGCTTTCCCTGAAAAGAAAGAAAATAGATTGAACAAAGACTCCAGTTAATCTTGGATTATGTTGTAAAACTTTTTATGTCATTTTCATTCTGGACATTAAAGGACTAGATCTTTATGTGCCCAAAATGTAGAAGCTCAAGAAGTCTTTGCTGATTGAATTTAGTGAACAAAGCCTGTGCCTAGGTAACATTTGTATTTTTCCCAACTACAAATGACCAATAATAAAACTTGCAAATTGTGAAAAAAAGAAAGAGAAGGGGATTCAGAGGGGGCTATAGGCATTGACTTAAGTGCTGGTACTCTATATCTGAGACCCTTGTCCAGCGACCACTGAATAGATATAGAATTAAATTGGAGGAAATGAATCATTTCTATCTTGACATACTCAAATGGATCGTTTTAGGAAGCCCCTTCAAAGATGCCAACTGCAAACCATTCAGTTCTGTCCCAACCTGCATTGTTTTTGTCTGCCTGCTCACTTCAGCTCACGCATGGTGAGCATCATTTTCCTGTGAGTTCCTTGAGAGCAGGGATTGTTTTTTTGCTTTTCTTTGTATCTCACCACTTAGCACAATGCCTGGCATATAGTTGGCACTGCATAAATGCTTGTTGATTGACTGACTCCAATGTGTTGGAAGCCTTCCTTCCTTTCCCCGACATTAAAGGAAGCACGCTGGGTATACACCTGTCATCCTTTGCCCTCCATACGCGATCAGCCTATCTTCTTTTTACATTGTCCATTTCCTTGCTGACATCTCTTATTCCTGTTCTTCAAAGTTCTTCCTGGCCATACATGACGGTCTACTCACACCCATCATGCACCTCTTTCTAGATGATAGAAATTTTTAATTTGTTGGAGACTGTCTTGCCCGCCTCCCTGCCAAACAGCCAAACCAGTAGAATAATGCTTCAAGATCATTCAAGATTCCTGGAAGGACATAACAAAAATAACACTGTGCACTGACTCTCTGATTATAAACATAAAGTGAGATATAAAACAAGAAGCTGGAGACTCATTCCAGGGATTCACTATTGTGAATCTAGCAGGGAGGCTAAGTTAGGGATTCCTGTGGATGGGGACTTTCTTCAGATGCTTCTGTTTGCTGAATACATTGTGATGTCATCACCAGAATATCACAGAGCCGTTTTGAAGAGAATTAGATAAAGCATGTCTACTGCTCACTTGGGTATTTTTATTTATCGAAAAGAATTCAGGAATCATTGAGAATCATTGAGAAAAGCAGCTTCTAGGGGAGAAATACTTGGGAAAAACAATTTTGAAAGGATCTGAGAGAAAATAGCCTCTCAGGGGAAAAGGGCTTAGAGGAAGCAACACGTTCAGAGGCAAAGATGTCCAAAATGGTTCATTTCTTAGTAGCTCATTTACATGAAACTGTTGTGCAGATACCCAGGAAACCCTCTTATCCAGAGCTTCTGGGTAACTGTGGGACATTTGTATATTGTCTGTCCATGCTGGGCAGGGCAGAAATGTGAATTTTGGTGTATTACCCTAAGGTAGCAAGGTGGGGCATTTCACAAGAAATCGTGCTTTGAGATTTAATGATCAAAGCCAAAGAGACAGAAGATGCAGAGACACCAAAGGCAAACCCAGGAGAAGGAAGAGACAGAAGAGATGATGAGAGGGAAGCAGCAGCTTTGAGGATTGGAATAAAAGCTTTGTGAAAAGCACAATGTGGAAAGGTGAGCTCTTTACCGTCACCTACAGCTTGAAAGACGGGAATCCTCAGAGCTCCATCCTCCGTGCTTTTTACTGCTACCTATGGCTTGAGATGCGGAAGCTTCTCAGACCTTAGTGAGCCCTGAATAGCTCTATTGATTCCGGAGCGTTTTGCTGCAACAGCTCATGCTGTTACATCAGAGACCAGCCATGGGAGCAGTTCTCTGCTTTCTCTGAAAGACCTTGTAACGGCTTCCACAGTTTTTATAGTTTAATATCATTTTACAGAATATCAAGTACTTTGCAGACCTTAAAATTCCATATAACTGTTAGCTGGGCAACAGTCTGATAGTATTATCCAGCTAAGAAGTGACCTTGTCCTATAGGAGAGCAGAGAATTCCTGAAGAGTGAGGAAGGAACTCCTCCCTGAGGAAGACCATTCTCTTAGCAGATCAAGGACGTCAAGGGATATGGTGCAGAGATGTGAGTTGTCCCAGACACATTGGTTTCCCTGTTCGATGCCTTCCTGATAGTTTTCTGCAAGTTTATGCCCACTCTCCCCCTGAAATCTGCATGCCTTGGTTAAGCAAGTGTGATCCAGCTGGACTGTTATGCTAGGATTATACTTGAGTTAGCATGTATATAGCAACTTGAGGTTTGACAAGGCTTTACTAATATCTCATTTTATCCTTCCAGCAACCCTGAGAGGTAGTTCTGTTATTATCATCTGTATTTTAAAGATAAAGAAACTGAGTCTGAGACAGGTTAAATGACTTGGCCAGGGTCACACAGCTAGTAAGTGTCAGAGGCCAGATTTTAACTCAGGTCTTCCTGACTCCAGGTCCAGCGCTCTTTTCACCATGCCATCTAGCTGTCTTACTTTTGCTTTCTTGTTTAATGTTTAATCATTAAGAGTTAATGGTATCATCTTGGCTAGCCCAGAAAGTGAATCAAGAGAGAAGGAATACCTGGTCACACCTGTACTATATTCAGATTATGTCACACATGGATGACCTATAGAACTTGACCATCTAGGACCGGCAGTACTGGCTTGGGCCCAGAACTGTCCAATGGACGAATAGGCTGGATTGCCTTTAGGAAAGTGAAAAACTCCTTTAATAACCTCACGCTTCCCATGGAAATGATGGCCCATCTATAGCAACATTCTACTGATGTTGCTGTATGTTAGGGAGGTGTAAGATAACATATCCTCACATTCTTACTATAAAAGAAACCAGATAACATATGGACCTGAAACCAAAAGGATCACTTAGATACAAAAATGTGCACAGGGGAAGATGGTGAAAAATGTTGGAAAACATGGCTCAGAATTGAGAAACAAAAGAGGCAAAAAATTTTAAGACTCCCTCAAAGCCTCGTGCTTATATATTATGAATATTTCTTCAAGAAGAGAGACAAGAGGTGCTTCCAAAATGAAATTGACTATGTCTTAACAGATAGGAAATGACTGGATGCTGAAGTGATTTCCAAATCAGTTGTTTGTACACAGACCATCAACTTGTTAGAGCAAAGGAAAAAAAACCCCACAAATTAGAAGACTAAAAATGAGTAGTTACCCAAATACTTCTCTGATCTCATCAATTTGGATGTTACTTCTAATGATACAGATTATAACAATCATGGCTGCCCATCCTGTGCAACTCTCACATATGTTCCCTATATGTTTGTCACAGAGGGTCATGTTAGGGATCTTTCTTGATTTCTCCTATTATTATGAAGATACCAGTAGGACAGGGAAGCTGTTATCTCTTGTCCGTGCCCTTCCCATATGGCCAGTCCACCTTTTTCAATCATAATTTTCCTTGAAGACATCACTATAATTCTTCTAAGTTCCTTATTAGGTACTTAGTTACTAGTTAGGAAATTAGTTCCTTAGGCTATGTTATAGTCTACTCACACCCCCATGCACACTTCCATTGCCATCTATGTTATTAACTTACAGCTTTTTTGAAACCTTTGTATTCCATGTCACACATAACAATACCACTGTTAAAATACCAATAGTAAAAAGATGGGTCTTTGTTTCTGCGACCGGTTGGGACCATTAAAGGAGTTTTGTGATTTCCTCAAGGAGATCCAGCCTACTCTCCTTCTCATGTTTAATTCTGGACTAAACTCATTGCCCATTTGGACTGTCTGTACCAGATATATATATATATATACACATACATACATATATACATACATACATACATATGTACTATGAGGATTTTAATGGATCCACTCACAATCTGTCTGAAAAAGGGGAAGACGCCAAAGGCATGGAAAAAAATCTTCAACTTTATTAATAAAGCATTTAAGAGAGCATTGCTAACTATTAACCTAGATGCTAACTTCCCCATGTGTATAAAAATTTGTATGGGAATATCTATGTGTGCCTTGAGAGTATCTTCTCTGAGGGTATAAGCAGCGAACAGGCAAACTTTCACAAATGAAATTTCACAGCAGACCGTATCTTTATTACATTATTTATTACATGATTGGCTAAAGTTTATTATATGACTGACTAAGGTTTTATTTTAAAGAATTTGATTCAGTGAAACAAAACAACTCCTCAAAAGTTCTCTTCTAGCAAAGTATCTCAGATCCATACATCAAAGTTTTTGAAGATTTCTTGAGTGATTCATTAGAGATAATGTTGTTCGATGACCCTCTCAACATAAGCATCCAGCAAGGCATAAATCAGGAGGTAGAGTCCAAGCTGAGGGGAGATTCCCTATGGGTGATGAGATCCTCTGAATGCTCCTCTTTGTAGATGTCACTGTGTTGGTTGCACCAAGCCCCAGGACCCTGCAAAGCTTTCTCAAAGAAATTTATAACCACACAAAAGAGTTTGCCCTAACCATTCATACAGGAAAAACCAAATGGATGAAGAATGATTACTGCCCAGAGAAGTACTCCAACATCATAAAGAAGCTATTAAAGTTGAAAAGTGGAAAACGAGTAAAAGAGCAGATATCAGTAGAGACTATGATAATTTCCTAAGGAAATTTTGCTAACTTTATTAGCTATTTCTAATTAACTGTAAGAACAAGGAGGTTAAAAGAACCCCAGCGAGCAAATACTTGTTCCTCCTGCCAAGTAGGAAGATATGGCAGCCAATGGCAACATCATTTTAGAAAATAAGTTCATTTGTAAAATCTTGGAGAGCAAGGCTGTGGAAGATTATGAGAAATATAGTCTTATAAAGTATAATGAGTGATAGGGGGGAAAGTTCACATAAAACTTGGCAAGACCTAATTAAGCCAGATAAACAAGAATACACTTAATGAAATTGGGAGGACAAAAATCATTTTTTAAAATGGTAAAGATCTGTCAATATTACTGTAACAAATGATTAGCTCTATCAATCACAGAGGAGCAACCACTGCATTTGGATCTTAACATTCCCATTCCTGTTGTGCTACATGAAGAAGGAGAGGGGCAGCTAGGTGGCGCAGTGGATAGAGCACCAGCCCTGGATTCAGGAGGACCTGAGTTCAAATCTGGCCTCAGACACATAACACTTACTAGCTGTGTGGCCCAGGGCAAGTCACTTAACCCCATTGCCCAGCCAAAATAAATAAATAAATAAATAGAAGTAGAATAAATGCACAGGGGAAGTTGCTGATGGAGGTGCACACAATTTTGAGGGCATTGAGGGATATATTATTAAGGTATGAGAAAGAGGAGAGGCTATTAAGGGCCTAGGGAAGGAAATCCCAGATGTGATTAATACAAAAATGGATGCTAAGAAAATATCAACATAGCTCCTGGGAGCACCCCCACCCCCAATTCACATATAAGTACCCTCAGAAAAAGCTACACAAAGTTCAAGGTAGAGAGAGTGTGAACTCTAAACCATCACTCATATGACCAGACCATTGTGTTGAACTATCTAATTACATTCCTTGAAACTATGCCTCTCTCAGTGCAGCCCAAAATTATGTTAGTTTTTTTTGGCAACCTTATCATACTGTTGCCTCATAATGAAATGAGATTCAGATCCCCCCCCAGTCTGTCAGATGAACTGCTTTTTAAAAAATAATTACTTTTCCCTAAAATATTATTTTTCCTAATTACATGTAAAACAATTTTAACATTTTTTTAAAGTTTTGAGCTCCAGATTCTATCCCTTCTTCCCTCCCCTCAACCATCCATGAGATGGTAAGCAATCTGATATAGGTTATACATATGCAGTCATGTAAAACATTTCCATATTAGTCATTTTGTGGAAGAAAACTCAAAGGAAAGTAAGAAAGAAAGAAAGAAAGAAAGAAATAGCATGCTTCGTTCTGTATTCAGATTCCATCAGTTCTTTCTCTGGAGGCAGATAGTATTTTTTATCATGAGTCCTTTGGGATTGTCTTGGATCATTGTATTGATAATAACAGCTAAGTTGTTCACAGTTGTTCATCATACAATATTGTTTTTACTGTGTACGATGTTCTCCTGGTTCTGCTCACTTCACTTTCCATCAGTTCATGTAAGTTTTTCCAGACTTTTCTGAAAGTATCCTGCTCATCATTTTTTATAGCACAATAATATTACATCACAATCATATACCACAACTTGTTCAGCCATTCCCCAATTGATGGGCAACCCCTCAATTTCCAGTTCTTTGCCACCACTAAAAGAGCTGCTATAAATATTTTTGTACAAATAGGTTCTTTGATGAACTGCTTTCTAAGCATGCCTTCCCCACCTTGTACTTGGGAAGATGATTTTTTGTTCCCAAGTATAAGAATTTACATTTATCCTAATCAAATTTCTTTATTAGGTGTTTATTCTAATTTCTTATTAGATTTGACTCAATGCTTTAGCCTGTCAAGATACTTTTGGATCCTAATTCTATCATCAAGTGTGCCAGGTTTGTCTCCTAGATTTATGTCACTTGAAAATTTGATAAAGAGGCTACCTATCCTTTTATCAAAATCATTGATAAAAATCTTACCTGGCACAGGGTCAAGCACAGCTCCCCAGAGCACTCCACCAGATTCCTCCTTTCAAATTGTCATGGAACCGTTAATGATTATTCTTTCAGCCAGCCATTCAACAGTTCCAAACATATCTAATTGTATTTTTTCCTTCCTCTCATCTCTCTGTCTTTCCCATAAAAATAACTTGGCATACTTTGTTAAATACTTTGCTAAAATCTAGGTAAAGTCTATCTGTAGCATCACCTTCATGTCCCAGTTTAATCAGCCTTTCAAAAACAGAAATAAGATTAGACCGGCACTACCTGTTTTTGATGAAGCCATCCATCTATCCTTACTCTTTTCTGGATGATCAGCAACCATCCTTTGCTAGCATATTATAACATTTTCCCATGAGTCTAAGTCAAGCTCACTGGCCTACAGTTTATAGATTTGACCCTCAGATATGGATTTCAAATAAAACTATCCCTCCGTGAAGAATCCTACCAGATCTTTCCAAATGCCACATTCTCAATGCCTTAATGAAGCATGTGACAATGTGACATCAGATAAGCACAACAGTAACAAAAGGTTGTTGCCTGTTTGGGGCATTTAATTAATTAGATATTATTATAAATAATATTATTAATTAATAATACTATTTTAATTATCAGTACTATAAAGGTAATATACCTTAAAGAATTTTTGTGAAGGATAGCATTTAGAAAATCTCAAATACATTATGCTAAATAAACTTTCCCATAATTACTGTTGCTAAATAAACTTTCCCATAATTACTGTTTATAAGAGTTCTTTCTACACAGCAGAAGAAATTTCCCTACTTGGACTGCTCCATATTGACTCCTTTTGACTCATGAATCAACAAAATGAAAAGTAATTTGAAGAACAATTTTATTAACTAGCCAGGTTTAAAGTGATAGTAACCCTTACTAGGTGGCACAGTAGATAGAGTGCTGAGCCTGGAGTCAGAAAGATCTGAATTCAAATTTGGCCTCAGATACTTTCTAACTATATGACCCTGGGCAAATCACTTCACCTGGTTTGCCTCAGTTTCCTCATCTGTAAAAATGAGCTGGAGGAGGAAATGGCAAACCAATCTAGTACCTTTGCCACAAAAACCCCAAATGGAATCACGAAGAGTTGGACACAACTGAACAATAACCCTTACTACGGCTGTCTGTGTTAAAACTCAGCATTTCCAATCACTAGATTAACAATCTATCAGGGAGTAAATCTTTATAAATAAAATAAAACTAGGAACAAGTTTATGTTAACATACCAGCTGCTTGATTAACAAATAGAACTATGCTATCTTTGGGAACATTTAAGCTGATTTTCAGTTGAAAAGCATTCTAACCATTTTAAAGTTGGAAGATAATAACTAATTTTTTCTATTTCTTCTAATAAGAACACAACTGCATGATCTTAGTTTTAGGTAAGACACCCGTTAAAACTCTTTTCCTGGGTCTTTCAATCCATTTTCCCCCCTCTCTACATTTTACTAAGAGGGCAGCTGAAAATGGCCCATGCCATTAGTTGAAGTCTCACATAAGAATGGACCATAGGATACTGTAGTCCTGGGTCAGGTCTCTCTATATGAAACTCTTGGGGGTAAAGTAGTAGGCTGAAGGCTGACCTATAGCCCTCCGATATCTTGCTACATATGAGGGGACATCCTCCTAGCATGTTACAATGCCATGGGAAAACACATAACTACTCCCATTTTTCTATCTTAAAGTGAAACCAAGAACGTGACCCCTAAATAAAATTAATTTCACATTCTAGCTTGCGTAAGACAGAGTAGCAACGAACAACAATTTTGAGGTACCCCATAGCATCTCTCTCTTTGTCTGTCTCTCTCTTGATGTTACGTGAAATTCCCCAAACAAAACTAATTGTCATGCATTTTTATTTGTAAAAGCATCACTATTGTATGCAACATCTTAAAGGAGGAGAGTGATCTTAGAAATAGCATACCCTAAGATAGAGGAGTAGCAGTATCTTCTTCCAGATGAGAATCCCTTTCTAGCCCCCCACCCCCAACCCAACTCCTCTAAACAAATCTAAGAAATGTTGGAAGTCAAATCTTGATCAGGAAATCCAAGGAAAAAAAATGAGTGAGTCATTTTTCCAATCAGGTCAGAATAAACAAAAGGTCTGTGGACCCTGGGGACAGGGTCTGGCCAGAAGGTAGTTGTGTGGAACATTCTGGTGCGAGGGAAAGCTATATATTAGGGCAGATCCAGCACAAAGGGTTTGTGCAGAGTGCAGGAACCAGTGCCAACTGGCAACACTTTCATTTACTGCCCAGGTCTAGGTCACAGCTCCAGAGAGGACTAGACATATTGCTTAGACCCAAAACCATGTCAGGAACATGCAGAACTCAGACCAGGGGGCAGCAACTTTTTCCCGGATCAGACAATTTTGGGAATGCTGAAAAGTTTCAGGTGCCAGCCTGAGCTGTCCCTAAAAGCCTGGAATAACACAATACTCAATATTGCCAAGAGAGAAGCAGTAGTACCAGACTAGACAGTCCGTCTGGAAATGCACAAAGCCTGACTTTAGCATAAATTCCAAATTTAGGAAGCAGGCTAGAAGAATGAGCAAACAAAAAAAAATCCCACCATAAAAAGCTATCATGGCGATAGGGATGCTCAAGACATAAACCAAAAAAAGAGAGAATGACTCCAAAACATCTACAAGCAATGCCTCGAAACAAAACACAGCTTGGACACAAATTCAACTAGAATTTCTGGAAGAGACAAAGCAAGAGTGAAAAAAAAGACTTTAAAATGTTTTTTTATAAATGTAATGAGAGCACTAGAGAAAAAGACTGGAAAAGAAATTAAACTATGGAAGAAAGAATTAGAAAAGAAATTAACGGCTTGGTACAAAAGATATAAAATCTTACCCAAACAATAAATCATTAAGAAATAGAATGAACCAAATAGAAGCTAATAACTTTATGAAGATAATAAAAAATAGCAAAATAAAGCCAAAATATTGAAAAAAATAGAAGGAAATCTAAAGTCTTATAGCAAAACACCTCCCTGGAAAACTGATCAAGGAAAGATAATTTAATAATTTAAAGATAATAATTTAAAGATAATGAGAGTCAGGACCAAAAAAAAAAAGCCTACATATATTTCAAGAAATCATTAAAGAAAACTGCCCAGATGTCTTCAAACCAGAGGGCAAAGAAGAAATAGAAAGAATCAACCAGTCACTTCCTCAAAATCCTCCAAATGAAAACTTCTAGGAACATTATAACCAAAATCCACAGCTTCTAAGTAAAATAAATAAATACATACACATATATACATATACACATGTGCATATAGCTGCATTTACATGTGTATATGTTTGTATATGTATGTTCATATACAAACATATAGACACATATGTGCAGACATATGTACACACATTCATATTTACCTGTATACTTGTATGCATATATGTATGTGTGTACATATTGTGTATGTATTTGTGTATACATATTATATAAGTGTGTATATTTTACACACACACACACACACACACACACACAACACACAACACACATACACTACAAGCACCCAGAAGGAGAAATTCAAATAATAAGGAGTCACAGTCAGGATCATACATGAGTTAGAATCCAACACTAAAAAGGAATGGAGAGCTTGGAATACAATATTCTAGAAGGCAAAGGATATAGGCTTATAACCAAGAATAACTTTAAAATATACCTTTAATGAAATAGGAGACTTTAAAGCATTCCTGATGATCAAAGCTGCTTAGAAACTTTGAAGTGCAAACACAGGAGTCAAGAGAAATATAAAAGTAAACACAAATAAACAACTGTATGGGACTAAGCAAGGATAAACTGCTTATATTCTAATATGAAGATATGATGCATTTTCTCTAAACTCTACCATCAGTGTTCAAAGAAAAAGTCTAACTAGACAGAAAGCCTGGGAGTAGTTCTGTTATATCTTGAAGACCTTAAAATAAGAATGGAAAAGAAATCCACAGGGGCAGGGTGGGGGGAATAGAGGAGGAGGTGCAGTGGAGGAAGGTCATGGAAAATTTTCTCATATCATCAACATGTGCATGTAGAAGTTTATATGAATAAGGAGTTAGGGACTGGGAGAGTGGCTGACACTTAAAACTCACTCTCACTGATCAAGAGAGGGAAGAATACATACACAGAAATACATTTCACTCAAGAAGGAAAATAGAGGGAAAGGGGAGAAGGGAGAATTAGAGGGAAAATATATTAAGGGAAGGATTAGTCCTAATTAAAACAAGCTCTATGGAAGTACCAAAATATTTGTAGCTCTTTTTGGTGCAAAGAATTAGTTTCAAATTCTTTTTTAACTAGGCAATTGGGGTTAAGTGACTTGCCCAGGGTCACATAGCTAGTAAGTGTCAAGTGTCTGGTCTGAATTTGAACTCAGGTCCTCCTGACTCCAGGGCCAGTGCTCTATCCACTTCACCACCTAGCTGCCCTGATGCAAAGAATTAGAATCAAAGGGGTGCCTATTAATTGGGGAATAGCTAAACAAGTTATGTTATAGAAATGTATTGGAATACTTGACTATAGAGTGATGTGAACACAACTTTTTGTTGTTGAGTTGTTTCAGTTATATCCTACTCTCCATGACCCTATTTGAGATTTTCTTGGCAAAGATACTGTGGTGTTTGCCATTTTCTTCTCTAGCTCATTTTATAGATGAGGAAACTGAGGCAAACAGGGTTAAGTGACTTGCCCAGGGTCACACAGCTAGTAAGTGTCTTAGAATATACTTGAACTCAAGTTCCCCATGACTACAGGGCTAGCACTCTATCTACTATGCCACCTAGTTGCCTCTAGCAGAACTAGAGGAACAATTTATAAAAGGAAAACTATTGTACAATGAACCAAGACAATTCCAAAAGATTCATAATGGAAAATGCTGTCCACATCCAGAGAAAGAACTGTGGAGTCTGAATGCAGATCGAAGCATACTATTTTCACTTTTTTTTTTCCTCATGGCTTTTCCCTTTTGTTCTGATTCTTCTTTCACAACATGACAAATGTGGAAATATGTTTAACATGATTATACATGTATAACCTATATCAGATTGCTGTCTTGAGGAGGGGAGGGAAGGGAAGGAAGGAGAAAAATTTGGAACTCAAAATTTTATAAAAATGAATATTAAAAACTACCTTTATATGTAATTAGAAAAAATGAAATACTATTAAGTGCAAAAAAAGAAAAAGAAAAAAACAATATCATACAGACAGATGGCTTTGAAAGGCTTAGGAACTTTGATCAACTTAGGATGAAATTATGTTATCCACCTTCTGATAAAGAGGTGAAGGACTCAGAGTACAGGATGTACATACATACATACAGACATACACACATACATAACTGTGTGTCTGTGTTTGTATACACGTATGTATGTGTATCTCCAATGCAGAAATTTGTTTTGCTTGACTGCACATGCTTGTAACAGGGATTTTGCTTTTCTTTCATTTTCAATTGGGGATTTGTGAGTGGGAGGGAGATAAGCTTGAGTTTTTGCTGATTGAAACAAAACAAAATTTAATTTAAAGAAACAGGATGCCACTTAAGGCATTGACACAAAAGTAGAGAATCCAGGAGATGGACTTAAGAATGGATTTCTCACCAATGGATTGAGGTTACTCTTTAGAATGAAGTCTACAAACAAACTAGTGTGTGATATTGGGAAGAGAACACCGGTTCTCAGAACATGAAGTCCTGGAGGTATAGCTCTAGTTTGCCTTATAAGATTCTCATCTAGAAAGCACTTCCACAATGAGTCCACAGGCCATCAAGAGAGCCCTCTATTTAAACATGCAACATCCAAGACTTCCACTAATTCACAATGTTCACCTATCCCTTTTCTCATGCCTATGATTAATTTTTTTTATCCATTCATTTCTTTAGGTAAGTATTTGTGTGACACAGGAGTCTGTTTTATGCTTTGGGATATCTCATTTTTCCCATCTTCAACTATCCTTGAGAACAAGATCAGTTATTGGGGAGGGGGAGGGGAAGGAACAAGAATTCATTAAGCACCTAACGTGCCAAGCACTCTGCTAAGCAGTTTATAGATATTATCCCATTTGATCTTATTAACTTTTTGTCACCATATTGAGTGTCTAGAAATGAAGGGATTGTTATACACAATTGTCAACTTCCATTAAAGTTAGTTTCCGTTGAAGTGGAAATAATTCCTTCCTTCCTTCTTTCCTTCCTTCCTTCTTTCCTTCCTTCCTTCCTTTCTTCCTTCCTTCCTTCCCTCCTTCCTTCCTTCTTCCCTCCCTTCTTCCATTCCTTTCTTTCTTCTTTCTTTCTTTCTTTCCCCAGCATTCATCATTGGGGATATAAGTGCCCTCTCAACACTTGACACATGATAGGTGCTTATTAAGCCCTTGTTGACTTGACTGGACAAACTGAGGAATTTTCTCCAAAGTGTCCAAGCATCTCAACAATCCTCCATGTTGGTTGATTTACACATATGCACACAGTTGGGATTAAGAAAGGGCCCTTAATTGTGTCAAGAGTAGAGTTGAATTTCACCAATACCAAGGTCGTCCTTCAAAGTGAAAATGAGTATCATAATAACCAAGTTATAGGGTCAATTTGGGAACCATGTTTCCCATCAGACACCAACATTTACTTTCTTTCTTATTCCAGGATTATCACAAATTCTTAAATTAGTCATGAAGATAGAGAGGACTAAGAGTGAGAATGCGAGAAGAAAAGGCCAAGAGGCAACCTTGAAATTTGGCTTGACTGTACCTTATTTTGTATAAACAGCCCTCCTGACAAAGGGCTGTCCTTACAGAACCCTACATGAAGTCATGGGTAGGGTGATCATGAAAGATCCCACTATTTAAAAAATCTCTCTTGCATGCCTCTGCCTAGAATTTCCACCATCAGAAATTCATTCCCTTGGGTTAAAGTACATCCATTACCTGGGTCCTCTTTGAAAATTCAAAAGTCATTGGAAAGTACTTGGAGATAGAGAATCCCAATAACTGTTAGTTTACTGCAAAAATAATGTGAAAGAACAGCTAATTAAAAACATACAGATTCTATGTTTTATAGGGAAGAAAAATATTAAAAGTGTGTGTATGTATGTGCATGTGGATGCCTGTATGTATGCTGAAAAGGGGATGAATTTGTACTAATTAACCACATCTCCTGGAGAAACAATTCATAGCACATGCCTTATTGACAATAGGTAGGCCAGAAATAACCACATATTTTATTTTTTTAATCTTGCCAACAATACATTAAGCATGGATGAGGCATCTTTCTAAATCATATGGCATTTTTCAGAGATACAGGGCCTAAGGAAATAATGACAATGTGACTATGTCCATGTTTTAAAAAACAAAAAACAAAAACATACGACAGACAGAAAACTGTAATTGCTTCTCAGAGCAAGCTGGCCAAAGTAGAGACCAGAGAGAAGTTAGAACATTAAGCAAAACAACCTGATAAAAAGTATTAAGATTTATCACAAAGATCAGAAGCATCCAAATATATTTGGAGAAAGAGAAAAGCTTCCTTTATCCATTCAGGGTTGTTATAATAAAAATAATCATATAATAAATAATAATAGTTATCATAAACATGTACTCTTTTTCTAAATACTGTTTAGCAAATAGATATTAAAAGCTAATTCTGTGAAGTTAATGACACTTACTTACCATATCTGAGCTATCAGCTATGGAAACTTTCTATATGCTCATTGAAGAATTTTAAAATTAGAAGTAGGAAAGGGGTTGAACTACTGTTGGGAGCTATGAGGTAAGATAGACTCCCTCTATCAATGTATAATCTTAGTTAAATAGAGCCCTGAGAAATTAAGTGATTTCTTCAGAGCCACACACTTTTAAAATTTTAATTTAATTTATTTTTTTAATTGTCAGAGAAGAGTCCCAAACTCAGGTCTTTTCTAGATCAGTTCTCGATCCTCTACTAAGAATACACCACTGGAAATTCTGGATAATCAAATTCCTAGCCTATTGAGGATCTGTCAACTATACTTGATCTTGGAAAGATTGTATTTGTGGTGCTCAGGAAAAAAAGTTTGGGGCGATTCATGACTGCTGCAACTAACCGGAAGGTTCCTTGATTGACGGGTGTCCTTTGCAAACTCCTTGGGAAGAGAAGGCTTGACCTAGGTAAGCTTATTTAATGCTATGGGGGATTCACTTCATCCACTGCCTACCTGAACGAGTTACAATCTTCCATTACTGGAGATCTGTCTTTAACGGGATCAAACCAGGGAGGGAAACAGAACCTAATATTGCTTTTGAGGTTTTATATATAGCTTAGATATATTTTAAAATTCGATGAGACTTCTGGCACATATCTAACAATGCCTTAGCTTTCCCTGTGAGTTTAGGAGTTGAGTTGCAAAACCTATATCCTTTCATTCTTTTGTTCTTTCATACTCAGTTGCCGAAGGGTGGTCTGGCAGGAGCCTGCACCATAAAATAACTGTGAAAGGATGGTACTGCATTGTAGCATTTTGGAGAGCTGCTATGGACGTGGGGCGAGGGGGACAGCTCCCTTCTGGGTGGGTAGAAAGGGGAGGTGGCTCTAAAAGCCCATTTCAATCCACCTTATCTAGCTTGATTATTTTCCTTTTTAGGAAAGATAGACCCTTGTCCATAATACCTAAGCCTCCCCACATAGTAATTATTACAGGGAATGACCAAACTCTTGCATCCCCGAGAAGAAGAACATCATGTTTCTTTTCAATGGTGCAACAAAAAAAAAAAGAGAGAGACAGAGAGAGAGAGAAAGAAAACAAATCGGGGGAGAGGAGAGCCAAGGGCCCAGCTTACAGGCTTCCTAAGGCAACTTGCGGGCTAGGCTGATCAGCGGAAAAGAGAGGTGGGGCTGATGAGACCGGGAAGCGAGGGAGGCCTGGGTTAGTTGGAGTGCCTGCTGAACAGATGCATAAACCAGCTAGGGAGAGCGAGAAGGGCCGAGACACCTGTCCCGGGAGAGAGGGTGGAAGAGCTGGCCAGCAGGCAGGTGGGGTGGGGTGCACGGGGCAGAAGGGGCTCCCCCAGCGGCAGCAATGCAGCAGGAGGGCTGCCGGCGGCGGGTGGTAGCCACAGCAGCTCGGGGACACTAACGGACCGGCGTGTCCCAACCCATCCCAGCAGGATCGGGGGGAGCGAACCTCCCAAGCCTTCTGGGCTCGGCACGTTTCTTTCGGAGGGGAGCTCCAACGCATCCCACCGTCCAGCGCCCGCAGGGGTTTAAAGTGAGGGTTTGGGGGGGAGGAGCAGCTACCCAGGAGGAGCCCCAAGAGCGTGGCAGACCCGGCCCCAGCCCCACTGCGGCAGCAGCGGCGCCCCACCGCCTCCCGTGCCACCCCAGAGGCCGGTGGCTGCCATGGAGGGCGCAGCACTGCCAGGATGAAGGCGCGCAAGCCTCCGGCCGCCCTCCGACCCTTGCTGCCCCGGGCAGCGAGCGAGCCGGCTCTGCGGCTGGGGCTGAGGTGGGGGGCGGACAGGGCGGAATGGGAGCGGCAGCCCGCGGCTACCTGGCCGCCCGGCCGCCTGCCTCCCTGGCCTACCTGCCCACCTGCGGAGGAGGTCTGGTCCCCACCGACTGACGTCCGGGCTGCAGCTCACCGTGGGAGGCGCCGGGAGCCGTCACAGCCGCAACGCCGCAGAGCCCGGAGCCGAGCCTGGAGGGAGGACGGGGAGGAGAGGGAGGAGGGGGAGGAGGGGGAGGAGGGCACTGCCTTCAGGAAGAGGAGGTGGGATTTGCTCAAGCCGGACTCTGCGTGGTGGGCGGCCTCCCGACTCCTCCTCTTAGATAGAGAGTGTGTGTGTGTGTGTGTGTGTGTGTGTGTCTGTGTGTGTGTGTGTGTGTCTGTGTGTGTGTGTGTGTGTGAGAGACAGAGAGAGAGAAAGTGTGTGTGAGAGTGAGTGTGTGTGTGAGAGACAGAGAGAGAGAGAGAGAGAGAAAGTGTGTGTGAGAGTGAGTGTGTGTGTGAGAGACAGAGAGAGAGGGAGGGAGAGAGAGGAGAAAGGACAGGTGGAGAGAAGCAGCGGGGACCACCGCCCCCCTCACCGTGGGCTGGGTTACGGCCGGGGCTTCTCTAGGAACTGGAGGGCGGCTCCCAGACACAGATTTCCATCGTAAGACTTTCTCACTGGTTGCTGGAATTTTAACAAAACCAAACCTGGCCCTCCTCGAAATGGTTTTCCTCTTTTGCCTCTCCTACCTCCATGATCCGGGATTTCCTCTGCAATTCCCTCTATAATTCAGAAATAAAGTCTTGGGGGAGTTGCTTGAGGGTCACAGAGGTTTAAGGGATTTTGGCATGGCCACAAAGTTTGACATTAGTCAAGACAGCGGAACTCTTTGAGCACCTACTGTGTGCAGGGAGCAGTGCTGGGATCTGGGGATACCAACGGTCCCTGCTCTCAAGCAGCTTCCATTCTACAGCATACTCACGGAAGATTAGGGATCCTTCCAGAACCCCAGACAGTGTTTGAAGTGCATTCAGCTAAAGCATCTTCCACTTTTCACTGGAGAGTGAGGAAATGTGCCAGCTGGAGGAGAGGAGAAACTTTGACTTTGCAGACCTGAGAACCAGGACAGAGCCCTAACTGGGATCCTTCTCCAGTGGATCAAGACAAACCAAGGTTAAATTACTTGACCAGGGTCATACAGCCAGGAAGTGTCGGAGGCCAGATTTGAACTCAGGTCTTCCTGACTCCAGGCCCAGTGCTCTATCCACTGAGCCATCTAACTGCCGTGTCTAGCACATAGTAGGTATTTAATAAATATTGATTTGACATCCTGGACCACAGTGAGAAGAGCCCTATTGGGTAGTCCACAAAGATAATCCAGAGACTACTAGTGGCAATTGGACATGAAACTATATATTAAAAATAAATGCAAGTTTAGTCAAAAAGAGAAGCATAGTTAGTAAAGGGGAAGCAGGATTTGAACCCATATCTTCTGGCCTACAAATCCAACAATTTACCAACAAGCCAGAAACTGTGTTAGGTTCTGGGTATTCCAAGACCAAAAATGAGAGTCCCAAGCTGCTTCTCCAAGTCAACAAAACATGACATTGAATCAAAATCCCTCGTCCAATAGTCACTTGAACCTGGACTGTTGTCATCTTTTCTTGCTGGCCTGCCAACTTTTACCTAACTCCTAAACATTTTGTTCATTTAAACTTAAGGTCTACACCCAGAACCCATTATTTCATATTATATTATAATATGTTATTCTATTATATTATGATACATTATATATAACACAACATATTATATATTATTCTATATTATAACATGTACAATATATGTAATGTATTATATATTATTCTACTACTTTATGAATTACCTTCTAAATAAATATTCCACCAATTTCTGATGTTTGCCTTCAAATTTGTCCACTCACTGTCTACACTCTATCTGATTATTCTGATTACTCCCCCTAGTCCAGCCTAGAACTGGGTTAAAGTTTCCTTGAATTGTGTCAGGTTTCTGTTTTTCACTCAATCTCTATCTCTTCTCCTCCACCCACCTTCAAGCCCAGTCAATGCTTACATCTTTCTTCTTTAACACCTAGCCCCACAAAACATCTAGCCTGTTCCCAAAGTCCACATTGGCCATAATCTCCACAGAACTTTTCCTTAGGGCTTTTAGTTCTCTTGATGCTAATGTCTCATAAGGCAGAATGCTGCTTGCCAAAAGGAGACTTCCTGAAGAGGGATGAGCTATTTTTGTGGGTAGGCTTACTGTCCTGGCTGCTCCCATTACTAATAATACCCTCTCATCCCCTTGGACTAGTGAAAACATAGCTCTGACCTCAGTGGGTGTGCTGTGATGAAGGCCCTTCTTTTCTATTTTAATTTTCTCTCTTTCTTTTTTAAAAAAACTAACAAATATTTATTTTCTTCTCCTCCTATCCCTCCTCTTCTTTTTCTTTTTTCCTTTCTTTTTTTTTTCCTCCCAACCCATTCTCTCCCATGGGAAAAAAAAAAGAAAAAACCCTGTAACAATTAGTGAAATTGTCCTTCTTTTCTTATTACTCATTCATTCAAAAAAACATTTATTCAGCATTTTCTAATTGCAGTGTTCTTGTGCTAGGCACTGGGGGAACTACAAAGATGAATACAAATAAGGGTCCTTTGCTTAGGGAATTTATACTCTAGTAATTGGAAAAATACTTGTAGCCAATTTCTCTCATAAAGGTTTCACATCTAAGAGTATATAAAGAACTGATTTAAATGTATAAGAACAAGAGCCATTCCCCAATAGATAAATGGTTAAAAGATAGGAACAGGAAATTCTCAAGGGAAGAAGTATGAGTTATCAGTAACCTCATGAAAAAATGCTCCTAATCATTAATAATTAGAGAAAAGCAAATTAAAGCAACTTTGAAGTTCTACTACACATTGATCAGTTTGTCAAAGATGACAAAAAAAAAAGATTTACATGAAGTGATGCCAAATGAAGGAAGAAGAGTCAAGAAAGCAATATACACAACAACTACCAGAATGTAAGTGGAAAGAATCCACTGCAAAACAGTAAAAAATGAATGTAACAAAATGACAAATAACAAGTTTGACCCTAAAGAAGAGCTACAAGAAGACATCTCCCCTACTCCTTCATAGAGAAGTTGTTTGGGAGTAGGGTGGCGATGCTGTCCATGAATCTGGGATGTTGCATGAATTGTCAGATGTTTTTAATGTATTAATGGGATTAGCTGATTTCCCCCCCTCATTTCTTCCTATTTTTCTTTTTAAAAGAATTGTTTGTTATAAAGGATGAGTCCCTGGGAGGAGAAAAGAGAGGGACACAAGGAGAAATTTAGGTAATATAAAAATATAATATAAAAAAAGAAAAATAGGTAATATAAAAGGACATCAATAAAAATTTTTATGACACCATTTTCTTTATTTGTACAAAATAGTGAATAGAATAATCATACCCTGACTGGGAAAAAACGGTGATTTAGGGTTTAAACAAGTCCTGTCCTGAAGCATCTATTTTGAAGGCTTGGGACTAGCGGCTTTAGCCCCAACATCTTTGGGTTTGGACTTGGCAGGCTTGGGGTCAGCAGGCTTAGCAGCCTTGGAATCCCTGGGCTTTGTGGCCTTAGAATCAGACTTGGCTGCCTTGGGATTGGACTTGGAAGCCTAGGCGTCAGATTTGCTGGCCTTGGGGCCAGATTTGGCAGCCTTGGGATCAGACTTACTGATCTTGGGGGCAGACTTGGCAGCCTTGGGGTCAGTGGTCCTGGCAACCTTAGAGTCAGGCTTTGTGATCCTGGGGCCTGGTCGTTTGGTGCCGACTCTAGGACCTGGATTCTTGGTAGCCATCTTGTGGCCAGCACTGGCCTTGGGGGACCTTGGGCCTGGGGAGCTTGGCCGTGGAGGCCTTGGTGCTCAGGGCCTTGACGGCTCTGGCGTTGTTGGCCTGCATCTCCTTCAGCCCCTTTTTGTTGTGTTTCTTGACAAAGCGCATGTTTCTCAGAAACTTGGAGTCAGCCCCTCTCAGAGACTCGTATCTCTGTGACTTGGTTTCTTAATGCCATTTCTGTGCCATTTATGGGTGGTGTGGGCCCTAGACTTGGCCATCTTTACACTGCAGCCTGTGCTAACGGGCTCTCCACTGACCGGAAGAGGCCAAAGTGAGAGAGAGAGAAAAGCAAGAAGCGAGTGGCAGTGTGGGAAATAAGGCCAATAAAATCATTTAAAAAAAATAAAGAGAAAAAGGACCCATGTATACAAAAATTATTATTGTAATAGCAAAACACCAGAAACTAAGAAGTGCCCATTAACTGAGGAATGGCTGAACAAAGTGTGGTCTATGAATATGATGTAATGTTATTGTACAGTAAGAGATAACAAAAGGTTATTTTTTATTATTACACAGTAAGAAAAAAATGAAAGTGAAACCTGGGAAGACCTATATAAAATGAGCAGAACATAGAGGACAATTTATATAATAACAACATTTTGAAGGAAAACAACTTTGAAAAATTCAATTATGTGACCAAAATGCAATTTCAGAGGACATGTGGTGAAGAATGCTGCCTGCTTCCTGATGAAGAGGTGAAGAATTCAAGGCACAGAATAAGAATCTTTTTTTTACACATGGCCAATATAGGCATTTATTTTGCCTTATTACATTATTACATAATACATTATTATGGATTCTTCCATATGGATTCCTCCTGAGGGAGGAAGGGAAAAGAAGGGTAGGGATAAGGTAGAAAAAGATAGATAAATAGGAAGGAAGGAAGTCATTGACATTTTTTTTAAATGTACAGAAGAGAATAGAAAGGCCAGACAGAATCAAGACAGACAAGCAGGACAGCTTCGAAAGTTCCATGTCGAATCTATTAAATATCTTTAAAGGAAACAAAGCTATAGGTAGTGGTTGTGGTTTCATGTGCATTACTCTTTTTAAAATTCTATATTTGTAGCCCACATAGACTTGGGGGTCCTTATCCTTTCTCATACTTTTCAGGGCCCCAGAGCAAGGCTGGCTATATCTCCTCACTCAGGCTCTAGGGATACCCCTAAGGGGCATCCCCATGTTCCAAGCTTGAGCCCCACTCTGTCAGTTTTCTCTTCAAAATTATTGGTTGACCCATTGATGAGCACCCCACTATCATTTGACAAATTAACATAAATTGACTTTTGTAAAGGGATATTTGCTAAGAAGATGCAGCAAGAATAGAAGTATGAACAGATCACCTCTGCATCAGAAGGGCATTCTCCCCTGTACCAGCTTGATCCCTTGAAACAGTGGGCTCAAATTTAAAGAAACCACTTACAAAGCCTTCACTCCTCCAAATTCACTTCATAAGGCAGCCTGCGCTCTGGATAAGTCCCTACCTTGTACAGCTGTAATCTAATGATGGGTTGGGTCAAGCAGGTTGTTTCTTAGGGATGCTAGCAAACTCTGATATGCATTCCAGTTCCTGGACCTAGGATGGGTCACTCATCTGACCTCTCAAAGATCACAAATTCATAACCATGTTCAACACTCTATGAAAAAGAAAGATTTAACCTCATAGAGACAGAAGAACCCTGTCTTGGACTCATAGTTTCATGGTGGCTCTGGTAAGAGAGAGCTCATGGCTCCTCCCAGACGTGGATACCCATAGAAGTTCACCCTTCTCATTCACATGAAGCTGGGGAGGAAAGAGGGTGAGTTGCCCTTGTGGGAAGCATTTGTTAAGCATTTACTAGATGGTGTGTTAAGCACTGGGGATACAGAACAAATGGAGTTCTTACCCATTACATCCTAATGAGGGCAAACAACAGACAAAAAACAGCTGAAAAATGAGCTGGAGAGATGAAGGTACCTGGAGTGTTGATACGCCTCAAGGCATCTCCATGGGCAGGGACCAGTTATGGGCAGTATCCCATAAACAGAAGCCAACTTGAGCTAGTCCACACTACTAAGAAGTAACTCTCGAGTCCTTGATTCCTAATCAAAATTAGGCAACCAATCCTACAAAAGAAAAACTAAGCTAGAGAGATCCCGAATGGGGTGGTTTTCCTTGCCAAGATTGATTGAGGCTGCTGAATCCCATGACCAGGCTTCATTTCTCAGCTGACTCTCCCTCCATTTCTCCCCAACAATGAAGTAATTATGTGGAGTTGAGAGATCTTAGCCCAACTCCTCATTAAATGTCCACCAATCAGGATTGTTTTTCTCATGTCAAGGGAGGTCCCAATGATGTGCTGCCAGAAGAAGGGGACCTGAATTTAAGGTGGCCTGAGACTACTCTCATTTGGGGTTTTTGGCCACCAAAAGAGACCACTGACCTTGATTTGTTGATGGTAGCCTAATTAATAAATTGAGTAATCATACCTGGAACTCTGACTCTTGGAATTTCCTTCACCACAATTTGTGGTGACAGTGGTGGGATTGTGAGGAAGAGAGGCCAGTCTTGCTCATGTTTCCTGGAAAAATCTTTTTTTTCCTAGAGTGCTCACTGGTGAAACTTTCTCACCTGGAAGGAGAGCTTTTCCTAGAGGACCATGGGCTGGGATCTGGTTCTCCCCTCAACCTAAAATTTCACGGTTCCAACCAGGTTTAAGGTAAGAAGAATTTCTTAGGAGCACCATGTCTTTGTCTCTGTGAGTCCATTACCTGGTATTTGAAGACTTCTGGCAAGCCAAACTGATAATATCAAGGTGCTTGGGACCAGCCTTATTTATTAAGTATGTGTTTTATATTCAAATAAAACTAGGTTTTTTGGTTTTTTTGGTTGTTTTGGTTTTTTTTTGAGCAGCAAGAGTAAAGAGAAAAGTTTTTTTAAGCAAAAATAATAGGTAAATAAAATAAGCTGCAGCTTTGAATTTGAAAATAATTAGATTTAGATTACAATTTTTAAAATTTGCTCTCTATGGGTAGCCTTCATGGAGATAAGCTTCCACAGGCATACCTCCTAAGATTAGGATAAGGAGGTGAAGGTACCAACTTTTAAGCATGCACCAGAGTGACAGTTTCTTTAATTAGCTAGAGAAATAGAGAAATTAGCTAGGAAATCCTATGTTCCTAACAAAATGCAGACACTATTTGTGTGTGTATGTGTGTGTGAGAAACATTGGTGCTCTCCAGTATTTTGTCATCAGTCTGGGAGTTGAGGATAATATTCCTAACTGGAGTGTCCTGTAGTAGCTTGCTATAGGTATTTCTCTATGTTAATAAACAAGCCAGGGACTCATAAAGGATAGCAACATGTAAAAATTAATGCAGCCTGGCAAGTTTCTTGTAGCAAGGATGACCTAGGTGTCTAGGTTTTGAAGGAAAGGCTACTTCTGGGTTTCTTTTTTCTTTGCTTCACTTTTTTTTTTCCTAAACAGAGAACAGAATTTATGGACAGTCATGTCTCTGATTGAGCAAAAGGGCTTTGAGAACTCATTTATAGAAGGTAAGGGAGTTGTCTGCCTCCCCCCCCCCCCCCCCCCCGGATTTTTATGTGTCCTGTACCTTTAATTTTTGGTTGACATATCACTCAGGTCTCAATTGGGATTAATTAGTAGTTTACCACCCACACTAAATCGTGTGGTCCCTCAATTGAAATTTTAGAAAGACATTCTCGGATATTTACCTCTATTGGCTACTCAGAAAACTGAGTTGGAAATTAAACTGAAAGATTCAGGTTTAGATCATCTTTAAAAATTTTTTTCAGTGTAATAGGAAGTAAGAATAGCAAAAAACAACACGGTAGAAGAGGTTCCCTTGGAAAGACCCCTGGGTCAGGGAAAACGGAAAGTGAAAAAGCAATTAGTGTAACTTGTTATTAGATGTCACAAACCTTCCAGTTCCTCTGACCTCTCTCCCTGGAGAAGGAACATTCCTAGATTTGATGAGGACCCCAGACTAGGAATAGATCGGTTTAATGCTATTCTACTTGGAGAGACAGAACCGATTTAATGGTAGCTCTGCTCTTCCCAAGGGAAAAACTACCTGTCATCGAAGCAATGAATAGGTTAACTCTGGTAGGAGGGGCAGCCCCCAACTGCTGGGTTGACCCCCGTTGACCTTTACAGGACTCATAACAACGCTGATAATTACAGCAGATTATAGCAGGCCAGACAATCTTTGTTTTCGGGTGCCAATATTTGTGTAGCGTGTCCAGCAAACTAGAATAAGTTTCAGGAAACAGTGCAAGAAGAGAGTGAGAATCCTGATCACTTTGATGATAGAGTGTGTGAAAGTGCTAGGTGATAAGCTCATTTAGACCCAATTAACCCCCTAGATGCATCTTTCATTTGTACCCATTTTGTTAATTAATCCGGGAAAGAGATATAAGCAAGTTTCTATAATCAGTATCCCAGTTGGTATAATCTGACCACTGAGCACATTGAACCTGCGGTTTTATAAACTTTCTATGAAGAAAAAGAACGACAGGAGAGAGGAAAGGAGGAATAGGAGGGACAGGAATTGGAAAAAGATCAGGCTGTCATCCGGAGTCTCTTACCTGCTGTCTCAGGGACCCTGACACAACAGTGTGATAGACAGGGTATATATCTGAAGACATACATGAGCCTCACTGCAGGGTGTGGAGGTGGGCTGAGATGAGGGGTGAGGGGGAATGAGGAAAGGGCCATATTGCCCAAAATTGTAGAAAGAAGAAAATGGGACCCCAGATATAAGAAAGGAAATAGCACCAGTAGGATCCCTAAAGAGGAGTAATGCACGAAGCAGGAGGGGTAAGAGCTGTGGATTTTGAAAACAGATTTATTTTCCATACCCCAACATCCTAGCCCCTAATTCTCTCCAGGAAATTCCCTTCATCCACCCTTTCCACCAATTTTGGAAGGTAAATAACTACCCTTTCAATTGATAAGGTACCTAGTAGAAAATTAATAAATGCAATTGACTAACTGAAAAGGAGTGTGGAAAGAAAACAGCTACAGGGTAACTTTTCTTCCTGCTTTTTGCTTTTTTTTTTTTTTTGATGAGGCAATCAGGGTTAAGTGACTTGCCCAGGGTCACACAGCTAGTAAGTGTCAAGTATCTGAGGCCAGATTTGAACTTAGGTCCTCCTGTCTCCAAGGCTGAACTCTATCCATTGTGCCATCTAGCTGCCCCTTTTTTTCCTGATTTTTAAGACTAAAACTTTAATTAGAAAATGATCTTGAATAGTAAAAGTTAGTAAATCCAGGTTTAATTGGATCCCAAAACTAAGGTTTGTAGATTATGTTCAATTTAAATCTTGGGAACTGTCTAGCTTCTTGGCTGCCAAACAGAATTTTAGATGTTAACCCTTTACTGGTTCATGAACAGGGGAAGGTTATTTAAAGATGTGACTTAGAGATGCGTGAAATTTATTGTTTTTGGAGAAGAATTTTTTTTTGCTCCCTCAGAACCTAAGGTCCTAACCTCAGTTATCCACATAAACCCATGTTAGCCTTAAGGTTCAGAACACATTTGCTTGATACCAAAGCCTCTAAATTTTAAATGTTTTGAGGGGTTTCAGAGGAACATCAGCGTCTTCCTAAATGACTCCCTAAGTGTGGCTCCATGAGTCCCCTTTTTGGAGAACATTCCTTTCTCCTTATACCTAAATCACCTTGTAAGACTGTTGAGGAAGATATTATTTTTCACCCACCATATTGTCTAAAATAACAAATGTTGGAGAGGATGTGGAAAAATTGGGACACTAATTCATTGTGGTGGAGTTCTGAACTGATCCTACTATCTTGGAGAGCAATATGGAATTATGCCCAAAGATTAATATTAAACTAATCTTTGGAAGAAGATCTCGTATGCAAACCTGGAGGTACCATTCCCTGCTCCCGTATGCTATTCTGTTCCTCCAGCTGCCCGCCGAATAACTAACATCAGGGCAATGTGTTTAAAACTGCAAAAGTGAGTCTTTTGTCCTTTAAGGTATACTCTGATGGAGGTTTCTCTCTAGTGGCCTCAAATGCTATCGATTTAAAATGTCAGCCAATAATCTTTAAGACATACATTACTATTGTAAGAGCTATTTGTATAAGAAATGTTATTAAGAATTGGAAAATGCAACTCTCTTGATTTGGAAAATACAGAATATTCATTCTATCCAGATTCTGAAAAGTGAAGAGTTAAGTAAACAGTAAAGAAAAGAATGTAAGCACATTTTAATTTGGAAAAAATGTTTGTGAATGATGTAACCAATCTTGACTAAGCAGTCCTGTTTTTCTTTTCTTTTCTTTCTTTTTTCTTTTTTTTGTAGCTGTTAACTAAGCTAGGAGAACTCAGAACCTGCCACCCTCCCCATACTGTGTTCCAGCAGGAGTATCAGCCATTGTAGGCCTCCTGCCTTGACAGGTCATGGCCTAAAGATTTTTGCAATTACTAAGGACATCTTCCTTTTGAGGTTTATACAAATAACACACATCATATGTGTATATACATACATGTGAGTATATATGTACATGTTATATATATATATATAATTACAGTTTTGATATATCAAGGGGCAGCATAAGAAATTAAATGGGAATTTGGGGGGAGTTTTGCAGAAGCTGCAGAGGACACGTGAAGGCCAGAAGACAATGCAGAAGTTTAAAAACTCAGAAATGCATAAAATATATGTATAGTAATATATAATAGCACAAATTTTATAATAAGGTACTGCAAACACCCTATAAAAGAAAAAGAAAAAATTCAGATCTTTTCTGGTATGAAAGATTTCACATAGATTTTCCAGATCCAGGGGTGCTGTGCCCCTACCCCCACAATGTGGAAAGGATAAATGTACATACACATATACACACATACACATATATGTAAACATATACATATATATATATAGAGAGAGAGAGAGAGGGAGGTGGGGGAGAGAGAAATTAAGGGAGAAAGTATAAGTATGTTAAAAAAAAGGTTTTAGGAATTTTTTTTTATTTCATAGAAATAAAAAGGAAATGGGAAGCTTTATTTGGCTATTCTTTACGATATGCAGCTTGAAGTTCCCAGGCTCCAAAGCAGGGCATGGGGGCTCAAGGCTGCCAAGGAACTGGGTGGGGACAAGAACTTAATCAGGCTCTTTGAAGGTAAATAGAGAAAAATTACAGGGAAGTGGGAGTGTCCCCATGCATTTTTAAGAATGAAACAGAGAATAATAATGAGTTTTTAATCCTGAAGCTCTGCTGAGAATTTTGGAGATTTTTACATGTTGCCATTAGCAGATATAAAACCCAGATTTAGTTTGGTTAAAATATGTCCTAAAACTGTGGTTTTGAAGGTGCTTCCCTGTCAGGATGATTGTGGGGTGCAAGGGATGTTGAGGGAGGACAAGTACCTCTGGTATGAGGGCTGCTCATGCACCTTCGGTGTCCACCTTCACCCAGTTCTCACCTGTGGCTCCAAGAAGCTGTAACATGAGCAGCAGCCACACCCTGGTGAAACCATCTCAGCAGATGAGTTAAACCAGGCTTCAAACCCATCGCTGAGTTAGGGGGATGTCTACCCCAAGCATGTGAAGACTTCTCCCTGAAGAATGGGTGGATGAGGACAGCTTGTTCCAACAGCCATGAAGGCATCTGAAGCAGGCCTGGTGGAGCCCAAAGAGCTTGGTCAGACATCGAAGACCCCAAGGTCATCCGCTGCATCCTGCGCCGTTGCCAGTTGTCCTGATTTTTGTCTAGGCCTGGACTTCTGATGACTCTGGAAGAGACAGTGAGGCTGACAACTTTGTGCAGCTCTGCCTCATTTAAATCCAATTCATGCATGAGTCAAGATATCACCCCAATGATGTCATTGGTCCTCTTTGAAAATGAAGGATGGGGGTGGAGCCAAGATGGCAGAGTAAAAGCAGTGACTTGAGTTCTCCCCCAAACCCCTCCAAATACCTATAAAAATGGCTCTAAACAAATTCTAAAGCAGCAGAACCCACAAAAAGACAGAGTGAAACAAATTTCCAGCCCAAGACAGCCTGGGTGGTTGATAGGAAAGGTATATCACGCTGGGCTGGGAGAGGAATGCAATTTGGCGTGGGCACACAGGCCACAGCGACCCTGGAGCAGGCCTCAGAGGACTGAATCGCGGGCAGCTGTGGCGGTTTCCAAACTTCTCAACCCACAAACGCCAAAGACAACTTGGAAGGTCAGTGGGAAAAGTCTGACGGTGGGATTTCAGGCCCATTCCCCGAATGCGCCTGGGGCAGTGGCTGCCTCCTGAGCTTCCGGCCCACAGACTGAGGGGGAATTGAGTGGCTGATCAGAGGGGGATTGCAGGGATCTCTCTGCTGGTGCAGGATTCTCTTGCTTTGCCTGTGCTTGGATCTGGGTCACAGTTCTGGGTGGCAGTCCTGGGGCGAGAAGGAGCGCTGATGTGGTGGAGCTTATAGCTGTGGAGAGGAAACCCTCCTCACAGTTCCAAGACAGAAAAGAGTGCTTGTGGTCACTCATAGACCAGAGCACAGGCCAGGAAAAGAGTAAACACCTGGCCCTTGATCATAGCACCTTGGAAGAACTGACACTTTTCAGGTCCCTAGAAGTACCTCTGAAAACAGCTGCACAAAACACCTGAAGCTTGGGACAGTACATTCTCCACACTGGAAACAGACCCCTACCTTAACAAAGAGTCTATAACTCAAGTAATTGGCTGAAATCATGAGCAAGCAGTGCAAAAAGAGTCAGACTATATTATCTTATTTTGGTGACAAAGAAGATCAAAACACACAGTCAGAAGAAGACAACGAAGTCAAAGCTCCTACATCCAAAGCCTCCAAAGCCATGGAAGAGCTTAAAAAGGATTTTGAGAAGCAAGTAAGAGAAGAAGAGGAAAAACTGAGAGTGATGCTAAAGGAGACCCCAAAAAATACTGAAGAAAATAACACCTTAAAAATAGCCTAACCCAAAGGGCAAAAGAGGTCCAAAAAGCCAATGAGGAGAAGAATGCCCTAAAAAGCAAAATTGGCCAAATGGAAAAGGAAGTCCAAAAGCTTACTGAAGAAAATACTTCCTTAAAAATTAGAATGGAGAAATTGGAAACTAGGGACAATTTGAGAAATCAAGGCACTGTAACACTAATCCAAAGGAATGAAAAAATAGAAGAGAATGTGAAATATCTCATTGGAAAAACAACTGACCTGGAAAATAGATCCGGCAGAGAGAACTTAAAAATTATTGGACTATCTGAAAGCCACGATCAAAAAAAGAGCCTAGACATCATCTTTCAAGAAATTATCAAGAAAAACTGCCCTGATATTTTAGAACCAGAGGGCAAAATAGAAATTGAAAGAATCCACCAATCACCTCCTGAAAGAGATCCCCAAAGGAAAATTCCTAGAAATGTTGTAGCCAAATTCCAGAATTCCCAGGTCAAGGAGAAGATATTGCAAGCAGCCAGAAGGAAACAATTCAAGTATTGTAGAAACACAATCAGGATAACACAAGGTTTAGCAGCTTCTACATTAAGGGTTCGGAGGGCATGGAGTATGATATTCTGGAGGGCAAAAAGGAGTTAGGACTACAACCTAGAATCACCTACCCAGCAATACTGAGTATAATCCTTCAGGGTAAAAAATGGTCATTCAATGAAATAGAGGACTTTCAAGCATTCCTGTGGAAAAGAGCAGAGCTGAAAAGAATATTTGACCTTCAAACACAAGACTCAAGTAAAACATGAAAGAGGTAAACAGGAAAGAGAAAACATAAGAGACTTATTAAGGTTGAATTGTTTACATTCCTGCATGGAAAGATGATATTTGCAACTCATGAGTCCTTTGTCAGTATTGGGGTAATGAGAAGAAAAAAAATTATATGTATGTATAGATAGATATATAGAGGGCACAGGGTTAGTTGAAGATGAAGGGGTAATATCTGGAAAATAAAATTAAGGGGTGAGAGAGGATTATATAGGAGAAGGAGAAAGGGAGAAGTAGAAAGGGGTAAATTATCTCACATGAAACAGACAAGAAAAGGCTTTTATAGTGGAGGGAAAACGGGGGAAGGTGAGAGGGAATGAGTGAATCTTGTTCTCATAGGATTTGGCTTAAGGAGGGAATAACATACACAATGGAGTATGGAAATCTATCTTACCCTACAGGAAAATAAGGGGGGAAGGGGACAAGAGAGCAGGGGGTTGATAGAGGGGAGGGCAGATTGGGGGAGGAGATAATCAAAAGCAAACACTTCTGAGGAGGGACAAGGTCAAAAGAGAGAATAGAATAACTGGGGGGTAGGATAGGATGAAGGGAAATATACTTAGTTTTCCACAACAGAACCACTATAGAAGTGTCTTGCATGACTACACATCTATAACCTGTACCGAGATGGTTGCCTTTTCAATGAGGGTGGGTGGGGAGGGAGGAAGGGAGAAAATTTGTAACCCAAAGTTTTAAAAACACATGTTAAAAATAAAAAAAATTAAAATAAAAAAAAAAGAAAATGAAGGATGAACGAACCTAAAACATGGGATCTTTGTTCAGTCATTTCAGTCATATCTGACTCTTCGTGATCCCATTTGGGATTTTCTTGGCAAAAATACTGCAGTGGTTTGCATTTCCTTCTCCAGATGAGGAAACCGAGGCCCACAGGGTTAAGTGACTTGCCCAGGGTCACCCAGTTAGTAAGTGTCTGAGGCCCGATTTGAACCCAGGAAGAAGAGTCTTCCTGACTCTAGGCCTGGCACACTACCCACTTCACCACCTAGCTGCCCATGTTAAGGAAGTTCGTTCCACCTAAATTTGTTTAGCTATATTGAAGACACCTGTGATAGGATGAATAATTTTCTATGTAAAGTAATTTGGAAATACATCTAATTAGCACTAAATTTTGTTCCATGCATTTAAATTCATGATATTGTGAATATTATTATCATGTTTCTAAATTTTCTTGTCATCGTGAAATTTATAAACTGCTATACCATATATGCTGTTAGAAAGGCAGCTTCTCTTTTAATCTGGATGTCATTATGTTATAAATTGCACTGTTAAAAATTAAAAAAAAGGAAAAATGTTTGAAAACTGTTAATGTTATTCTACTAGCCCTGCTGATCATGTGCTGTAATATTCTGAAGTACTGTCATTTAAGAAGCCAGAAGCTTCCAGGTTTGCCTATAATAAGGAAGAAATTTCATCTGAAATTATCCAGGTGTTACTTATAAAAATTGTGAAACTATTGATTAAGTTATATGGGGTTATTGTGGTAAGGTTGAACAGCTCACCAGTTGCCTGACTCTTGTCTTGCGGCTGAACTTTGATGACTCAGGAAGAGGGAGGGAGGCTGATGACTTTGTACAACTCTGCCTGACAAGTCCAGTGCACAGGTAAGTCAAGATCTCCCCCCATGACGTCATTGGTCCTCTCTGAAAAGAACAAACACAACTAGGAGGAGATGAGCACTCTTAGCCCACCTCATCATTAAAGTCTACCAATCAGGGCTGCTTTTCTCATGTCAGGGGAAGTCCCAATGAAGTGCTTTCAGAAGAAAGAGGCCTAGATTTAAGGTGACCTGGAATGGTTCCTAGGGGTCTTTGGTCACTGAGAGACCACCGACCTCAATTTATTGATGACTTGCTAGCCTAATTAATAAATTGATTAAACATATCTGGAACTCTGTCTTTCAGAATTTCATTCACTATAAAGTACAGGCTGGGAGGGAAACAAAGACCTGGGTCCTTCTGCAAAATGGAGACTCCAGGAGAGAGGTCTTACTTACACAGGGATGTTCTAGATGGAGAGACCGTAGGAGTGGTTGGGTGTTCCAGGGCCTGGAGGCTCTAGGCAGCATGGATTGGAAGTCTGAGGGCCAGAAGCAAGGCCAGGGCTCTGGAGGGAATTTGAGGTCTTTTAGATGCACATTCAGTTCTGGCTCAGGAGCCAGTCTAATGAACTGCTCCACACACAGGGAGTAGACAGTCAATAGTCACAGAACACATGGGCAGACTCCAAAGTAGAGAGTAGGGTGCTTCGTGACTCATGCTTGTAAGCAGGCTCACCAAACGCTGATAGGGCTGGGGGACTTTATGCTGCGCGTGATCCTAAGGGCAGCCCTTTCATCGGCCAGTTTCCATTACATGTCCTGAATTATTCTAACCCTGTGTCGAACGTGTAAACAATTGTGGCTTATGATTGGACGAGGCTACCTGCTGACTGCAGCGGCCGGGTGTCCATACGTATTTCTGGGGTCCTTGATTATCAGCTCAAAACACTGCCCAATTTCTGGCCCTCCTCTTGAGTCTGCGATCAATAAGGATCTCAGGAAATTCCCCTACTCCCTCTGAGTCTGATGAGGAATGGCCTGTCCCATATCTGGTATGGAGTCTCAAATGCTTACACTTTCAAAAGGTAAGTCATGCATGTCCACCCTACTGAACAGACACTGTGAAGAGGTATTGAGCCCTCCTGAGTCCTCAGAGAAGGGGCAGGCTTCTATCTCCCAGCTCTGGAGTATTACAGATTTACTCAATCAGGACCTGCTCTTGAACTCGCACTTCTGGTAAATTCAGGGGTGTGCCAGAACCAGCTCATACAGGATCCTGAGAGCCAATGGCTAAATTTTCAGTGTGAACTTTTCACCTTGGAAATCAGCAAATACTACACATCACGTCTTGATTTATTGTTTGCTTATGTCTAGACTTAAGAAAGTGATGGTGAAAATGTTAATAATACATATTAAACTTAAAAATGTGTTGTGGATATGTTGGGGGGTTTTCCCCTTCCAGAGAATTGGTTGTTAAACATTCTATTAGCATGATCCCTGGTCAAATTCCACCTTTTTCCCTGAACTTGCTTTATTTTGTGTTCCCAGTCATGCGACCTTGGTATTGTGATAATTAAAAAGGTTCAAGAGACATAGTTTCTGCTTAATTTAATCATTTTATTAATAAGGTCAGCATATTATAAATACAAGGATGGTCATTTGGCCATCTCTCTTAGACAAAAGACCATCATGATGGTGGGCTCACAGTTTATATACCCTTCGAAAAGTAGGTGTTCAATGAGGGGCTGAGAGTGATGTCACCCTTGGACAGAGAAACTATCTCTCTACTCAGACCACCCTCAGCCTTGGGGTATCTAGAAGAGAGGATCTGTCTCCACCCAAACTTGAATGGAACGCTATGGGCTTCCCCACCTTGCACTGAATTCACTGTAAGGTTGGGTGAGATCCGATCAGGATGAGGAGAGTTAATTCAATGTCATTACCAGTAATGTCCTTCAAGAGACTGAACTTAAAATCAGGGCTTTGGAGGGAGGGGAGAGCTCTGAATCTCCCCCAAGATATTGATTATTAATAATCATTTCTCTCAATATTACTCTCCATAGTGAGTAGAAAAAAACATGCTTAACTACCTAGGGCAAAACTTAAATTTCAGCTTAAATAGTAATCAGTGTATTTAAACGTCTAATAGAGTGCTCGCCGCATAATGAATATTTAAAATGGATATTTTAAAAATGCTTGTTGATCAATTGAGTTTTGCCATTACACAATTGGTGAAAAGTGTAGAGAATACAAGATACCCTTGTATCCGCAATTCGAGCAAAATTCCCTAATAAATAAAGCCTTCTAACAAGGTATTTGCTCCCCATGTATAGCCACCAGAGAGTCAGGGAGGGATGCCAGGGGCATCCACCTGCAAGCAGAGACAGCTAGCCAGCTGCACCCTTACTGAGATTCACACATGCTCACACGGTTCCACCACCTCCCCCTAGGTGATGCTATGGGGCTTAGCAATTGCATGGGAAGCATGGAAAGAACAATTAGAGGCAACTAAGTGATGCAGAGAAAGAGAGAACTGGGCCCGGAGTCAAGAAGACCTGAGTTCAAATCTTATCTCACACACTTACTGACTATATGTCCCTCAGCAAGTCATATAACCTCTCTTTGTTGGTTTCTTCATCTGTAAAATGGGGGCAATAATAACAATGATAATAGCACACCTACCAAGGTTGTTATGAGGATAACAAGGATTTTATTGATTAGTCTTTTCAGTCGTGTCTGACTCTTTGTGACCCCATTTGGGGTTTTCTTTGCAAAGATACTGGAGTAGTTTGGCATATCCTTCTCCAGTTCATTCTATAGACAAGAAACTGAGGCAAACAGGGTTAAGTGAATTGTTCTGTTTATGCTCTAAACAGATGTAAAGTCTCCTAGTTGTGTGAAGTCTGGCCCAAGATCAAGGAGCATGTTTCTAAGGGTTAGGGAACATCTCATCAGTCAGTCATGTCTTTCAGAGAGTGACTGACCTTGTATCAGGGCTGGGCCTTAAATGAGGAAATACAAGCAGAAAATCCTGGGTCCTAATTTAATAATTAGTTGTTAATATAATAGCAAAATAATTCTTTCAACTTTAGATACTTCTCGCTTATTGTTGATCTTTGGGCATTTGTGTATAGATGCTTGAGTCCATGGCTTTTACTACTGGTTTCTTTTTTGGATTTTATCTCTTACGAACTTCTGGGTATCTCAATTACTATTTTTTCCCTTCATTATAGCAATTCTCTGTGGAATATATATACACAGGCAGTTTTTTCCCTTCCATTAACTTTTTAGTTGAAATTTCTTTTGATTAGATTTGCAAGACATCAGCAAATATGTTCTTATCCACCCTTTTTTAGGTATACTCCAAACCTGACCATGTACCTGTTGTCCCTATATTTTAAGCAAAGGTCTAAAATCCAAATTCCATTCTCAGACACCACTCTTATTAGCCAGCTATTCCCAAATTAATTTTTTTTTGCACTTCTTGGCTTCAACGGGAAACCCTGAGAAAAACACACCATGTGTTCCTATCGTCTTCATTTTCTTGCCAACAAATTAATTATCTCCAGCAATATTTTTTTTTGTTCCTTTTGGCAGTTATCACTTGTGCCCACATGCATCACTTTGATAAGTCTTGTGACATTCTTTGTTATGAGTTGGTTACGTGCCCTAGAAAAAGAACAAAACTTTATTGTTATGTTTGAGTTTCTTCCTTCTTTTTAATCAGGTTGGTTAAAGGTTTGTCAATTTTGTTAAGTCTTTTCAAAGAACCAACTTTGGGTTTCGTTTATGAGTTCCATAGCTTTTGTTTTCCAAACTATCTGTTTCTGCTCTAATTTTCGAAGTTTCTTCTTTTGTGCTCCTTTTGAGTTTATGTGTTAGTTTTCTCATTTTAAAAATTATATTTTCAGTTTATACATCCTCTCCTCTGTTTTTGTTAATATATATTCTTAGGGCTGTAATTTTTCCTCTACAGACTTCTTTAGCTGCATCTTGAAATTACTGGCATGTTGTCTTCATTATCATTTTTTTCCACATGGTTATTTTTCCTATGGTTTGTTCTCATCACTTCTCCACTATCTTTTCCTTGTGCTCTCTGTACTGATTATAGTTTTTACTATGTAATAGACTAAAAAGATGTTTAATATCTCTCCTTTTCGCATTTATTTCTAATTTTCCTGTATGCTAATATATGGTCTATCTCGAGACATTGTTTTTGGAAAGACAAGAGATTCTGAAAATAGTTTATATCATGAACCACTCCTCTTTTTGGTGCTGATATGCCAGCACTACTTGACTACTTGAAGATTATTGATTTAGTGATTTTATAAAAAGAGCTTCTCATTCAAATAGTTAGAGTGTACATTTTTAACAAACAGTCCTTGACATCACTTGATAATTTTTGAGGTAGTAAAGTTATTCTTAATTAAGTACTGAAAATCTCAGCTGAGAAAATTTAAGTTCAAACCTTAGACTTTGCTGCCAGACATCCTAGCAGGGGATGAGGGGAAGGGAGCAGGTATTTATTAATGCTAATTAATTTGCTATCATTAATTAATTAAATTAATAATTTATTAATTACCTACACTGTGCTAAGTACTTTTTTTTTTTACAAATATTATCTCATGTGATCCTCACAACAACCCTGAGAGGTGCTATTATGATTTTCACTTACAGTTGAGGAAACTGAGGCAGGCAGCAGTTAAGTGACTTGCTCAAGGTCACATAACTAGTAAGAGCCTGAGTCATGATTTGAACTCAGTTCTTAACTCCAAGCCTAGCACTTTATCCACTAGGTGGTGACCTAGGTGCCATTTATTTGTTAGTAATAAATAGATGTTGTAAGATCATAGATTTTGAGATGGAAGAGACTATTTAATTTTCCCTTCCCCCTCCCATTTTAAAGGTGAAGAAACTAAGACCCAGGTGAAATGTCTTGCCTGAGATCACACAAGTAGGTGACAGAATTGAGATTTAAACCCAGGTCTTCTGGTCCCATTTTCCCTGTGCCATGTTGAACATGGAGAATACAGAAATGACATTCAACTTATAAACTAAACATGAATTATAACAGAATCTCAGAATGACAGAATTTGAGACTTGCATAGGACCTCAGTGGCCATTCCTACTGTATCAGATCTCACCAGGGCTTGTCCACCCCATTCCCAGAGATTTCCAAAGATCTCCCACCAACCCTTGAAGCACAGCATTCCCCTTTCATACAACGCTAATGCTTAGTAAGTTTTTCCTGACCATCAAGTCTGAACTGGCCTCTTGGCAATTGCTTCCCATTGTTTCTGGCTCTGTCCTTCAGGGGCAAACAGCTCCAACCCAAGTCCTCCACATAATGGGCCTTCAAATACTTGAGGAGGGATAGCATGCCCCAACCAATTTTCTCTTCTCCGCGCTAGTTCTTCCAGCAGACTCTCAAAGGACATGAATTCCAGGCACTTCATGATCCTGGTCCCTGAGCTCTGGGTGCTTACCAATGTTCTCCCAAAACTGTGGCACCCAGATATGAACCCAGCTGAGAAGGTCTGATGAGGACCAAGTAGAGCCTAAAACAAAATTAAGTAAATAGAGTACGAGGTGGATGACACACCTATCACTTGACCCATCCCAGGCTATGACAGACTGGAGCTGTTATTCCACCTCTGTGATCTGGGGCTGCTACAGGTATAGGTGAGAGAGCCCTGAGCCTACCTCCCCTCCTTTCTCCCTGTGTAACCAGGTCAGGTTGCCTGGCAACACACATCGCCTGCCTCCCTCTTCCACATCTACAAAAGGCTGTCTGATGCCTTTTTAATGTCTTTCATTTTGCCTTCAAAGTCTGCCCTTAGTGTACAACGTAAACCACATCTCACCTGTAAAAAGATGGGGAGACGCGGGCATCTGATTCCAAAGACGGCTTTTCCAAGAGAACAAGAATTCTAATAAACGCTATTAACTGCGCGGAGAAGTCTTGTTTCTGAAATTATATTCTCTCAGGTAGAAGACTCAGGGTCAGATATTGACACCAAGGAACTTATCTCAGTTAAACGTCCTTTTAACCTGCGCCCTCATCTCATTGGCAGTGCTAGCAGGAAGTGTGGCCAAGACAGCATTACAGAAATAGTCTAGGAGAGTACTGTTTCTCTCCATTAGGATGGACCGAGAGGGAGTATTCTTTCCCTCCTGGAAACGATCTTTTGTCTCCAATTGATCCTGCCACCTTGCTCCAAAGTCCTTCCAGGAAATTCACTTAAAGAAATAGCATTCTCCATTTGCCAGTCTGCTAAAAGACCACGCCCATATTCAGAAAATGCAGCCTGAACCAAATTAAAATATAACGGGGAAATAGTAAATAATTAAATTACTTAGTATCATTAAATTAATATTATTTAAAAATTAAATAATTAAAATACAACGAACATAGATAATGTTCATACGTGCCTGGTTTTCTAAGGCCTGCAGGGATCTTTGTGCAAGGCTTATTGGCCCCGTTTCTATTAGAGCTTGACGCTGCCGTTTTAAGCCTTACCACAGAGGGCAAATAGGCCTCTTTTTTCCCTTTGAATAATATTTTACTTTTCCCCCAGTTATATGGAAAGATAATTTTTAACATTCATTTTAAAAAATTGAGTTCCAAATTTGCAAATAACTCTTAATGAAATCAATTCCTTAACATTTCATAATGTAAATCTGGGAACAGCGAATGTCAAGAATAGCTTTTTTTTAAAAAAGCTATAAGTACTGGGCAGAAAGAATGTAAGTTTCTATTATGGATATGTTTTGCCCGACTACACACGTATAACCTCTATCAAACTGCTTGCCTTCTCAATGGGGGCGGGGGCGGGAGGGAGAAAGGGTGAGAATTTGGAACTCAAAGTTTTAAAAATGAAATAAATTTAAAATTGTTTTTACATATAACTGGGGAAAATATTTTTAAATTTTTATTTTAAGAAATAAATATTAATAATATTAAATAAAGAAATAATATTAAAATAAATATTAAAAATAAAAAATAAACACCTTAGCAACAGATTCTTCCTCACAATATTAAAAAAAAAAAAAGAATGTAATTTTAGGGAGGGCCAGGATTAGTTTTTGGTCTGTTTTATATTTTTACTATGTAGTACTTTTAATTAATGCCTGTTCATAGGTTTATAGGTTTAGACCTAGAAGAGACTTTGTATAATTGTGTAGAGTTCAAATCCCTTATTTTGAAGATGAAGAAACTGAAGCCCAAATTGAGAAGTTAAATGTTTTGTCCAAGGTCACACGGCTAGTAGGGATCAGAAGCAACATTTGAATCAGGGGTGTTCTGAAGGCAGTTACTACCATCTCTTCATAACTACGTGTTCAATTTTCGGTGTGAGCATTTACACCCTGGAAATCATCAAATGCTACAAATCAGGGCTTGGTCTATTGTTTTGTTGATTGAAAGTAATGAAGAAAACGTTAATAATGCAAATTAAACTAAAAAGTGTGTTGTTATTGAGTCGTTTTTTCAGTTTTTCTACCTAAAATGAGGATTTTTGTTTAGTTGTTTCAGTCATATTGAACACAGCAACTCCATTTGGGATACTGGAGTGGTCTGCCATTTCCTCCTCCAGCTCATTTTACAGATGAGGAAACTGAGGCAAACAGTGTGAAGTGATTTGAACAAAATCACACAGGTGATAAGTATCTGAGGGCAGATTTGAACTCGTGTTGTGCTGACTCCAGGGTTAGTGCTCTATCCACTGCACTACCTAGCTGCTCTCTAAGTTGTGAGTACATGGATTTTTTCCCCTCTGAAGAGCCAGTTGTTAAATATTTATCATCTCATCTCTGATGTGAACCCAGGTTCTTTGATATTCATATTTCTTAATTCAAATCCTGCTGGATCTTTATGATTTTGTTACATTTACTTTTGATTTTTTACTGAGTCTTGTTCTTTCCATTTACACTGTTTTAGTTATTATGTGTGTGTGTGTGTGCACATGTGTGTATATATGTATATTGTTTTCTTGTCTTTGCTTACTTCACTCTGCATCAGTTTTAGATTTTATGGTTTCCTTTTTTCCTAAACCTGTTATGAAGGGTTTTTTATTTGCTTAGGACCGGGTGTTTCCCATCTCTTTCTTTTTAAAAAAATTTTTGATTTAATATTTTATTTTCCCCCAATTGCACATCAAAACAATTTTTAGCATTTGTTTTTTAAAATTTCGAGTTCCAAATTCTCTCCCTCCCTTCTTTCCCTCCACCTTCTCTGAGATGGTAAGTAATTTGATGTGCAGTCGTGCAAAATATATTTCCATATTAGTCATGTTGTGAAAGAAAACACAGACCAAAAAAAAAAAACCAAACCATGAAAAAATAAATTAAAAAAAAAAGTATGCTTCAATCTGCATTCAGATTCCATCAGTTCTTTCTCTGGATGTGGATGGCATTTGTCATCACAAGTCCTTCAAAACTGTCTTGGATCTTTGCATTGCTGAGAATAGCTGTCATTCCCAGTTGATCATTGTACAATACTGCTGTTGCTGTGCACAACGTTCTCCTAGTTCTGCCCACTTCACTTTGCATCGGTTCACAGAAGTCTTCCCACAGCTTACTTTTTTAAAAAAGTGTATAATAGATTGTCCTGTTTGTTCTATGTTTCTTTCTGAACTTATCTCTGTTCTCCGTACATTTAAAAATGATTCAATACCCCTCTTTTCTTTCTTTTTTGACAAAACTATGAATAGCTTCTCTCCTCCCCCAAATCCCATCCCCCAAATGCACTCCAAAGCCTCGATTTAAGGAGGAAGCTCCAGACAGATGTTTCCTCATTTCCCACCTGGCTGCACCACTTTGAGACTTCTCTGAAATGCCCCTGTGTCCAGTACCTCCCCACCTCCAGCCCCTCCCCTTCAGTTTCCCTTTGTGTATTGTCTTCTCCTATTAGATTGTAAGCTCCTTGAAGGCAGGAACTTTCTTCTTTCTTTCTCTCTGTTTCTTTTTCCTTCCTTCCTTCCTTCCTTCCTTCCTTCCTTCCTTCCTTCCTTC
>NW_020950239.1:9799621-9804592 GCF_900497805.2 Vombatus ursinus | reverse complement strand
TTCCTTCCTTCCTTCCTTCCTTCCTTCCTTCCTTCCTTCCTTCCTTCATTTCTCTCTCTCTCTCTCTCTTTCTCTCTCTCTTTCCTTTCTCTTTCTTTTGTATTTCTATGCTCAGTGCTCAGCACAGTGCCTGGCACATAGTAGGTATTAAAAATGGTTATTGACTATTGAAAATTAACTTTGTAGTTAATAAGGATAGTGAAGCAAAACAAAACAGTCAAGGAGACTCATCTTCCTGAGTTCAGATCTGGCCTCAGACACTTAACTGGTTGTGTGACCTTGGGCAAGTCACTAGACCCTGTTTACCTCAATTTCCTCATCTGTAAAATGAACCAGAGAAGGAAATGGCAAAGCACCCCAGTATCTCTGCCAAGAAAACCCCAAATGGGGTCATAAAGAGTCAGATATAACTCAACAACAACAATTACAACAGACCAGTTCATGGTTCTATCAACAGTTGCACTAATGTGCCTGTCCTTCCACATTCCTTCCACAAGCTGTCATTTGCCATTCTGTCTTCTTTGCCAATCTTACAGCTGTGAGATGGAACCTTGGAGTTCTCTTAATTTGCATTTTTCTAATTATTAGTAATTTGGAACTTTGAAAAAAATATAGCAGTTGATAACTTGGATTTCTTCTCTTGAGAACTGCTTGGTCATCGTATCCTTTGACCATTAACTTGTCCCCAACCCCGTCCCTCCTCTAGGCTTTGATCCAGCCCACTTGCTGGTTCTTGAACAAGACCCTCCATCTTCCAACCCTGGGCACTTTCACTGGCTGTCCTCCATGCCTGGCATTCTCTCCTCCTCCTCTCCATCTCCTGGCTTCCCTGGCTTCTTTCCAAACCCACCTTTTACAAAAAACCTTTCCCATTCTCCCTTAGTTCTGGTGTCTGCCATCTTGATTATCTTCACTTTATCCTGCATATAGCTTGTTTGTACACAGCTGTTTGCATGTTATCTCCCCAATTAGACTGTGAATTCCTTGAGAGGAAGGGCTAGCTTGCCTTTTTGATATTCCCAGTACTTAGCACAGTGCCCGGCACATAGTAGGCACTTTATAGATATTTATTGCCTGACTGATTTATATATTGGGGAAAGGCAATCATTCATATGCATATATACATATCTTTATGTACCGCATATGTATGTGTAGATATATATATACATACACACTATATATGTATAGCTATATACACATACACACTATATATGTATACACATGTCTATGTATATGTACATGTATATACATGTATATGTGTGTGCACGTATATATTATATCATATAATGTGCATGTGTGTATATGTGTATATGTATATATATATATGTGTATATATATGTGTATATATATATACACACGTGTGTGTGTTCCTTAAATATTTGGACATGAATCCTTTCAGAGAAACATGCTGAGAGTTCCCTAGTCCCTAGGGCCATGAGAAGGAGCCCACGGACAACTCGAGGTCCACTTGTCCCTACCCCCTTCTCCTCCTCTCCTCCCTTTTGTCCCCCCTCTGTCCCTCCTTTCCCTGACCACCCTCCCCCAGCCTTCCCCTCCTTTATTCCCCTCCCCTCACCTGATGGTGCATGGGTGTGTGTGAGGAATGAAAAAAAAGTCAGCCCAACTGATGGATGCATTTGGATAGCATGTGCAATATGTGATACCTGGGGACTTCTCACTTCCAGGAAGGAGGAAGGAAAAAAATGTCAGCTCAACTATACAACACTCAGAGGACAAGATGTTTGTAGTTGAAGACGTGTTCTGAGAACGTTCCTGTTACTACAACCTTGCCCTCTGTGGAAACACATCTAGTCTCAGAACAGTGAGAAGATAAGATCCTTGTAGCATGATCCAAAGTATTTGATAACATTTCAGTTGCCTCAAGCTTAGTCTCTGTAAAAGCTAAACTTGTTTGAGAAAACTCAGATCTCTCGTCCTGGTCATGTTCTGGGAGAAATAAAAGTAATCTGAGGCATAAATGAAAAAGGAAGGAAGGAAGAAGAGGAAGGAAAGGGAAGGGAAAGGAAGGGAAGGGAAGGGAGGGAAGGAAGGAAGGAAGGAAGGGAAATGTTGCAAATATTTTGTTGTCAGCTATTTCCCTTCTAATTGTACCTACATTGATTTTGCTTGAGCAGAAGCCTTTTAATTTTTTGTGATCAGCCCATTATTGCACTCTTTGAAGAAACCAGAGGTGGTCCTGGCCAGAGTAGCCTGAGCCAGCATGGCCTGAGCCAGGATATGATCCAGGATATGGCCTGTTGTATGGTTTGTCCTTCGTTCTTGAAGAGGACCATGACATCAGGAAGATGATGCCATGACTTACAAGTGAATTGGATTGAAGTGAAGGAGGGCTGATGACTTGTACAACTAAGTAGAAACTAGCTCTTGACAAGAAATATTGGAGAAAATTAACAGAGAGATTGGCCCAATCATTGCTCTCTTGCTATAAGCCCTAAGCCTCAGTATGAGGTCAGAATGACCCAGTTGCAGGTGCCAGGCACCCCTTGCTCCTGCTCCATGCACTGGAAGGCATCTGTGCCCTGCCCTCCTCCTGGGCCAGACTTTTCTGCCTGCCCTCCTTCCCTTGTGCCTGCCTACCTGCCTTTCTACATGGACCTCAGCTAGATAAAGCCTTCAATGTTTTGATCATTACTCATTACGTGATATGATATTTATTCTCCTCCTTGGTAGAGTAGGTACAAGAGAACAAGGTTGCCTTGTTCCCTTTCCCTCAGCCATCTTGAGTAAAGTTTCCTCTTTATTTTTTTTTTTGCTCTGGATTAATTTCATTAGCATAAGGAACTCCTAACGTGAGAAGTCTCCCCACAGATGCAGGTAAGCAACTCTTAGGTAACTTATGGGGCACCAATGGGTTAAGTGACTTTCCCATGGTCACACAACTTATAAATATTAGAAACAGTTCTTCCTGATGCTGGGGCATCATTTACCCAGTACAAACTGCTGTTTTTCATATATGTATCTGGTACAGGATGTTATCCATAATATAAACCTAATTTTAGACAAATTGCAATATATTCAATGTGTAGTAGGGATTCTTTTGGCCCCAACACTTTTGGATATGTCAGACCAGATGACCCTTCCAGCTCTGAAACTTATGAAAATTGAACATCGTGATGGGCATAAACCCAACCATGCATGATGGCAAGAATACTTTATATATATATATAGATGTGTGTGTGTGTGTACACACACACACACACACACACACACACACACATCTATATACATATATACATACACACACATATATATGATATATATTCTAGCATTTTATAGTTTTCAGAGTGTTTTCTCAGTTGTTTCTCAAAACAATCCTTTGGGGGAAAATAGAGAAGGTTTGCAATTAAGTGACTTGGCCAGGGTCACACACAGCTAGAAGACCAGATGTGTCCCTAGGCTGACTCCTGGCTCAAAAGCAAGTGTGAAAGCCTGGAGCCAGAGCATATGAGAGGAGGAAGAAGTTATGTCTCTGAATCTTGGGCTGCAGACGTCTCTGTGATGTCCTTGTCCTCATCGCCTCCACCGTATGCTGCATAGCTGACTACTACCGGACACTTGCTTCTCTGCTGTGTGCTGATCCACTAGCATCCTTAGCCAGGATACTGTCGTGTTCTTTCAGCCAGGTTTTGTTGTTGGTAAAAAAGCAGATACCTTCTTTGAACCCAGGGAAGTCTCCCTGGCGTACTCCTTCAGAGTCTTAGCCATGAGGTTTCCCATCTCCCGAACAGGAAATTTTCAGCCCCAGTTGCTGAGTTCTTTAGAATCAAACACAAGACAGTCTCTGCGTGTTAGGCCCCTCAGGCTTAGCCGTTTCCCCCCACCACCGCTCTTGGTACTAGACTGGGTGCCCTTGAACAGAAACCTCACCTTGCTTGTGGTATCTAACCAATGTATCTCTTAAATTTGCATTTCTGCATGCCAGACCAAAATCTCAGCAATGGTCACTTTTTCTAAGAATCACAAAACTGCTCTGATGGCCAGGGGTCCCCCCAGGTTTTTGTTTCTGAAATTTTCCCACTTATGTATTCAAATGAATGGTCTGAATAAAAGGTAGAGAAGCTTTCTGTGCCCAAGAGATAAGGTCATTGACTGCTAACAACTCAATGAATTCCTGGCCTCTCCATGAGCAACTGATGCCACTTTCAGGTCTGAAAGGGTTAAAATTTGGAAGACCTCAAACAGTGGAACAGGCAATGGGAGACTATGGGAGAATTTCCTTCTCTGTAAAAATGGTGTGGTGGCCGCAGGCATTTATTTGCCTGTGTTTGGGAGCACGGAGGTTGCCTCTCAAGGTTCCCTCAGCGCCAGGCGTCTCTGATTTACGGCTCTACAGCCGGAGGAAGATAGTTAGCCATTAGTTATGTGAGAACTGCAGGGGAGTTCAGCAGCAATTGCTTGTGGTTAATGTTTAAGCTGCTCTGGCCCAATGAAAAGAAAGGTGGTGCTTAGGCCAAATCATTCATTCCAAGTTGTGAAATGCTGACTGTAAATGAAGCCTCCTGCTGGCTTCTGATCCTTGCCAATGTCAGTTTTCTTGGAAAGATGCGGGTTTTCCCACAGACAGGCCCAATAAACTTCCACCTACTTCAGCAGCCCTCCCTTACAGTTTGCAATCAAAACAGAACTATAGGAAATGAGCTGATTCTTCAGAGAAATTCGGAACCCAGTCTACCACAGTCCAAGCTTTCTGTGGCGTGTTGTATTCAAAGCAGAGAAACACACATATGAAGACCAACACATTTCATTTTCTTGATACAATTTATTGTTAGACTGCAAATGAGTGCATCACCCAACTGAGAAGTGAAAAAAACTTCTCTGTCTCTCTCTGTCTCTCTCTGTCTCTCTCTCTTCCTGTTTTTCCTTCTCCCTCTCTCTTTTTCTCTGTGTCTCTGTCTCTGTCTCCTCTCTGTCTCTGTCTCTCTCCCTGTTCTTCCTTCTCCCTCCCTCCCT